>NC_072823.1:4473125-4837500 GCF_027744805.1 Dunckerocampus dactyliophorus
GATGTTTCTCTTTATTTTTCTCAAGCTGCCGAGTCTCTCCTGTAGTCTTCTGGTTCCGAGGTGAGGCTGGCCCCATAGATTACTTCTTGAACTTTTAACCTTTTTAACACCTGCAAAAGTAGATGTAGCATGGTGGAATGCGCTTTTGAAAGGCCTGGAAACTTGTCTTCACTTTTTAAACGGTTAAGGAGAATCCAAAGTTATTTTTCCACTTCTTCAGAGGAGGTTAGATTTTTTAGTTCAGCTTGTAAGAAAGGACCCATCAAGCTTATTTGACTTTCTTCCAGAGGTTGGAGATAGTCAGTGTTTTGCAAGTCTCGGATAAACGGAGGAAAATGGATGGATGAATGAATGAATGGATTCTCATGGAATACTTTTATATGCAAGAGTTAGTAGAGGTAAAGTAGTTACCCTGCATAAAGGTGTAGTTTGCCCGGGGTGTGCATGTGTATGTTGGAAAAATGGGCTGGCAACATCGCTTTCGGAATTCAATTTTCTTGGAAATATATTGACTTGGATGCGGGGCTTGACCGATGTGTAATACAGTCTAGGGATTTTTAGTGATGTTTTTTTCTGCCAGCAGAGGGCACATGCGCCCTATTTATCAAACTATAACGCTCTTTCACGAAGCCTCCGCCTTACAAATATCCTAAATGAATTTGAGGAGCGACACAAACACATTACATCACACATTACAGCACTACATGAACTTTTTTTTTTCAAAGTTAGCCTCATGACTCCATTCTTTGTGCTGTCCTGTAAGTTTTGTTCCTGCTCAGTGAGCAACAATATGACATCTGAAAATGACTTTTTATCTAACTTCATTCTCAGCCCATAAATTAAAGATTGATTACCCCACACATTATTCATCCAGTAAGCCCTTTTTGCTCAGTTGAATTTAATGTCGGCTGTGTAATATATATTGTGTCGCTTCTTCCGGACTTGCAGGGTTGCAAATGTGAATTTCTTTCTTCCCCACTTGGAAGAGACAATGAATATTGCATTTAAGTATGTCGTTTTGTCTACATGTGCCCTGTGACTGACTGACAACCAGTCCACCTCGCGCATTTAAAATCAGTTTGGATAGGCTCATCCATGACCCTGAAAACAATAAGCAATACGGAAAATGAATGAATAATCTTCAAGGACTTGGACCCAGTACACCAAACTCTGTGTGGTGCAGTGCAGAGTGTGATCACTCTGTCACTCACGCTTATCTACAGCGCTCAGGCAGCAGTGCAGCAGGACAAATTGGGTGTAATGAACTCAAGCAACTCAAGCATAGAAACGCACAAACACATATCCACACTTTGCAGCCCAGGCAATTGCATTGACAATATCCTGCGACACAGAGGAATGCGTTCTGTCTACTTTCAATGTGTTTCATTATCCCCCTGATAACTGTTTAATTGGCAAGGTAAATTAAGTCAGTATGGTCATTAACAGTTCCTGCTTTTGGATTGCTTGCACAGAATCATTTTGGAATGGAAATGAAAGAAATTGCCTTTCAGGTTGAACTTGTGGTAATAATTGTATGCTTTCAAGTAAGTAGTTGAACAGTTACTGCGTGCGTCTGAGTAGCTCATGTTTAGTCTAATTCTAAATGACCGTTCAGCAAGTGGAGAAATTAATGTTTTTTTTTTTTTTTTGCTGTGTAGACAGTTTTGCACGCCTAATCGATTAGTCACGGCTGCAATCTCTATTTCCTGTTGAGCTTGTAACTGCTGCTATTTTTGCTGTACATGTCAAAGCAATGATTACGCCATGCATTTATAATGACGGATAGAAATCTTTAATTTTTGAAGCCGAGCAGAGTTTTCGTCAAAGATGGTAGAGCACTGCATTGCGGCGCAAGATCACAGTAGAGCTGGGGTGTTCAAAGTGAGGCACAATGTAGAAATACAATTTTTAAAAACAACAAAAATGTGAAAAATTGAGCAAAAAGGCAGAATGTGATGACAAAAAGCTGAAATGTTAATGCTAATAACAAATTATGCAAAGCTTTGTCCTGAAATATATATACAGTACTGAATTACAGTATTATAGTTTTTTATTACAGTAATCCCTTGTTTATACTTTGCTTAATTGATTCCAAGTGGAAACTGTTGGCGATTGTGTGTAAGAAACTCAATTCAGTCTTGTTTTGTTGCGGGGAAGTATGCTAAGATGAAGGCTGAAAACATTCAGGGAGATCTTATATAAGTTTTTATTTAACTTTACAAGAGTTGCTGTCGAGCTTGTTAAGTCCCTGTAGTTTTTGGTGTGTCTGAACTTAAAACAAGGATACGTGATATGTACAGTGGGTACAGAAAGTATTCAGAACGCTTGAAATGCCTGTTCTAGCTCAAAAGGGTGCTTCTACTCAATACTGAGCACAGGGTCTGAATACTTATGACCATGTGATATTTCAGTTTTTCTTTGTTGCCCCTAAACTGCCTACAGTTTTTTTTTGTTTTAAGTACAGCCTCAAAATGTCAAGGATCTTACCTGAATATTCACTTTTGCATATGGAGTGGTCTGTTGGTCGCTCTTGTACACCTTTCTAATGCAAAAAGTGTTGTATTGTAAGTGTTGTAAGGGGTTGCCTACCTTAGAGAATAAATATCATGCAGAGCATCACCCCGTCAAAACAGAGCTGTCCTATCCAGTCTTGAATGGTCCAGTTGTGATCGATTCAATGCCTTGGATGAATGAGAATATTCACACATTTTTATGACGTTATAACAGTTGTACTGTATGTGTCACGAGCGCCTGTTCACCACCGAGCGTAAGAAAAGTCCCCTACCTCTCACACATCGCGTCTATTATTTTGTAAGTGCGGAGAGGTTTATAACAGTTTATATGGCAACCTTTTACATATTGTAAAACCCTCTGTGTCGATGTGCTCATCCTTGTTTTTTCGTGGGCATTTTCGGTGAAGTTGATGTCCTTCAGTCAGTCCCCTTGCCCTTTACTGTCCTGTGGGATGATTTCCGTTGAAACTGCATACTGCATACACTGCAAACAGTGTTCGTGCTGAGGACCCTTATGAGAAATGGACTGTAGTTCCGCCAGAATGCATGAATGATCAGCCTTTTCCTTTTACTTTGACTCATGCCATTCTTGGGAGCTTAGCGCACGCCGGTCCTTGACTCTGCAATGTCAAGGAGGAGCTGCGATAGACACACACCCCTGTGAGGTTTAAGCTCATTATTCTCCTCATTTAGTTGAACTGAAATGAGCTCAGCCCTAACAATTCCTCCTGCACTCTCTCAGGGCTTTGTTGCTCATTGCTCTCTTATTCGACCCCCATCACCGGGGAGTGTGATGGAGTCAAACTCTAAAACCCTGCGGCACTCAAGTTGTCACATGCTCCTTGTTTCTCATGCATATCATAAATAGCAGTATATTTTAACAACATATCCACAGTTACGTAAGGCACATTATACTAGACCTAACATGCACTTTTGCATACAGTAGTCCTCCTGTCATTTTCTTTTGAAAATATCTCCCTCAACATCCTGTTAATGAGTCACTTTAAATTTGGAGATATGCTGAGCTATCAAATTGGAAGTTTTTAAGCTATAACTACAAAAAATAGGTATGGCGATTTGTATTGGGGTGGGAGAAATAATTGATTCTTAGATGCATTGCGATTCGGACATTGACGATTATTAACAGATTCATACATGTCAATAATCGATGCTGACGGAACAAAAAAAAAAAAACGGAACAAAAAGACGGAAAGCGGAAGTGCCGCACGGACAGTTTTTGGTGGTGCACCTAAGTGTAAGATGCTACCAAAATGGCTGAGCGCAAACTCCGACCCGCACCCGCTGGATTTAAAGCAAGCATCTGGAAGCACTTTGGCTTTCATGTAGTTGAAGGTAAAAATGAGCTGGACAAGAGGCAGACAATATGCAAGCTTTGTCATACAAGCTTAAAATACTTTGGGAATACGACAAATATGAGAAACCACATAGCACGTTTTTTTTCCACCCGAACCAGGAGGAAAAACAGCCAGCTGAAGTCGCTGCCATCCAGAGAACCATCGAGCAGGTGATAACAAATTTTCCACCCAACTCGGAAAAGGCAAAGCCAATCACAAAGCCAATTGCAATTTTTATTGCGAAGGATTTGTGGCCGTATTTGGTTGTTGAGAAGCAGGGCTTTTGTGCTTTGTTGCGCACTTTGGAAACCAGAGACATAAATAAGACTCATGCGAGATTCGTGTGTGTTGCTATAAGTATGCTTCAGGGACGTCAGGGATTCAGAGTTGAGTTTCAGCTTTAGTAGCCCGTGTATTTATTAGGGATTGTTGTACCTGTTGTGAGATAATTCAAACCTGCAATAAAAGCCTCTTGTTCTGGCAATGAAGTCTGGTGCTTGTGTCTCACCGAACATCACAGTAACATTACTGACATTTCATGACCAGTGTAGCATATTTAGCTATTTTTATGCTTGAAAAAGCTTAATTTAGGCCAAAAAATGTAGCATTTGCTTAAATATGCCAAAGTTTTTCCTAATAATTATCCGTATTCGACCACAAAACAGCATGATTTATTAATTAATGTATTTTTGAAAATCGTGCTTGAGTGACGCCACAGAACTCGAACCGCAAAGTGGCGAGACTGTGTACACAAAATGACACGGGGGTTTTGCATTTTTCCCAAAAATGAATACAAACTCCCACAATAATACTAAATCACTAAAAACACAGACACAAACGTATATACAGTAGCTCTGGATATGAGAGAAGCAAATATGGACAGATGAAGGTCAATTGACTCCCCATCTAAATAATAACTTTTAATCAGGCCCTGCTGTGCTAATTACTGTGCTCTTGAGCTGGCTGAGGGTAATTATACCCTAAGGAGGTATATGAACAAGTGTTAACGAGCATGTGTTTTTGTGTTTTCAAATGCATATTTTTATTTGTGGCATCATTCTGTATTTGTAGTCCATTGCTCATGCAGAAAGTTATACTGTATATTTGTATGTGCCTATGCGCAACCTCACAATTTTGCCCAGTCCTCCCTCAACATCCCTGCGAATTTTGGCCAATCATTGTTACTTTCGCCAATAGCGTTTGTCCCTGAATGGCGCTAACTAATCAAATGTAACCCTCCATGGACCCACGTCCTCACTTTCTTGTTTACATTGACAGAGATGTGGACGTGTGATGATAACACATTGCTCTCAACAGTTCTCCAGTGTTCCCAGTGAAAGCAGGAGTAAACTACATTCAATGTTTTACAACATAAATGAATGTTTAACCGCAAACCATATACTGAGAATGTCTTCAACTTGTGGACGACACAGCAGACAGAGGACAACATGGGAGCCGTTGGTGGTGGATGACACTGAAGTAGCACTAGTTGGATTCCTAGCAGGTTTTCTTTTCCCAAAATGGCACATGGATGGCATGCATGTAATGTGTATGCACGTTGCATGCAAGAGGCAAAAACATTGGGCTGTGAATGATGTGTATGACATCGGGTAGTTTATAAACACCGACCATTATGTAATTGCATGTTTCGTGTACTGTATAATAACATCACGTGTCCAGTAATTGTGTCATGTTTTTTTTTTTTACTGAAGCCCTAAATGGTCCTTACCTGAACTGCTTTGGATTCACAAACATCATCTCTCCTATGAAGGTCAACTTGTTTGATTGGAAGACCTTTATACACACACTTCGTTATTGTGCCTCCAATAATAGTGCCTCATTTGTTGCTGTCCACCGCTGGCTCTGTTCTGGTGGCATTATCTTTGATTTACACCTGTTTATCTCATGAGGAAGAAGGCCTCACATTGACGATGTGTCCGACCTAGTTGACCCTATTAAATAGTTTGGTGCACGGTGCTGTTATCGCCACCTCAGGATTCCTCCCCCTGGTCAACAACTGATTATTATCATACCCGATCACCTTCACACACAGACAGGCTTAACTTTGACTCTGCGTGTTCACTGTGCGTGTTTTTAAACAGGAAGGAAATGCTTACCACTATATATACTGTGTGTGTGTGTGTGTGTGTGTGTATGTGTGTGTGTATATACAGTATATATATATATATATATATATATATATATATATATATATATATATATATATATATATATATATGTATACTGTATATATATATACTGTACATATATACTGTATATATATATATATGTATGTATATATATCACAAACGGTGGATTAAACTTTAAGCAAGTACTGCATGTCAGTTGAAGCATGGCTGAAAATACAAGATACAATAATAATAATAATATATTTGATTGATAGAGCACTTTTCAAAAACTTTTCAACACTTTTCAAACATGCTTTACATGGTAAAAGCAAACAAATACAAGTGTACAAAATAGAAGTGGAAAGTGAAAACCAAAAAGCAGAGTTCAGAACAAATAGTTAAAAGTGCAGACCAAAGACAAGATTAAGTTAGTCCTAAAAGTGGTAAGGTCAGCAGTGTCACGGATGTGTGGCGGAAGTTAGTTCCAAAGAGAGGGGGTGGCGACAGAGAAGGCTTTGTCCCCTCAGATTCGGTGCTTGGTCCTAGGGACAGTCAGGAGGTTTGGGTATGGGACTGTCTTTAAGGTAAGAGGGGGCCTGGTTGTGGAGTGGTTTATGGGTGAGTAAGAGGATTTTGAATTGGAGGTTCTGAAGGACAGGGGTGATGTGGTCTCGTGAACGGGTACAGGTGAGGAGGCGGGCGGCAGAGTTTTGAATGTATTGGAGTTTGTTAAGGATTGGTGGATGTGCAATAAAGGATGCTATTACAGAAGTCAATACGTGATGTAATGAATGCATGAATGAGGGTTTGATTCGCTGTATTTTGAAAATCAGATAATATCGACTTCCGCCATGAGATCAGGCCGATACGCTTGCCGTATAGCGTTCGTAATTCTGGGCCACGCTCCAAAATAGTAGGTGCGGTAATGCGCCGCAAAGCTGGTTGCCACTCGACTCCCGCCACCCGCAAGAAGAAGAAAACACAACACCACCATGCAGACAAGTTAGTTTCAGTTGGACGTTGGATATTGGGCTCTGTAGCTACAGCGGTAGTTCCCCCTCACTGTGCTCGGATTGCTGTGTCATGGTGTGGGGAGCTCGAACGGGAAGTGCCGCTCTACAGTGGCGGAGCTACGTAGTGGCCAATGGTGTCCAATGGTGGCCGTGGTCACTCTTCGGGCACCCCACTGGCCATCTCACCGTTTCAGGTGTCAACTTATTGCCATGCCTATGTGAGTAATGGTCTCAACTTGGCCACCCTGGTGCAGCATTTCTGGCGCCGCCAATGCCACTGTACCCGTTGGTTGTTTATACTAGGGACCGCCAATAAATTGCTATTGTGTCGAAGAGTTTGTTAATATACAGTATTCTAAATCACACCACAAATTGATCTATAACCATGTCAAATGATTAGTCCTACCCTAAAAGTAATTTGCATGAATTTTTCCAATTTGACCTTTTATTGGATGGACTTTTATTGGATTAGGGACCTGAGTCAAAGAGGTTTGTTACAAAAGCCAACAATAATGTTGGTCATGCTGTGTAACAAAAAAAGTAATACTTTGGTTGCATTATTTTTAATGCTTTGAAGAGCTGCTTTCATAACCCTATTCAATTCCACAAATTCATGTTTGTAACAAAAGCTTATTGTTAAAATAAAAAAAGGCTCGTTACCGGATCGGGTCGGATTGGAGCTCTGAGGGTTGATGAATTTAGTGGATATACCTCTCTTCATCTTTTATCCTCTTCTTTACTGACACTTTTAGTTGTGCATGTGTGAAAAATATGATATGCGGGAGACAGAACAAGTTAAATCAGCGCAGGGGGAGTCCAATAGTAGTTAATTGGATGTCCTGCTCCTCTGTCTCTGTCATGTTCTCCTGGCATATGTTAGGAAGAGTAAAACGCTCCAGTGATGCGTCACCTCTTTAATTCCTTCCTCCGCTATCAGCAACTCCTTCAATCTCGGCAAGGTCACTCACTACAGCTCGCCAACTTTGGTTTCCCCCTCTACACGTCCATCAAGTGCAAAAAAGAGCTAAGATATTTTTCAGTTTTGTGAGTATTGCCCGTATCCCAAAACATACAAAGTTACAAATACAGGACACATTTGTTGATCGCATTTGGAGGAATCTTTGCAGACTTTCTATTTTGGACAGCCTTCACACGGCCCGATGACATCATGTAGTCCACAAATGCAAACTAGTAGGCTGAAGACCCCGAATTTAGACACAGCTAGGCCTGTCACAATAATCGATAAATCAATGAATCCAGCAATAAAAAAAAAAAGGTAGATAATTATGACTCCCTCGATAAACTGACATGTGCATGTATGCGTGCATTTTTCATCTGCTCGTCTCCCTGTGCCACACAGGCCGGATGACAAGAGGATTCACTCTGCATCTGTCTGTGCGCATTGGTTCTATAGTGGAATGAACGGAGAGAGTGAGCCCTCATCTCATTCAGCCTCTTTGTGGAAGCCGGGCTACTCGTGAGTGGATCCAGAGGATTAGGAGTTAGCCTAGTGAGACAGCAAACGCTAACATGAATGAAGACACAGAAGTGATGGTTTCTGAGGCGAATGCCACAGCCGACAGCCCCAGTGTGGCAATATTTTGCCAAAAAAAAAATCCCAAGAACGTTCCTGTGTGGACAGGGCCTTAGTTTACTCAGACACTCCATTCATCTGCTTCTGGCCCGACCCCAAAGATTGCCCATACTGTAATCTAACCTGCCTACAGTTCAAAATCAGTCAACCAATGTCCATTTGGCTTTGTTATTCTGATGTATCGGTCTTAACAACTAAACCTACTAACTAATACTATCACACACATTGACATGTCTTTTATGGTTCTGTGGTATTTTTAAATGTCACCATCCTTCATCCATCCATCACCAACTTCACCTCCATTTTCCCTTAAAGGGAAAGTTCTCTTTATACAGGCAAAGACCTCACAAACATCTGCCTGTTGCTTGCAGTTTTGTGCGTGTTTTTCTATGTAAATGGCTGTATAACATAATTAGAGATGTTCCCACTATCCCGGTGAGTAGTGTGCATAAAAGGTTGCTGGCAGACATTTTTGCGGCAGATGTGACCAAACAGCTTTGAGAAATCGCGGTGGAGCTGTCACACTGTGGAACAATGTGGCCCGAAGGCTGAATCTTAATTTGTTTGGTTTATTCACTCTGTACAAAAGATAAAAAAAATACTACAATTGTGAGAATTGGGCAGTGAAGCAACAAATTGGAAACTGGATTAAACATCAACGCTAGAAAGATGGGGGATGGGACGGAGGCACCTTAAATACATTATGCGGTTTATGGCTTTACTCACTGCTGTCACCTCCCCACACAAAGCTGTTGTAAATTAAAAACATGTAGTGACTGTTGTAATTTAAAACTTATCTGAAAGGCTCTCTGTTGTGCGCATGAGTGTGAATTTGTGCTACTTTCTAATTAAATGTGTATACTTAGTATGTTAAACATGTCATTTGTATGCAAAAGACACACAATAAGCCACTCAAAGCTGTGTGTATATAGAAACAATCACAACTACAAAGTAGGGATGCTCCGATCGATCGGCCACCGATCAAAATCGTCCGATTTCCATGAAATCGCCAGTGATCGGCATATACCGCTAAATGCCTTTCAACGCCGATCACAGAAGTCGATCACCTCTGGCTCGTCCTATTGCAGCATGCGGCCTGTAACAAGCGTCTCCCGCCCACATACCTTCACACTGAGCAGGCATGCAAAACCCAAAACAATCATGTCTGCCGTGTGGAACTTAACGATGTGACCATCAGGCAAACGGCAGCTAATGGAGCCAACGCTGGACAACATTCGCCCGTATGTGCTTGACAGTCGGCATTCTAAAGCCAATAACCCAAAAAATAATTGAATTGGACTAGATGACCAACCTCTCTCAGCGGTGGAAGACACCGCATGATACCTGGAAGTCCTGCTAGAGTGCCATCAAACAATGTACTCTCACATTCAAGGTCTCCTTAAAAAAGGCATGTCTTCTGTAAGTTTCACCAGTGATATATGTTCTCTTGAGTCAAGTATGTTTTACGGCCAAATACGGCCTTCTGGCAGTTGGGGGACCTTGGAATTGCCCTACCTTTTCCCCCTTATATAGCACCCCTGGCCAATAGCACTCATCATAAATAAATTTAAAAATGTACACATAATCTATGTGAGCGGTATCGGCAGCATAAAACCTGATCGGTGCATGCGACCTCCGCCAAGTTGGAAAAATTGTAGTTGGCACATCAACACCAAGGATTTCTGGCACGGAGGTGCTGAAAAGACTTTTATATTCACATTGCTATGGTATAAAAGTGATGCAATGCCTGTACTCACACTGCGCTGTAATCTTTTGCACTTGCATATACGAATACCTTCCAGGTTTGCTGTGCGTAAAAAGTAGTCCTTTAACATTTTCATTAATACTCCACAAAAAACATAAACATAAAAATACCTGGACTGGCATATTTACAGTGATGCCTAATATAATGTGGAGCGTTAAAAGCAGGCCAATTAAGTGAATGACCTCTGTGGAGGTCCGTGCTCCTCAAGTGCCCTTTTAGTTTCTTAATTCAGTCATTTGAAATCCACTGGGAATGTGTGTGCCAAAAAGGCATGTTTGGATAAACAAGAAATTAAATGAGTGGACACTTTTTCAGTGTAGGTGTCCCCTTCCTCCCTTTTTTACCTGCTGTTTCATGAAATCATCTCACATCTGCTTTTCATCACACAGAAGCAACCCCAGAGAGAAAGAGAGAGAGGTCAGAATTACTCTCTGTAAAAATAATTGCACAGCGCCCCGGATCCTCCCAGTGAAACTTGACAAAAAAAAAGTATTACTCCAGTCGTTATATGTTTGGTGAGATGGTTTTTGACCACGACTTTTGAATAAGAGGTGTGTGCAAGTACACCATCACAGTCGAGTAAGATCCAATACAAGAGCTTTGTATGCATTTACAGTAATAAAATATTACAACCATAATGATGAACTCATTCTAGAACTGCCATCCCAAACTGAGGCATTAGTTTCTTTATTAAAGCAGCAACCATAAAAATGGCTACAGGAAGTAAAATACAAATATAAGGCATTCAGAAGATGTTGTGATGATATGTAGTCTTCTACACCGGCCACTTGGTGTCAGTAATGTTTGGTGAGTCGCAGAAACGCCAGACTTGATCTCCAGAACAACAGGCTTTTGTTGCAGGTATAAATTATCTCACATCTAATAAAAACATGGGCCACTGTTCCTGTAGTATAAACCACACTAAGCTAAAAGTCAACTGTGAACCCCCAACATCACTTCCTGTCCACCTGCCATTCATCTCACAGGAGAACACACTTAGACACAAGCACGATTCTTGTTTGTGTCTTAAATGACTTATTTACTCTTATTATGTCTAGTTCATGTGCAGAGGTGTATGTTAAACAACATTTTAGAAGGTTGTAAACAGGTTTTCTATGCTAACCAAAAAAAAAAAAGATTTATAAATAAGGAATCCGACTTCGCGGAAATTCACTTATCGCGATGGGGTCTGGGACCAATTAACCAGGATAAACGAGGGATTACTGTATACCTAATGCCGTGGCCTGCGAGTATAGACAGTATGATTGACAGACATGACAAGTTTGATGTCACACTAGCAGAATAGAGCAGCAAGCACGGACAAGCAGCCAATAAGAGACGTCAAATAACTTTCACACGTCTTAAAACCAGCAGACAGCCTTCAGTCGCTTTGCTGGCAGGCTCACGGTGCTGAGTCAGCATGTCTTCAAGTCCCTTAAGCTGTCACTCTCTATCTTTGTCTCCGTCTTTGCGCTTCCCCTCACCTCTCCTCTCTCACTGGACTCGTCTCTGTTCGGCCGAGTGGGAAACGCCTGCGGTATAGCCTTTATACATCTACTTGAATGACTCACAGACACTCTCTTTCTGCCTGACTCACCGTGTGCACCTTCCATCTTTGTAACCAGCATTTCCCTCCGAGTGTGAAACTGTTGCACGGGTCCAACTGCTGCTGCAGAGGACCTCCCGGATGATGTGACATGCGTGAAACATGGCAGGCAGACACCTACAGCCTTATAGCACAAGGATGGATGCCTTTGAATGAATGCTTTCATCTCGAGTGTGCCTGAAAAGAAAGTAAAGAAAGGGACAATTAATTCAACTTCTACATTGCATAATTGTCCATGACACAAAAGTCCACTCTGTGTGGACGAGTAAAACTGAGCTTTTTGGTTTGTGTCATGATAGGCCTGTCACGATAATTGATAAATTGATTAATACAACCATAAATTTAAAAAAAAACGAAGTCGATAATGATGCCGGCCTCAATAAATTGACATGTGCATGCATGTGTGTTTCATTTCCTTGTCTCTCTAAACCACACAGGCTGGATGACAAGATGATTCATTCTGCATCTGTCTGTGTGCATTGGTTCTATAGCGGAATGAACAGAGAGAGTGAATCCTCCTCTAATTCAGCCTCTTTGTGGAGGCGGGGCCACTAGTGAGTGGATACGGAGTGCTAACAGCAAGATAGCCTCGTGAGCCATAATGAATGAAGGCACAGAAGCGAATATTCCGGTTTTAAACAGAATGAACACGGTGAGCGCATGAACGCCGACGACCAATACTGACAGTTTTCTCAATTGGAAAAAAAAATACGATGGAGGTGCTGTGGGCAGCGAAGCCTTTGTCCCGACAGTCAACGCTTATTGAGGCGTTTGGTTGGCAAAGTAAATATAAACAAAATTGTGCAAAATGGTGCACACTATTTAACACTATATGTTAAACCTTCCTATTAAGGAATATACTCAATGTTCATTATTTATTCAAGTGCAGTTTTGTTTACAGAGACTTGATACTCAATTTTCTTTCTATTGTATTTATTTCTGTGTGTGATTTTTATTGTGAGTGAGAGAGACACTTTTCCTTAACAGAGACAGGGTACATTTTTATTGTTTTTGGTTATGATTGTGAGTTTTATTTAAGTGTAATTTTTGCTAAAAGAGACCGAGAGTCCATTTTATTTTCATTGTTTTTTTTTTGTTCTTGACATTCCGATTACAGCGTTAAATACTCTTGACAACTTAAAGTTTATTGCTTTTGACACAATGTACTTGCATTATTATTCCACATAATTAATGAAAAAAATGGTCACCAAAAATGTTGTCAGTATCAATTATCGACGGTAATTTGTAGGCCACTTATCGACGAGCAAAATTTGTTATCGTGACAGGCCTATGTCATGAGAAATGTGCAGCGTCGTCTCGTGTTTTTAAACCTTATTTAACAACCAAACATGAAGTTATTGGCTTAATGGTGTTGGTGTCATGTTGTGCGTACTCCTTAGAACACACACACACAAAAAGCATTCATGATCTTTCCCGGGCTCCATGTAAGAGTGCGCTGATTGGGTAACACATGCAATCGACCCTCACTACCTTCATGATGGACGTAACGGGCACCCCTGGTTTGGGAGGGGGTAACATGAAGTATCACACCACTGCAGTTACAGAACAGTGCATAACGTTTGACAAACCAGTTGATTTCATCCTTTAGAAATTTTAACAATGGTAGCACAAAATAATGTACGGTTTATTGAACTTAACTAAACGGTAATGCTTGGTGGAAACAGGGCTTTAAAATCAGCAAGTCAGATGGGAAAAAAAAAAGTTTTGAGTGGGAAGAAGTGAGCTGGTCAGGGAGTGGATGCTTGGCATGATGTATGATATGAGCGGTGGAAAAATAAAAGGGATGCCCTCATGAATGATGCAGAGCTTTTCCGAGCAATTTGATTATGCAGGTAAACATAGCAAGCAGAAAAAGCCAGAGTTGAAATGAGCCGGAGAGAGATAAGAGGAGAGAGGAAGTAGTTGTGTTGCTTTATATATGAAAATGGACCCGAGTGCACGGTAGGAAAACGTAAGCGCTTAAGTGTGTATGTGTTGCCAACAGGCTGAAAGTGTACGGAGACAAAATCCATGTTAGAAATTACAGTCGTCCCTTGCCACTTGGCATTTCAAATTTCACAACTTCACTTAAAAAATATATTAATTCATAAATCCTGCTGTTTCTTGGTTGAATATGGCGTAATATTAGTAAAAAAATATGCATATTAAAGCAAATCTTACATAATTTTTGCCTAAATTGAAACATTTTCAACTATAATGGCTAAATGAACTAAAATACAAATACCTATCAGGCATTCAGAAAACGCATTCAACGGCACTGTGAATGATATGTAATATTCTGCTCTGGTCACTAGGTGTCAGTAATGTTACTGCAATGTTCGGCCAGGCCCACAAACACCAGATTTGATCACTGGAACAACAACCTTTTATTGCAGGTTTGAATTATCTCACAACAAGCACAATAATCCCTAATAAAAATCCCTCATGAAAACACAGGCCGTAACCCACGCCAAGCTAAAACTCAACATCACTTCCTGTCTGTCCGCCACTCTGCTCCCCAAGGGAACAAATTTATATCAACACACACGAGCATGAGACTTATTTATGTCTTAAATGGCTTATCTACTCTTATTGTGTCACCATATTGGGTAATATGAATGTAAAGGTGACTATATGGGTGTTATTTTGAGTGTAGAGGGCTTTAGTCATGTTAAAAAACATATTTAGAAGGTCATAAACACACTTTCTGTGCTCTAACTACAAAAATATTAAATGTATAAAGAAGGAAACGTACTTATCACGGTCAGGTCTGGAACCAATTAACCGTGATAAACGAGGGATTACTGTACAGGGAAAGGTTTGCAGCGCTGTAGATTGCTGATGTCAGCGATATTTAATGACGTACCTTAATTGTACATTAAAGTACATGATGAGCCTCTGATACAATAGGTGTAATGACGTCACGTTGTGTTGCTGTAAAGAGGACAAGAATTGCTGAAACAACTATTTGGCTCCTGTTCAGTGTCCTAGTTTAAGTTTAGACAAGGAAGGCCCCAAAAGTCGATGTTTGCCTTGTAGTGACTGTCAGAGGACTGTTATGTTATGTTTGCGTACATCTCCTGGTCCCTGTGTTGTCAGCTGTGAGCAATGCATCTTTTGTGGCTCTCGCTAATAAAGCTATTAATCATGTCCGCTGTTTGCCACAAACATGCCACAGTGCACTCGCTGCGAGACGCCTCCGCTCTGATATCCCAGATCCAAACAGCAGATGCAGCTCACCGAAAGCGATGAGAAACATTACAGACGTAACACCCAGACGCATATTATATCTTAGATTATTCTTTGCAGAGAGCAAACTTTAAAATACCGCCGTTTTTAAAGCTGGGAGCTGTGACTGAGCACTCTTTCCTGTTGCACTGTGTCAGTCACTGGTAATGTTGCTGTGTGACAGGTGACATTTTCAGTTATTTCTCCTTATTGTCTGTACTATATCACCTTGTCAGTTCCCATGACAACTGAGCAAACACGACCAGTGTTTCCCATACATTCATACATTCATAGTAAATTTCCCCGCTGTGGGATCAATAAAGTACATACAATACATAGATTGTCATAAATTTGGACCTCCACGAATAGATTTGGCGGCACCTCTTTGCCCTCGCTTACAATCATACTATAATGGGACAGTGAGTGTTGAGTTGTTGCTCTGTATGACAGGGGGCGTCACTGATCAAACACACCTGGCGTGCCAGAGAATAAGGACACGTGGTAGTTATTTGCAGCTAGAAGTACTCAAGTACAGTAAGTACAGTATAAGCAAGTATAACCCAGACACCCACCTCGGAATATGGAATGCATTATGCATCTGCTGCACCACACAGACATCAAAATAAACACCTACACACAAAATGTCCATACACCGCAAAGCATGCTGGGTAACCTGACTACTCTTTACCAACATGCTACGCTATATTATATTATATACAGTATAGGCAAATCTAGTGACTTTCTCTGGCCTTATTGATGCCTTTGGAGACAAGCAGCGGGTCCTGCTGTGAGACCCTCCCACACCTTAAAGCATGTAAAATCTCGAGAAAAAGAAGCGACATCAGAAAGTTACAATTGGTTGTCCATAGCTTTCCCAGAGCCAACTGGATGTTTGGTTGGAATAAATCATTTGCTAAAGAAAAGTTGTGAGTTTTTTCAGAGGCAAAGAGGAAATGAAATGTCAACCGCTGCTTTTCAAGATGGTTATGCCGCATTAGGTGACATTTTAAGGATAAAAAAACGAAAGTTGATGAAAAAAAATGTATGAGTCATTCACAATCTTTCAAGAGTTGTCCTCAAGTGCACACACATAGACATTGCAATGACGTCACACCCCGAGTCCCCAATTTAGTGAATGTGCTCTTATTAAAATGTCCCTTGGTTGATACTGGCTGCTTTTCCGTAACTCCACAGCCATACAGAAGCAATGAGAACTAACTGATCTTCTCACGTGTTCTTTGGAGCTGTTTTTGTTCAAGTTCGTGCAATGTGATGCGTAGGGGTGTCAAATTAAAAGATTAAATGTGAGGAATTAATTACAGTCATAATTTTTAATGAAGTTAATAACATTTTTAATCTTTACCTTTACTGTTTCTGTATGCCAGTGGCAGGCAATGCATTTGGTACCTGGGCCTTCGGCGGGGTCTTAACTGATCAGAAATTGTTCCGACAGACACTGATTCAAAAATAAAATGTAATAAAAAGTGCCGTGCCAGATTCTCAAACTGTTGCACCATAGCAAACATTGTTCCCTTATCTTCGAATACATCGTCACTGATACGCCTGACATACATCACTGCTTGTAAGTTAGTGGCTAATTTCCACCGGTGATCAGCAGTACACCGGAGCTTGCAAAGTCGGCGCTCAGCCAAATGTAACGAGCGTAAACGGAACGGCTCACGCTCGGTTTATGCATTTTTGTCAAAGTGGTTGAGATTAGGACATTTTTTTCTTCATTTTTTTGTACCAAAAATTAACCGAACCGAGCACGTCAAGAAACTGAATCAAACCGAAATTACATTTTAGTGTACCGTTACACCCCTAGTATTTACTACTGCTACCAGTAGAGGGTGTTGTATACTCATGTTGAAGACATGTGCAGCTCCACCTCAACTTTGCGTTTACGTGCCTGTATGAGCATATTAGGAACCCACAGCAGATAATAGCCTGCCAAATAAAGTGCCACAACAGTCCTTATTGGCTAAGGGAGAACCCGGGAGAATCAGGTGTTGTGTGTCCTGATTGGCTGTAGACCATTGTCAATCAGGCTCCTTCGTGCCATCGCTAGCAAACTAGCTAACTGCGTGAGCTGCTTGGTAACCTCCAATAAACAATAGAAGAAGAAGAAGAAGAAGCTAAACTGGCTAAATGAATCTTCGGTAAAGTGTATTGTGAGGGGTTTTACAGCCTTAAAACATACTGTATATAATAATTGGAAACAAAGTTGGCTACTTTGCGGATTTCACTTATTGCGGGCTATTTTGGGAACCTATCCCCCACGATAAACGAGGGAACACTGTACAGGTATATGTAACATCTCACATCTACCGTACATGGGTTGGTTTTAGCTTGTTTGCCCAATTCAAAATATCAATGTTTGGACACCCCTGCTGTACAGTATCTTGTTTTTTTCCATATCAATAATTCAAACTTCTCAGATCCCGCTTCTCATTTAACCTTTTTACTTCACTGCAATGCTTGCTTTCTTCTGCATTCAAGAAGGGAATAATACTCTTTCAAAGAAAAAGCAAGCGTTTTGCACTGCTGTGATCTTTCTATTTGTCTGTGGTGTTCAAAATCCAAACATGATAAATGGATGCGTGAATGGAAAAATGGCAAGATAGCTTTTAACCTAAGGTAATAAACTTTCTAAATATTCGGCCTAATTTTACCAAAGGCCACTTTATTCTGAAGTAATTGAAATGTAAAATCTTTGCAGGTCCTCTCCTCATTTATCTTGTTCTATTCCCTCGTGCACGTGCACAGTATTGATTTAGGTGTGCTTTCTGTGCAGAATTTCTATGCATCCTTTAATGAAACACTCCTACCTGCCTTCCTGCTGTATATTGGCTCTCTTCCTGTCTCCACTGTTCTTATGTTTTCATATTCACATACCGTAACCATACATGCACGCACCCACACACTTAATGTTCTGTTTATTCCGCTCTGCTCACTTTAGACTTGGATCTACGCTACTTCTGGAAGTGGAGTGCATTTGAGGACTACCTTCTGTTTTGTTTCGGCTTCAGTGTCCTGTGTGCGGTGGTCACCATGCTGCTGCTGGACTCTGCCATGTTTGTGGAGATGCTGGGCTCCCTGGCCGTGATGTTCGAGGCCATGCTTGGCCTCCCACAGCTTTTGCAGAACTTCCACAACCGCTCCACCAAAGGCATGAGGTACAGCACCAAGAGGTCAAATACACTTTAGGAACAAGTAATTCGTTTTCACTGCCTACCCTGATCCCACTGTCTATAATCGTTAACCTCACCGTCCAAAGAAAGCACGTTTTGTATATCTTTTATATTTTTCTAAACTAAATATGCTGGGATTGGCTGGCGACCGGTCCAGGGTGTACCCTGCCTGCCGCTCAACGTCAGCTAGGATAGGCTCCAGCATACACCCGCAACCCTAATCAGGATGAAGCGGCATAGAAAGTGGATGGATGGATGGATAAACTAAATATGCAAGTGGATAATTATAGGGGTTAAAGGAGGAAACGCTTAGTCAAGGTTTTAATCTGCATACATTTAGCACCAAATATACCAAGACAGTAGCTGTTTATACGGTCCTGCAGCGCATTAAGGATTAAAATTCTGGACACATCCTGTAGAGAAATAACTCATTGCTGCATTTCCATGGACGGATTATAAAAAGAAAGCAAGCATCCTTCATTATATTTATAAATATATAAACAGTCAAACCTCGGTTTGACTGTTTTGTCTAAAATTTTCAATAAAATTTTGTCTCAGTTTATGTACAGTATTGCACATTAAACTCGCCCGTTTGCACTGTACCGTATCGTTCCGCAAAATCGAGTGCCCAAACACTCAAAAAACACTCAAAAAAAGACCAGAAATTTGCGTCTGCAATGTGCCGGATTAGTAAATAGTCGCATCCAGACGGGAACGGATCACTCGGTGAAAATGACGTAATACACAAAGCACACCTGCGTGTGGCGCTGTGAACAGACACGCAGACAGAACCACGTCACACACCAAACTATAGAGTGTAAGGATTGAGTGTAAAGATTACTTTGGGGTGTTATTTCATGTCTACAGAGCTCTAATAATGTTAAAAAATATATTTATAAGGTCATAAACAGGTTTTCTATGCCATAACTACAAAAATACCCCATTCATAAAGAAGGAATCCTATTTTGCAGAAATTCTCATATCATGGTCGGGTCTGGAACCAATTATCTGCCCATTTTCAGAAACCCCATCTCATTTACCTTAAGTTGGAAATACAACCATGTGATCATAAAGCATCAAATGCCAGCTTAATTCACATTGAAAATCAACATTTGTGTCATTCTCAAAACCTTGGCCATGACTGTACACCAAGCAGCTGCAGAGACTGAGCTCTAGTATTATGCAGGACCCTCTGCATCACTTGAACCACCTGTTCCAGTAGTGGCCATCGGGGCACAGACTGCTGTTTCCAAAATAGAGAATCAAGACATACAAGGACTGTTTTATCCCAGCAGCTATTGTTTTTCTTAAGAACATTTCTCATTTTCACTAAGCGCAATGGACTTACATTTTATTTTATTTATTTATGTATTTACTCTAATTGTTATGGTGAGGCCTCTCTTGCACTGCACTCTAATTTACCTACAGTTCATAATACAGACAACTGAACCTGGTGGACACAAAATAAAAAGAGGTTTGATTCCTTCTGCTGCTTTTCCCCTTGAGTCTGTCCCTTTCACCGTAGACAAGAGGCAGATAAGTTGTCTACTTAATATGTTCTACACATACTGCCAGCTTTGCTGTAATGCTACAGTTCAGCTCCTTTTACTTTTCCAACTCTCTTACCCTTCATTCTTTATTTCAATGAAAATACATCTTTGATAAGGGAACACAGGCAAAGTTCAGCTTAGACCATGACAGATGAGTCTATGTGAGACAGGTGTTCATTTTCAATGCGAAGTCGCAATGTACTTAAATATGTTTCACTGTCTGTGATTTACTGTTTTCTATGGCCTGAGGTTCTTTATGGTGAATGTGCCCCATTTCACATAAAGTGTCCTCAAGGGTTACAGCTGGGCTTTCTAGAAGCATCCTTTCAGCTCAGAGCGACCATCTTGCCAAAGATGAAATGTGCAATAACACTCCATTAGGGCCCCTAAGATGACTGATGAGAAAGTCGGCCGTTTTATCCTCCCAAACTCATATGTATGGAAAATTTCCTGCAAACTCAATATTATGTTAATATACCATTGGCCGCTTAAATATCTTAGGCCGGGGTAACTCAATCCTTTCATTCACTCTCTCTTCACTTATTAGCACTAAAAACATATAGAGATAATAATAATAATACTTTGCCTTACACTTTCTTCATTAGGCTATTTTTTATGACATTGTACAAATTAACCTTGATGGCTAAAATCCGCCTATGTAGCACTTTTAATACACATTATATCTGACACTCCAATCAGTTCAGTAAAGCTTAAACAAGCTTAATCAGTTGTGCAGATATAATGAGTCTGCACATCCTCTCATGCCATCCCATTGTTGTTTTGCAGTCAACATCCCCATGGGTCCTATTACTAGGCTGCACTTGTGACGGCACGGATATATGTGTCACCTTACTGCATGCATGTTATGGAAAATACACAGGCATGTTCAAGCACACTCAATGTAATTATGCTGCATGGTCCGTATTGACACTTTGTGTTACATACTCTATGTGTACCACCACTGTAGGGAAACTGAGCTCAGGACAGCCCGGTAATGGAAAGTTTTATTGAAAGAGGCAGAGAGAGATGAAAAACCAAAAACAGGCATAATTTGGTGCTGTTTAAATTTCACTCAGTTAGCAAGTAATCTCCTGGAGCAAATGTGCTGTATACTATACAGGTATGTTTGATTCAAATAGACACTGAGGTCAGGATGTCCTTCATGTGCTTCAATAGCGACTCAGCTCTGCCTTGTTTTGTCCTGTTTCTAGATTTTAAATATATTGGTAAATTACATCAAATTAGCAGTATTGTTGCATTTTTTACTCGGATTGTTTTGAAAAATTGGACTCAGGAATGCAACCTGAGGGATGGGGAATGTGGTTAGCACATCTGCCTTACAGGCGGGTGGTTCTGGGTTCAAATCTGGCTCCGATCAGACATCTCTGAGTTCTCCTCGTGTGTGTGTGGGGTTACTCTGGGTACTTCCTCCCGCACATGCAAAAACATTAGGGGTGCCTCGATAGATCGGCCACCTATCAGTATCGGCCGATTGTCGTGAAAAAGCACGGTATCAACATATGCCCATACTTCCTTTTAAACACCGATCAGCTCCGCCCTCATTGCTGCAACCATCTCCAGCCCACTTTCCCTTCACAAAGTCAAAACAAGCATGTCTGCCATGTATTGTATTGTATTGTATTGTATGTACTTTATTTATCCCACAGCGGGGAAATTTACTTGTTACAGCAGCAAGCAAGCAAGACAAGTAAAGAGAACAGTAAAGTAAAGTAAAGTAAAGCATCGTGACTACAACATGGTTCAGGTGGTGCAGGTGTTGTAGAGCCTGACAGCGGTCGGTATGAATGACCTGCGGAACCTCTCCTTCTTACACCGTGGGTGTAACAGTCTGCTGCTGAAGGAGCTGCTAAGGGAACCCACAGTGTCATGTAGCGGGTGAGAGGTGTTGTCCATGATGGATGTCAGCTTAGCCAACATCCTTCTCTCCCCCACTTCCTCCACGGAGTCCAGAGGACCGTCCAGGACAGAGCTCGCTCTCCTGATCAGCCTATTGATCCTGCTCCTGTCCCTGTCCGTGCTGCCCCCTCTCCAGCAGCCCACAGCATAGAAGATGGCTGAGGCCACCACAGAGTCATAAAAGGTTCGTAAAAGAGTCCTGCACACACCAAAGGACCTCAGTCTCCTCAGCAGGTGGAGGCGACTCTGGCCCTTCTTGTAGAGGGCGTGGGTTTTGACGGACCAGTACAGCTTGTTGTTAAGGTGAACACCCAGGAATTTGTAGCTGTCTACCAACTCTATGTCCGCTCCCTGGATGTTCACCGGTGTGAAGTGAGGTGTTTTCCTCTGGAAGATATAGGTATACAGTTGCTAGGAATGTATTTGGTGTGCTCACAGTTTGACAATACAATCACGACAATACAACTCGAGAAACAAAACTAAGGAGGGGCCAAAAACAGCACATAGAAGACAGGAATGACAGCGTACGAACATTGAAAAAGTGCATTGGTAAAATGCATGGTTGTACAGGGCTGCTGGAGTAACAGCGTGCAAAATAAGCAGAAGAGGTAGCAGGTCGGTAGTGGAGTCCTGTAAGTGTTAGCGCATATTCAAGTGGCGGATGGCTTGTGGGTAGGTGCTGTCCCTAGAACGTGAGGTTTTGCATGTGATGCTCCGGTACCTTCTACCTGATTGTAGGAGTGTGAAAAGATGGTGTGCTGTGAGTGGGGTCGGAGGTGATATTCTTGGCTTTCCTGGCAATTCTGGTGTTGTAGTGTGAGGCTAATGTGGGAAGATTGTGGCCAATGATTTCAGAGCGCCTGCGTACCACCTTCTCCAGCTGTTGCCTATCTTGGCTGGTGGTATTGCCATACCAGGCCAGGATGGAGAAGGTGAGCACGCTTTCTATTGTGGCACGGTAGAAATGGATCATGCCTGTTTGACTGACCCCAAATTTCCTCAGCTGTCGGAGAACGCGTAATCTTTGGTGAGCTTTTGAAATGATGAGACTGGTGTTAAGGTTCCATGACAGGGACTGATGGATGGTTTCATATGATGTTTCATCCTCGTCGCGTATGAGGCTTCTAACTGTGGTGTCGTCTGCGAATTTTAGGAGTTTGACAGATGGAGAATTGGTTATGCAGTTGTTGGTGTAGAGGGAGAATAACAGGGGTGATAACACACAACCTTGTGGCGCACCGGTGTTCAGGACCTTGATTGATGAAATATTGTTTTGGATTTTAACACACTGTGTTCTGTTAGACAGGAAGTTGAGCAGCCAGTTACAGAGTGGGGGGCTGACACCGATGGACAGAAGAGTATTAAACAGTCTGATAGGCAGGATGGTGTTAAAGGCTGAGCCAAAATCAGTTAATAGGG
Organism: Dunckerocampus dactyliophorus; assembly: GCF_027744805.1. Lineage (NCBI taxonomy): Eukaryota > Metazoa > Chordata > Actinopteri > Syngnathiformes > Syngnathidae > Dunckerocampus > Dunckerocampus dactyliophorus. The sequence continues at coordinate 4,496,406 of NC_072823.1, forward strand.
CACGGGCATAGGTGGACTTACAGTCGAGGTGTTGCAGAATGAAGTTTTGTATTTCAGAAGACATTTCTTTCTAGTATTCTCACATTATTAACTGAAAACCTGAATGAAAAGCAGGCTTGCAGGTGCCTCGTGGTCGCGGGGGGCTCCCTGGTGCCCGCGACACCACGTTGGTGACCGCTGGGCTATGTGACATGAAAGGGGAACCATACAATTTTGACAAAAACATATTTGACTTACTTTGTCAAAATCACTGGTGAAACTTAGAGGATCAGGCGCCTTCTTTAAGAAGACGTTGGATGCAAGAGCATCCAGCAGGACCCCGGGCGGTCGGCAAACCCCTTTTCCTCCACCGAATCCAACCACTGCTCGGGCTGTCACGGGCGAGTATCCCGCGGTTTGGCTAAATAGCCGCCGCCCGACCGACGATCACATCGCGAGCCAAACTAAAGCTTTTTAAGGCCTGTTTTGCAGGGTGCCAAACTTATATCACTCTCACAACGACAGGAAGTCCCACATGGCTTACAGACGCACTGCATCACAGACTATATAAACTTCTGTGTGGAGAACACTGTGCCCTCCAAGTTGGTGCGGTGTTTTCCCAACAACAAACCCTGGGTGACCTCTGAGATTAAGGCCCTGCTAAACAAGAAGAAGAGGGTCTTCAACTCAGGGGACAAGGAGGAGCTGTGCAGAGTCCAGAGGGAACTCCGGCACAAGATCAGGAAGGGGAAGGACTACTACAGGAGGAAACTGGAGAAGCGGCTGGAGGAGAATAATGCCAGGGAAGTCTGGAGAGGCCTGCAGACCATCACAGGCCATGGTAAAGGAGTGGGGAGAGACCAAGCCAGTGGGGACAAGATCTGGGCAGATTAACTCAATGTGTTTTTTTAACAGATTTGAGTCTGCCCTCCCTCCCTCCCCTACCAACTCACCACTCTTCACCCCCACATCCCCATCCCAGCCATCCTCTACTCCCCTCTCCATAACTGATGATCAGGTGAGAAGTCAGCTGAGGAAGATCAAGGCAAGGAAGGCCCCGGGACCGGACGGCATCAGCCCTAGAATCCTCGAGGACTGTGCTGACCAGCTCTGTGGAGTTCTCAGGCACTTGTTCAACCTCAGCCTGAGCCTGGAGAAAGTCCCGGCCCTGTGGAAGACCTCCTGTGTGGTCCCGATCCCAAAGACACCGCGTCCCAAGGAGCCTAACCACTTCAGGCCTGTTGCCTTGACCTCTCACCTGATGAAGACCATGGAGAGGATTATCCTGCAGCACCTGCGACCCCTGGTGGGCACTCAGCTGGACCCCCTGCAGTTTGCTTACCGGCCTCGGATCGGAGTGGACGACGCAGTGATCTACCTGCTGCACAGATCACTGCTACACCTGGAGGACAGCGGGAGCGCTGTGAGGGTCATGTTTTTTGACTTCTCCAGTGCCTTCAACACCATCCAGCCGGCACTACTCAGAGTGAAGATGGAGAGTGTGGGAGTAGACCAACACCTGACTGCATGGGTTATAGACTACCTCACCAACAGACCACAGTATGTGAGGCTCCGTCACTGTGTGTCTGACATGGTACTCTGCAGCACAGGTGCCCCTCAGGGTACGGTGCTCTCCCCTTTCCTCTTCACCCTCTACACCTCGGACTTCACACACAACTCCACACAGTGTCACATCCAGAAGTTCTCCGATGACACAGCCATTGTTGGTTGTGTTTCAGAGGGGAATGATCTGGAATACAGGACGGTCATCAGGGACTTTGTCAGCTGGAGTGAGCTTAACCAGCTGCAACTCAACACCAGCAAGACAAAGGAGATGATCATTAACTTCCAGAGGAAAACACCTCACTTCACACCGGTGAACATCCAGGGAGCGGACATAGAGTTGGTAGACAGCTACAAATTCCTGGGTGTTCACCTTAACAACAAGCTGGACTGGTCCGTCAAAACCCACGCCCTCTACAAGAAGGGCCAGAGTCGCCTCCACCTGCTGAGGAGACTGAGGTCCTTTGGTGTGTGCAGGACTCTTTTACGGACCTTTTATGACTCTGTGGTGTGCAGGCTAATAAAGTTGAACTTGAAAATGTGAGTTGTGGATACCAGCATTTTGTTAATGTTCTGGTAAAACAAACATATTGGCGTCGTTTAGTTAGCGCATAGAAAACCTGTTTAGGGCCTTTAAAATGCATTTTTTATCATTATTAGAGACCTCTAGACATGAAATAATACCCCTATAGTCACCTTTACACTCATATTACCCAATATAGTAGACAACATCAGAGAAAATAAGCCAATTAAGGCATAAATAAGACTCGTGCTGGTGTGAGTTGCAATAAATGCATTCGGCGGAAGGGAAGTGACGTTGGGGTTCAGCGCAATATTGTATGTCTGCTATTTTTGTGAAATATGTTGTGGCGTGCTGCAATAGCCAGCACTGAGCTGCTGTAAATCAAATCAAGAAACAGGATTTCTTGTAGCAGTTGCACGCTTGTATTCACACTTGTATACCACTGCAGTTCTTCTTTCCAAGCTGGTACTGCCTTTATGGGTCTCACTACATCTCTCTGTCTGTCTCTGGCTCTCTGCCGCATTTGAAAATGCAGTTTTGCTCATTTAGATTCATTTTTGTCTGTGCTGTCTCTTCTATTACCGCCCACAGATCTTGTTGTCCGCACTGACATGTGAGGTTAATTAAATTGCTTTTGACTGCAGGCATCGCCTTGACTTGCTGAAAGGAAGCTCAAAAAGAAGTATTTGGCCATAGTAGCAGGTAGTCAGGTTGCTGCGTAAGAGAGGCTCCTCATCTGGCTGTGGAGTCTCTGTGTCTTCCTTTTTCTCATTAAAATATCAACCACACCTTGTCATTTTTTCCACCAGCCACACCTACCCCCGAGATGCCAACCTTGTCAGTGTCAGTGACTACGTTTACATGCAGTCAATATTCGGGTTAAGGTCAATATTCCGGTTTCTGAAACATTAGGAATAACCCGTTTACATGCGCGATGTGAAAATAAAACAAAAAAAAAACCCGCACGGACAACGTCTACACGCATGGAAAACGTCATGATGCACTGCCTTCTTTGTGAAGAAATAGGAAATGGAGCCAGAGCTGTGCCATCCAAATCCACGCTATACCCCCAGAGTCCCCCGGACACTTTTGAAGATGCGTTCGTACAAACCCTGCTTTGCGGAACTGCCTGCTCACCTTCTGATAGATTTTGCTATTGTGGTACTTTCTACTGTCAATAAAAGACATCATGTTCCTGTCTTTCACCACACTAACGAGGTCGCTTGTTTCCCCCTCGCTCCAAAAGTGTGAGGTTTTGCGTGTCGTCATGTTTACAAGTAGTTCCTGCCAAAGACACAGGATTCAGAACACAAATTAAAGCTCCTTTTGATCGGGATATCCCGATAGGCGTATACATCACCCGATTTTCGGGTTAGTAAAGGAGTAACCCAGGGGTAATATTCATTTTTTAAAAACCGGGATATGAGCATATTTCGTTTTTTCAAAAGGGTTTTTGGTGTTTACATGGCAACCGGGTTATTGCTAATATTCCGGTTATGAAAGGGTTATTTGTAAACGTGTAAACGTAGCCACTCATGTACACAGACTCGGGTTTTCCGTTGCAAGTGCACAGACGGACAACTCTCACTCTGTATCTGCAGTGCAACTGCTTCACAAACCCATACATTTAAGGAAAAATACAGTCGCTGTCATGTTGTGGATCTAAGTCTATGTGGGTGTGTGGCTGTATGTGTGTGCACGTGCATTTTGTCCTTGGAAAGCTCTCCCACACCTCCACTGCCACAGCTTGTTCTTTTTGTCCATTCTGAGCAGATCTCAATGGCAGTTTCATGTTTCTAATGAGGTGGCCTTTCCCTCGCAGCCATTTCAATCAAGGGGCCAATGCCCCCGATAGGCAGGCTCCAGAGGTTATGGTGCAAACACTGTGATGACCTCCAAGTGTTTTTTTTCCCCTAATAACAACCTCAGGGTGAGAGGTAGTTCATGCATTCACACATTTATTAATGAGTATTTCTTGATGTACACAGGCCAAGTCTCTTCAGTGCTAAATGATATTAATCAGCATAGCTGTTGATTCCTTAAGAGAAGCCACCAGTCTACACACGACTATTACGTCCTGTTTAGACCATTGTAAATAAAAAACATGAGAATCAAGTTTTTGCTCATACACATTTCCACTTACTGTTTATTCTGATACATCTTTTTTTTCTCATTATATAACAGGCTATTAACAGCAGTTTACATTTCCCAAACATCTTCAGGCAAACTGCCCGATCCACCTCCTCACCTAACCTTTGTTTCATTTTGCAGAATCCATTATCATTCACATATTGGGAACTTTTCTGTATGTGCCCATGTGCGATCAATGAACATGCATTATTCATACTTAAAAGGGGTTGTAAGCAGCTCTGCTTGAGCTAAAGCACTGCTGTTAAATCTCCACACACGCCCTCATGTGTGGGCAAACAGATGCACAAAGCAGCATGCGTGAACGCATCTTCCCGATGCGCAGGTGCAAAGTTGTGCTGAATAAAGAGGAGACGCTTCAAGGAGCGACTGTACGTGAGCTCTCGGGGCTGCGTTAGAGTAATATCGATGGATTGCTCATTGGCAAATCCCCCATGTAGAGTCTCTGCCATAAAAGAAGCAGTAGAAACCTTAAGGTTCCGCTTCTAAATCATCCAAATTTTAACCCCAACAATCTACTAACGTTAAAAGTGCATGATGTTATTACCTACTGGAACCATTTTGAACCAGGCAGGCATTTTGAACTGCGTTGTCCTGTTGAAAAATCCACACCAAAAAGACGAGGGCCTTCAGTCATGAGGGATGCCCCCTGCAACGTTTCCACATAGCCAGTTGCCGTTTGACACCCCTGCACAACCTGAAGATCCATTGTACCATTGAAGGAAAAAGCACCCCAGATCATGATGGCGCCGCTTCTATTGTGTCGTGTGGAAAACATCTCTGGTGGGATCATGCCAGTAACATTGGAAGCCATCAGGACCCTCAAGGTTCCATTTTTTCTCATCAGAGAATAAAACTTTCTTCCACCTTTCAATGTCCCATGTTTGGCGCTCCTGTGCAAATTCCAATTTTGTGGCGTTGAAGGAGATGAAGCTTTTGAAGATGTTTTTTCTTCCTAAAACCCTTCTCTCGCAGATACTGTTTAATGGTATTTGACTGCACTCGGCACCAGTAACAAACTTAGTTTGGGCCCAGAATTGTCCCGTGTCTTGACGGACAGCCAATCAGATCCTCCGGCTCAGGACTGTGGACATTTTTTTGGGTCTACTATTTGATTTTTTTGTTCCATGACGCTCAGGATCTTTTAATAAGTTTCAAATGACTGTCTTACCGCGTCCAACCACAGCAGGCCTCGCTTATGCAGCTCAACAGTCCGACCACGTTCAAAGAGGGAATTTCTTTTTGTCTTTGTCATCAACAGATCATGACGCTGTGAAAGAAAATGACATTGACGCCACATTTTTGCCAAGATTTTGTCTTTTAAAGGCTGTGGTCTCAAAAATTTGACTTTAATGCTTGTTTGCAATAAATTGCTTACTCAAAAATTTTTTTGTTTCACTCCCATTTTTTCTTTTTGTATTTTGAAGCTAAACTTAGTACCTCCTTTAGATCCAACAGTGCAAAATGTAATTTCTTGCAATTTTTCAACTGGACTTCAAATTTTGATAAGTGTGCTCTGGTTTTATAGAAATCACGCAATTTTTTATTATTATTATGATTATTAGTTATTAGGGCAGGAAGGACAGTTGATGGGGGGACTTTTTAATATAAATAAATAGAAATAAATAAATAAAAATTCAAAAGTCACAAAAAACGTCATGCTTGCTCACTCCACAATGCATTCATGACAGGTGAAAAGAAAAGTGAATGAATTAATGCAATCGCTACTCCCGCAAGCTGATGAATGATAGCCAGAGCACGCTGCCAGTAAATCACATTAGTGTGACTCAAGATGACATTTTTTTTTCAATATTTTTTGTGCAGCCCCAGGCTGTATGTTTAATTTTTTAAATAATTTTTGACCAGCTGTCTGCAACCCCCCGAGAATGACCCACTTTTATCACTGTAATTTCGGTATTCCAGTCCCTGGAGTTGGATACAGAAATAACAAATCTAAACTGTTATATGTCATTTTAAAGATTATTCATATCCATAAAAAAAGTATTGAAATGTGTGATTAACAAGTGTTTATTCGGTGGCGCTGCACACTAATATCCATTTAATTTCTCCTGTTGTGTTTTTGTATCTTTCTACCTGATACTCAACCCAGTATCTGCGGTTTGCACTTGTCCACTCCAGCCGTGCAGAGGTGCTAATCGTCAGCCTGACGGCCCTCGATCAATACATGTCACAATTACTGGCTGGCCCGCACACGACGCAGCCCATCACAGCGCACAGTGAGACCTCTTTCACTTTCTCCATGACTCTCTCTGGTCGACAACTACCGGGGTGGCTTCGTTTTTCACCTTTCTCTAGATTTATAGTTCCACACCCAGCTGCACTCTCATCCATCTCATGTCATTTTCCTCTCACCACCATCCACTCTCATCCATCTCACAACCTTGCTCTCTTTATTTCGATGCCTCAAGTACACAGTTCACCATTTCTCCCCTTTCCTCTCTTATATCTCACCTCTTAGCTCTGATGAAGGTGTCAGGTCAGGAGCAATCGATGAGACTTGACCAGGCTGAGCTTAGCTATGGAGTGTGTGGACAGTACGCCCTGCTTAGAATGCAGGGCAGTATCTGATTTCATGCTTTGCACGTTTGGTCTCGCATGGTCTCTTGTCTTTATCATGCAAATAAAAGCAAACACTGCTGGTTGATGAGTGATGTGTGTGTGTGTGTGTGAATGTGATAGTCAGTCACTCGGTCTTCTCAATCAATACCATAATCACTCCATCTCCATGTGCATGTACAAAGCATCACTCGGGCCTAAATTCAGCTGTTTGCGCTCAGGGTCTTTCATCAGTTGTCAGCACAGCCACATCAAGGCCTGAGATGGATGCGCCCCCTGTCAGATGGCGCTATATGAGACTAGCATGATAAAGAGTTAAATGTGAGAAATGTACGCATGCCTGCCAGAGATGAATGACCCCCAAATGGTGTTTTGTCTCCGCTAGGCTGCATCGCCTTAGAGACTATACTTGTGCAGGCCACCCGCCTGCTGTAATTACAATGTCATGGCTTATCCTTAATAATAGTGTCTCTTGAGCAAAGAAATCACCGAAAGGGGAGCAGAGACTTTGGAAGGGTAAAGAGGGTCTGCAGAGCCGTGTTGGAACTTTGCTGAGATAATGTCGTCGCTGCAGTGGATGAAATATCCAATATCCAACAAACAATTTTTTTCATCAACATGCATCATTATTCAGTCAACCTTTAAGAGGAAGTGATGCTAGCTGAGTGCTAGCAGCAGGTTAGCAGTGTAGAGAGTGGCCGACAGCAGCTCCTGTGTGAATGTTCACTGCATGTGTTCTCTGCTTGTTAATTAAGCCATTTAAGTGCATCGTGAGTCTCTCCTTTACCGTAAACTGCAGCAGTAGAGTAGTATTCTCTACTGGTCAGTAACGTGACATTGGTGAGACTGCTGAATGCTAATGTGTGAGTATCTTATATTATTTATGTCTAAGATGGCTTATTTTCTATTATTATGTCTACTATATAGGGGAAGTGTAAAAGTGACTATAGGAGTGTTATTTCATGTCTACAGGGCTCTAATAGTGGTAAAAACTATATTTAGAAGGTCATAAAAAGGATTTCTATGCTCTAACTACAACAGTAGTCCATATATTCATATTGAATTCTACTTTGAAATTCACTTATCACGATTAGGTCTGGAAGCAATTAACCGTGATAAACAAGGGACAACTGTATTGTGGTTTTAGTTTGACTGAAAACGTTGTTTCTCAATAGATATATGGATATTGTTGTGAATGCACCATTCATTATCATTTCTAGGGCCAGCGTTCCTTACATAATCAGTTTTTGTCATTTACCTTTAAAAAAAACTGGCAGCTTAGTTGCATACAAATGACCCAGAATCTCCTGTCGAAAAGTAAATGCACTCTAATAGCTACACAATTAGTATAATGGCTCACATAAAGTCTCTCAGCAAGTTCAAAATGACTGGAGATGTTGAACTACTGGGACATCTTAATCATTCCGGTAAAACAGTTTGGGCAAAAATATAGAATGAATGATTCATTCATGGCTGGTTTGGACCCTTCATTATGTCTGAGTCTACCAACAAATTTTGGGCAAGTTTTGCTTCAGACTTTTTTTTTAAATACAAGCAGTCCTTGTTTACGACATTTTCTTAGGTAGGATTGATCGTCTGGTAATATGGACATGGGACACAGTGAGTGGACTGATTACAATTTTGGGCAGGTATACCAGACAACTTCATGAGTTCATGGTCAAATCAGCAGACAGGAAGCGACAATGGCGTTGGTTCACGACACACAACTTAGATGCACAGGAAACAGAACAGGTGGCTGACAATGTTGACTTACAGCCATCTATTAATGGTCTTGTCTAAGGAGTAAGAAGATCCATGTGTTGGTCTTGACCATTTATGTGGAGGTACAGTACAAGGGTGGCCTTGAAATGTAACTTTACCCTTTAACATGTGATCTACAGTATATGAAGCAACTGCTAGAGGTCCAGTACATAGAAACTCACCATATCAAAGACACCCCAAAAATGATTACTACTGCACAAAAAGAAAGAGAACTAGTTTCATGCCCACGGCGGAAGAACACGTTGCCCTTAAAATACATACAGTCAGCCACCCAGCCAAAGTCTGGGTTCCAAGTGGTCTTTAAAGTGAAAATGAGTTCCTCTTCCTCATATGCCTTTTGTGAAGGCGGCCCCGTTAACTGTTTGTTGGTGTATTCGTCTGATCTGGTTTTAGCCATTCTTGGCCAGGCGGATGTGTATCGCAGTGAAGGTGAAGGTGACTCATAATGAAACTGTGTTTAGAAGGTGGTAAACGGGTTTGCTTTGTACTAACTATGAAAATATTAGATTTATAAATAAGGAAACCTACTTTGCGGAAATTCGCTTATCCCGTGGGGTCTGAAACCAATTAATCACGATAAACAAGGGATTACAGTAATCCAAAAGTTAAGTTTTACCAAAGTTTCTTTCAGGGAACTTAGGCAGAGCAAACACTAAAAGTGTAAAAAAAAAAGTCCTCAGTGTACTTTCTGGAAGCAGCGTCGATAAAACTGGAGTGTTTACCCCAAAAGTCTAAATTGTTAAGGGAGCAGAAGTCAGTGAGCCCCGCGTGCTGTAAACAAGCACTTCTCTGGCAGCCTGAGGGAGAAGTGGAAGAAGTCTGATCCTGACTAAAGCCTGCAGGTAAAATTGGTGGTTGAAGCATCAGTTTAGGAAAGGACAGTGGAGGCATGCAGCGTGTGTTGACTGAAGAAAATTACGTATGCTCTGTTGTCAGCATGTCCTCTCTTGCTCAGGGTACGCCGTTATCTCACTTTTAACTGAAATTGCTTCAAAGACTGTATAACCTTTGAAGAACAAAGCTTCCTGAAGACGCTAGTCTTATGAATGATACAACATAGACCAGGATACAGTGATATCTACGAAAAGAGCACTGGCATTAGTTACCAGTGACTGAACAGTGCCGTAAAGCCCGACATTTCAAAGGGACCAAGCAAAATACCAGAGAAGAAAAGAACCAGTGAGTCGTTTACGTCATTTCTGGGGGGGGTTTTGTCTTTCACAATTTTTCTTTTTCATTTGTTTTACTTTTTACACCAGATACCCTTCCTGACATAACGCTGCCGTTTTTATCCCTAGCTGGGAATTGAACCACCACCACCACCAGGGCAGTGGTGATGAACATGTCAGACTTTGCCTTGACAAACTTTAAGAGTCTCTGTCGGTCATGGCTGCAGCCTGCATGAAGTCTCCAAAGTCGCTACTGTGTTTATTTCCAGACTGATGTTTTCATTAGCGGCGCTAAATTGTCCATGGGTGTGAATGTGTCAATGCTTGTCTGTATATTTGTGTCTGTGATTGACTGATGACCATTTTCAGGGTGTACTACTCCTCTTGCCCAAAGTCAGCTGAAATGGGCTCCAGTTACCTGTGCAGTGTCGAAAATGGATGAGTGGGTGGATGTTTGCAATGTGTGAGTATGTAAATAAACAAAGTGAAGATGTGGTTTGTTACAAACACAAACCAACCCTGCTCTATTTGTCTCATGTCTGGATTGTTGTGCAAGAATGGAAAGAAAGTACAAGATTAAAAAAAAAGACAAACATTCACCCAATGACAAAGTCACCTTAACATCATAGCGCTTCCTGACCATCCAATCAGATTGTTCTGATGTCATCCTCTGACTGCTCACAGACTCCAGAGGAGCATTCTCGTGGTTTCAGGGGATTGCTAGGATGCATCATGACCTATTTAGATTCACAGTCCTAACAACAGCAGGAGTAAATCCTGAGAGGAAGCATCATTTCATCATTTCTACTTGTAGTTGCTGAAGTTAGTTTTTTAACCTACACATTTACAATTTTTGTAGTCCGGTTTTACGGAATTCCGGCCTACGGAGAAAAACAGTTACCTTCATTTCGCTTGCTTCCATTCCTGGCCAGTGCCTTAAGGGAGCCCAAGGGAGAGATGGGAGTTTGACATGACTCTGCAAGGACAGCTCAAGGATAGTACAGTCCATACATTCCTATGGTCATTAGGCTGCTTCCCAACCCATATAGACTCATCATCCGTATCATTCTCCCCTCTATCTCTGGTGGGTTTCTTGTCTGTCCCACTGCATGCAGGATAGATGCTGTCCTCTGACTTCCCTCTCTCCCTCACCTCTGTAAGACCGCCCCCCCCATAATATATCTCCTTGATGACTGATGGGCTTTCACTCTCCCAGACCCAGTCAGCTCTAATAAAAAGTATAAACTCATGTTACATTAATACAAACGGGTACTCACTCTCTGGGGGATCGTGGTGGAGCAGGAGCTAGGTGGAGCAGAAGCGATGTAAGAGCATTGAGTGTGAAGGGTATGAGGTAAAGAAACACAACAGTAAGTGAGGCGAGACAGACAGAGAATGTAAAGGAGGGAAGGGAAGCATGAATATTACAAGGATGAAGAGAAACGTAGGTTGAGATACAATTAAGATGACATAAAATGGAGTGCATGTTTCCTTCTTTTTGTCTATAGAGTTTCCTTCCAACCGCTGTGCTTGCATCACGCAGCTTGTGGGTGTGATCAGTCAGCACTGGAGAGTACATTTTTTTCATTAAGTGTATTTTAGTTGATTTTTCTGCTTAATGTAAAGCCAGATGTTGTGTATGTAGCTGTCCATAGACAGATGGTTCATGGTTCATGGTTCATGGTTTTAATTCATCTTGAACATGCATACAAGTCAAACAGTTGCACATCACACAATACAGTTCACAGTTTTGCATGTCCAAAAAGGAGTAGGAAGAAGCAAAGCTTATTTAATCCTACCCCTCATCAGCTTCACATCAATTGCAATACATTCACTCACCTCTTTTTCTATGGGCCTGATTCCCTATCTATCACACATATCTAAAATAAATTAAGAGTAGCTCAGTTATCAGGTTTATTGTTTAGTTATCTTTAGTTTCTATGGTTTGGCAAGACCTCATCAAACATATTTGTGCTTTCTTAGACTATATAGTCAAACCTCGGTTTGTCGAAAATGTAGCTATAAGGTTTTGACTTCGTTTTTGCACAATATTGTACTTAACAAACATATCCGTTTGCCCTGAACTATATCGTTCTGCGAAATGAAGTGTCCAAACAAAGTACCCTAACGCATTGATGAATCGCTGTGCATTTTTTATTGAGTGTGAATGCTAAATACCTTGCCATGGGGCCAAAGAAAGTTGCCAGCATAAAGGTGAAAAACACTTGAATTTACCAGGATGTACGGAAAAGTGTGCATCAATAAGTTCCATCCATTCGTCATTTTGCATTGTTTTCTGCTTGTAAAACTAACATTACTCTCTATAAAACATATTTTTAATATTTTTGGGTGTCTGGGATGGATTCATTGGATTTACGTAATTTCCTATGGGAAAAATTGTCTTGGTTTTTGTACGTTTCCGTTTTCGTTGGACCTTTTGGAACAAATTAATTAAAAGTAATATTTTTATCAACGTAATTAAGTAATTACGTAATTACCTTACTAAGGGGAAAACCCCGTCGGACCAGTGATTATATGCATGATGGCATTTATAAAAAAAAAAAAAAGAAGTCATAAGAATATGTTTAATATCCTTTTGAATGTCTTTTTGCATAATATTGGTAGTCATCTAACTAACTAGGTCAGGGTTCTCAACTGGCCTCATCCTGGAACCCACATTTCCCCATGGTCATTAAGACAAGACCTATATCATCTTTATAAATACAAATGTACAGAATGTGCAAAATGTCTTCAGCCGCCATTACATTACATTGGTGAGACAATAGCCACTGCAAGAAGTACGCTGTCCAGAAAAAAATCCAACAACCTCCCAATGCTAATATGTTATGTCTTATTTATGTCTAATATGTCTTATTTTCGGTTATTATGTCTACTATATTGGGTAATATGAGTGTAAAAATTACTATAGGGGTGTTATTTCATGTCTACAGGGCTCTAATAATAATAAAACGTATTTAGAAGGTCATTAACAGATTTCCGATGCTCTAACTACAAAATTATTCCAAATAATCCTACTTTGTGGAAATTCACTTATCACGGCCAGGTCTGACAAGGGATTACTGTAATGTGATCACTCCTCACAGATTATTGAAGATAGCCAATACCGTACGTAAAGTAACAGCCGCCACTTGCACAATAAAACAATCTGAACAACTAGACGTAAGACTGAAAATAATCCACAAAGTCAGCGAAATGGCATTTAATAGAAGGTAATAGACCAAAGCACGAATGCTCAGTGTGAGTGCCGGCCAGGACACATTGTGACGTGTCGGGTTTGCCATGTTGGTTATGGAGTACACCACTATAAAAACACACGTGACAAAGTTTTACCACCTTACCTGCTGGTTCTTTACAAAAGGAACTCATTCAACTCAAACATACAAGGCAGCACTGAAGTCCGTCAGAGCAGGGTTACCATGGCAACTGAATATGCTCATTTTCAAGCGTGCCTGTATGCAGTTATAGTGAATGATATGTTTATGGACTAAGACTTGTGCCTGATTCAGCTGTCATTGATTACTATGATCTCCGTGTCACCTTTTGTCATTTTCCTCGTCTCCTTGTGTCGCCAGTGTGAAGATGGTACTACTGTGGACTGCCGGCGATGTCTTCAAGACCACGTACTTTGTGATGAACGAAAGCCCATCTCAGTTCTGGGTGTGCGGTTCAATCCAGATCCTCGTCGACGTGGCTATCCTCCTCCAGGTGCTCTTCTACAGCCAGGACACACGTACCAAACTCGGCTGAACAGGGCTTGTTTTGACAGGCGAGCATCATAACACTGTATGGTAATATGATACCTTTTAGTGAAACGTGAACACCAGTTGCTTTCAAGACACTTGTGCATTTTATTTTGTGAGTGAAAGATAAATTTTTAAGATTTTTTTTAGGTGTATGGAGCTGAATCACCCTAATAGGTCTTTTAGTGGACACGGAGAGTGTACGAGACAGACATTACTCACATTGGCAGCTCACTAACTGCAGGTCGGTGTTGCTCTAATGGCAGCTGTAACAAGCAGTGCTGCACCAGTAGCCCTCCTCTGGCCTCTACCACTTGACTGATGAGTCTCCCACTCCATGCCTCAGCACATTGCTCCATGTCATGAATGTGTGTGTGTGTGTGTTGTGTGTCTGTCGGAATACCTGCTGATGTGTGCTTGCAGCCAATATCGATTTTTGCCGTTGGCAGTGCCACGGCAAGGCTGCGCAATGTACAGCTACTAATGGTGCCTGCAAAGGCCATCAGTCTGTGTGTTAGGGCTCACCTTAGTAGTTTATTGACAGGCACAGCATTGATTCAGCATATTATGTAAACAGCAGTGAGCAAGACCCAAAATCTGCCAGCAATGATTTGAGATATGGCTTTCATATTGTGTTCATTCTAAGGTCCTCCTGCAGCCATCCACGAGACATTTTGTTGCCACGCCTTGTTCAAATGATATTACCTTTTAAATGGACTTTTGATCAGAACATATAAGCAAGTCTAAACAAGGAGTTCTATTGACAAACCAACCCACATATGTGGAAACTCCTGATCAAAATATAAAGACCATTTGAAAAATGGCAAGAATTTTCATTTTGCACTGTTTGATCCTATGTAGAGCTTTAAAATACAAAAGCAATAATTGCAAACAACCAGCGAAATAGGCTGTGCATCAGCTCAAAAGTTTAAGACCACAGCTTTTAAAAGCCAAAATCTTGGCAAGAATGTGGATTCAATGTCATTTTCTGTCAGGTTTTTGCACTGTCATGATCTCTTGATGGCAAAGGCAAAAAAAGCTTTTTCTCTTTGAAAGCAAGGCCTCTTGCAGCGTGTCATGTTGGACGCAGTAAGACAGTCCTTTGAAACTTCTTCACAGATCCTGAGGGTTAAGGAACAAAAAATCAATTGGTAGACCCCAAGAAATGTCACCGGCCCTGAGCCGGAGGATCCGATTGGATGTCCGTCAAGACACGGGACGATCCTCAGCCCAAATAAAGGGTGTTTGTTGTGAGAGAAGGCTTTTAAATAGAAAAAATGTCTTCAATGGCCTCATCTCTTTCAACGCCACAAAATTGCCCGTTTTGAATTTGCACGAGAGCACCAAACATGGGACATTGAAAGGTGGAAGAAAGTTTTATTCTCTGATGAGTAAAAATGAACCCTAACGGTCCTGATGGTTTCCAACGTTACTGGCATGACAAGGAGATCCCACCTGAGATGTTTTCCACACGGCACAGTGGAGGGGGCGCCATCATGATCAGGGGTGCTTTTCCTTTAATGGAACAATGGCGCTTCAAGTTGTGCAGGGGCGTCAAACGGCAGATAGATTATGTGGAGATGTTGCAGGGGGCATCCCTCATGACTGAAGGTCCTCGTCTGTGTGGTAATGACTGGCTCTTTCAACAGGACAACGCTGCAGTTCACAGTGTCTACCTGACAAAGGACTTCTTCCATAGGAATAAGCTCACTCTTTTGGACCATCCTGCGTGTGATTTAAATCACATTGAGAACATTTGGGGATGGATGGCAAGGGAAGTTTACAAAAATGGACATCAGTTCCAGACAGTGGATGCCCTCCGTGAAGCCATCATCACCACCTGGAAACACTGGCATCAAGCATGACCAAACCAATTTTTGAGGTGATTAACAAGACTACCGCAGATACTCATTACTGAGTCCTTTTTTAACATTTTATTTCTATTTTGTAGGGGGGTTCGGGTGTGTTGAGATATGGTCTATAACTTTTGATCAATTGAAGAAGTGCCTATTTCACTTTCATGGCTGTTTTCGTCTCAGTCCCATTTCTTCTTTTTTTGCATCTTGAGACTCTCCTTAGAATCTCCTTAAGATGCAACAATGCAAAATGTAAATTTTGCAATTTTTTAACTGCTCTTAAAGTTTTGATCAGGAGTCTGAGCTTTTAATGCCTGTGTGATGATCACCTTGAGACCCTACGTCACAGTTCACGTTAGCCATAAATCCCCACATGATCACTTTGACTCATCCCGATAGCAGTGCAGCCCTTCTTGGCTTGAAAGGAACATTAAAGCTACGGCAATGATCCAAAACTGTATTATTCACACGTATTTAAAAGCTGTTGGCTGTTAGGTAGGTAAGAACACTTTGGTCTCAAGAAGAAAGTTATGAATCAGCCTCCAGCTATGGAAAAATAACATGAATCAATGCAAGGGTTCAATGCAAGAGGGTTCACTCTTCATCTGTCTGTGCACATTGGTTCTATATTGAAATGAAGTGAGCCCTCCTCTCATTGAGCCTCTTTGTGGAGGCGGGGCTACTAGTGAGTGGATACAGAGGGTTTGAAGTTAGCCTCGTGAGACAGCATACGCTAACATGAATGACGACACAGAAGCGATGGTTTCTGAGGCAGATGCCACCGCCGACAGCTCAGTGTGGAAATCTTTCTGTTTCAAACAGAATGAACAAGGTGAGCGCATGAACGCCGACGACCGACACGGACATTTTTCTTAACTGGAAAAACAAACTACCGATGGAGGTGCATGGGCAGCGGAGCCTTCGTCTCGACAGTCAGCGATTACTGAGGCATTTGGTTGGCAAATATAAACAAAACAGTGCAAAATGGTGCGCGCTCACACTGACACTCTGTGTCAAGCTAATGTGGCTCACACAGGTACACTATACCTGAGTACCATCTAGTGGTTCAAATGTGAATTAGACCTCTCATGACAATAATGAAAAAATGGTCAAAAATGTTTTTGTCGATAACATCGATTATCGCCGATAATTTGTGGCACCATTATCGACCAGCAAAATTTGTTATCGTGAGTGAGACAGGCATTTGGGTTGATAAATATCAAGCAGATATCCTGCATATTAAGCTCCCCTCCTCAAGCGAGTTGAAGATCGCCTCTGGCTACTTTGTGTGCAACTCAAGCTTTACCAGTGTGGGGCACATGAGATGGGTTTTCTCATGTTTTCATCAAAAAATCTGTAAATTTGCTGAATCGCGACTGTAATGAACTTTTCATATGTATCAACTTTTCATACCTCTCACCCGCTACATGACACTGTTGTTTCCCTGGGCAGCTCCTTCAGCAGCAGACTGTTACACCCACGGTGTAAGAAGGAGAGGTTCCGCAGGTCCTTCATACCGACCGCTATCAGGCTCTACAACACCTGAACCATTTTTTATTCACTATGTCTATGCATTGCATGCATTGTCAATGACTATGCATTCTTTACTTGTGTACATACTTGTGTATCTTGCTTGCTGCTGTAACAGATGAATTTCCCTGCTGTGGGATTAATAAAGTACGACTACTACTATATGTGCACACATGAACGTAATGCTCGTACATTGTACCTGAGAAAAGTTGGAAGGCTCCCTGTCGTTTATGCGTATGCTAATGTACAGCATGTCATCCATGTGTGCATGTTAGCGTACATATGAACCCGTCAGACTCAGCCACTGCGTATGAATACGTTGGTATTACATGTTTGATGGATGTGAAGCTCCAAGTGCCACATTATATATGAGTCATGAAAGCTCCTCAGCCTGTGCTCCACATGTCAAACTCTTATATTTATAGAAGTGCCAAACCAGCTGATAGATTTTTCAGATGTCCAGCTAATACTGCCGCTGTCAGCATTGTTGTTGTTGCATGTGACCTTCTGTTGTTTGTTTGCCCTGTCCGTGTAGCGTGCACTCAGGATTCTTGTGCACATGCATTTTTTAAATCCAGATATCTCACTTTATATCTGACCGCCGAATGTGTCTTATCTCCTCTGCCCCACGTCGAGCAGCTACATTGCACCGTCTGTCTCCATGTTTTCTATAAGTACTTATCACCATATGCACTGCATTATTTGTCCCTGCGGCAAAGGTCAACATAAGCAACTTGGACAGACTTTCTTTTATATTTCGGATCTGCTTTGTTGTCAAAGCCGGGAGCCTGACAAGCACATACCTGCCTCGTGTTCCAACTCTGTTAACGCATTGATTGTCATTGCCACCGTGCCTGTAAACATTTTCTGTCACAATGTTATTTCTATTTTTAGAATGTGCTTCCTCAGGTTATGGCTTTAAATGATTTGTGAGCCACGTACACTGGAACCTGTTTATGTCGACAACCCGTCTAAGTCAGTGAGTCCTGCTCCGCCGTCTTCTTCTTATTACTAAAAAGTGCCTTAAGTTGCGGCACATTTAACAAGAAAACTTAACAAAATTAATAAATAAAAATAACCCCCAAAAAATGAAAATTCAGCAGTAATTTCACAAGAATAGAGTCAAAATATTCAGAGAAAAAAAGTTGTAATCTAACGAGAAAAAGTTGGAATATCATGAGAATAACGTAATATTGTGAGGGGAAAAATAACGTCAGAATAAACTTGAAATATTAAAGAAATACCTTATTTTTTACAAGTCATATTATTATAAAAAACAAACATAACGAGGAATGAAGTTGTAATTTTGGGGAAATTAGGCTGCGGAAAATGTTTTAATGCTACGGTAATGAAGTCAGAATATTGTGAGAATAAAGTTAAATTAAGAGAAGAACATTTAAAACAAGAAATGTTTAGTTGGAAAATGTAAAAAAAAATAAAACACAACAGAAATGGAAAAGACAGTTGCAATTTTATGACAATAAAGTAAAAATATTTGTTATTGAAACAAATATCCTGCTTTGAAGATCTACTTGTGTTGCTTTCCAAAATATCACAGCAGCCCTTGCATCCTTTTATTTGTCACTATGTGGCCTTCGGTGGGAAAAGGTTGGACACCCCCGGTATATGTCAAGAGTAATATTGTTATCCACGTCCTTAAGTGCTTTTGCCAAAGCAGATTTATAGTTATGTCATAATCAATAAAAACAAGTGAAGAAGGGTGGGAGAAGCAACATCATTATTATTTCTGCAAAAAGCAAAATGCACAAATTTGGCACAAATGGCCCTAAGTTCAAAAATATGTCACCGCCCATGCTCCTTACGCTCCTTACAAGGTGTGAACAACCGCTTACGTCGACATAAACGGGTTCCACTAACTGCCATAAGAGTGAGCTCAACTTGACTTTTATGCATATTGATGCTCGTAACATGAAAAACAAGTTACTGTCCAACTTGTTCAATGCATGGATTCTCCTGGCGATGGAATGTATATGTGAAATATTGATGTTGTTATTTCGTTCAGACATAAAGTATTTATATTGCATCTTGCGTTGTGTAGTTCTTTGTGTGATTTGAACCGACTGCAGCACAACGGGACGGTGACAAGAGAAAGGGAAAACAGAGCTTGTCGCAGCTCAGCGGGCTACCGCCACAGCTTCAAACTGGACTTAAGCAGGATTTCGGAAACCTCATGTGATCCCTTCAAGGTCGAACACGCTCCTATATAAAAGTCATTTCTCCGCCGCCACGGCCGATACCGTACGGGGGCGTGATAGCGCCCGCGTGTGTCCTGGGAAAGCCTGAATTCCTCTTTTTGACAGAGATGAGAAGGCATCAATTGCAGCTTATAAATAATGGGAAAAAAATCTCCTGCTGCTGGACACAGGGCAGACAATTGACGAGTGTAATTAAGATGTGTGTGCTTTTATAGTTTTTCCTCCCTCAGGCTGCAGTGCATCATCTTCCTCAGCCTGTCATCTCTGCAGAGGCATGTTCTGCAGTGTAGATAGTGAAATATTAAAGTGGATACTGTAGATAATGGGAAATGCTGTATGGTTTATAGATGAGGACAGACATGTGTGCAGCACTTCACTGTACTCAAATCCTGACCTGTACATCTGTCTGTTAATGCTAAGTGGACTACAAGTCCACCTGCAGGTCCTGATGTTAATACTGTGCGTTGTACCTCTACCTGTCTTAGCTTGTGGTCTATTTAGGACATTTCCAAATGTGCTTGTACAGAAATAGAGCTCATTTTTCTCCTGCTCAAAAGTTGTTTTTAGATGATGACTGTGTTATTTATAGACCTCCACCTAGACGCCTCCACATTAATACCCAGAGGCTCATTTTATCTCCCTTTAGATTCATGAACATCATTGTGTGAAAATGTAGATCTTCTCGACAAAACTCTTTTTTTTTCTTACATTCTGCAAAGCTGTATTTATTTTGAAATGTATGTGGGCGGGTAAAGGGTCACTGACGCACATAATGAGTGAGATGCTGTCATTAAACAATGACTGTCATTCGCAATTGATGTAATGGATCTTATATCTGTAATCTTCCCCGTGATGGACTATGTTATGTTATATAAGATTGTATTTTGTGTGGGCCGCGCAGTGGAAATGTGGTTAGCACGTCTGCCGAAATTCAGCTCAGACCTCTCTGTGTAGATAATGCATGTTCGGGTCAATCATGGGAGACGAGCTCTACAGCAAGAAAGTCAAACCCAAAGCATCCACAGTCAAAGAGCCACAATCCTGCTGTTATATAACATTGGAATGACCCCCAATCTTGAAACAAGCAGAGGTTACGACTTACTTTAAAGTCGGATTGTGTGTGCGATCGACAACAACACCCACAAACGTCAACTTTTGGGATCTTTCATCCATCCATTTTTCTTCAAGGCAGTCCCGTGGGGACATGGACTATATTTATCACTGCAGGTGTCCAAAAACGTTTCTTTTTAGGAACTTTTTTGCTTTGGAAGAGCACTTGATTTCAGTGTACAGCATTTCCCCCATGAATGAGAGGAGGATAGTCACCGTTAAAAAGGACTGATGATTTTTTGCAGGAATCCAGAACCAAGTATCAGACAGCTTGATATAGGTACGACTTTTCTCTCTCTCTTTCACAACTTCTGCAAGCATATCTGGTGCAATCGTACATTCTGCTTGTTAAGTCGATGCCGAGAGTGCTGATGATACAGTCTGTGACAAAACGTGATACTGACAAAACAAGCTGAATACACAGCACCTGAGGGAAGGACAAAGTGACTCTGCGGGGCTGCAAGGGGCGTCATGGTCTTACATTTGGGGACAGTCAGCCCCTACAGGCATGAAATGACAGGACATGATTAAACTCTTCAGACAGAGAGAGGAATATTCTCAAATATTTGAATTTGCAATCTAGGGGTGGGAATAAGAATTGATTGTTAATTATTATGGAGCGCACTACATTGCTGCAACCAGCAGAGGCACTGTTGACTCAGGCTCAACTCGCTTGTGGTCTAAAAAGAACATGACATCAGCCACGGGAAACTGAGCTGCATCCATGCAGTTTATCTCCATGATAGCAAAACTCCTCAGGAGGCGACATTTTGCTGACATTGAAGCAGGAGTTCAGAACGTTGGGAGAGAGAGTTTCCCATCCAATGAAAACTACTGTATTTACCAGAATATAAGATGGCATTGTTCCTCCCCAGGGTTATATTATACTAAGGGTTACATTATTGTTATTATATTATATATGACTCAAATGGGAGTCAGAGTTTTTCTTCCTGTCACTCACACACACCCAACTAACCTGGAGAGACAACAGAGGAGGAATTATAATGTTAATTTTGAGATAACGGTGATCAATAAATCGGAGAAATTGATACATTTTGATACATTTTTGCGACTACTTACCACCAGAGTTTATTTCATTCATTCTGAAAACATGATGTCAGGAAAATGTGGTTTGTTATTGCACTGCTAAAATGTTTTGTGTCCATTATTCCATTTGGTTTTACCTATACTAGGTATAATTATGCACTAACATACAGTACATATGTATTTCTGCTAAAATACGCATTAATGTCACACTCACTTGCTATATTTGTACGCTCGAGGCTCGAGGTCCTGTCTCCAAAACAAGTCCTCCACATGCTTATCACCTGATTCAGATAGCCTTAGGTGTCTAGCCATGTGAGTCCGCCCTTCATCGTCATCGAGATCACCCCTCCCCTCGCATTCAACCAACATTTTACCATGAATAGTCAGATTTCTTTAGAAGCTGTCTTTTTTTACTTTGATTTGGTATTGAAAATATGTTTTCCCAAACAGGTCTAATATTTGTGTCATTACGGTATTTTAAATGTTTATCAACAGAATCAGTGACAAAGGGCAGCCCCGTCCAGCTCAACCCTAACTGGAAACGAGTCCGACGTACTGCCGGCAATGCGGACCAAGCTCTGACACCGATCATACTGGGAGAGTACCGTACCAATTAGGTAGTCCGGTACCATATACTCCCGAAGTACTCCCGACAGGATTCCTTGAGGAACACGGTGGAATGTCCACGAAGCACATGTAGACGAGTTTTGCATACTCCCATGCACCGTCAAGGACTTTTAGTCGAGAATCTCAATCATAAAACGCGTGTGAAATCTGGACTCCTCCAAAGGATTCTGCAACATTTAAAATCCATCACATGTAGCAATACAGACAAACTTTTAAAGGACCTGCACTACAAACCAGTCCATCTTTGGTTGAACACTGAGGTCAGATCAAAGACATCATTTTAAGAGGTCTGACGGAAACACAAACGTCTCCCTTTTAATGGGATATTTTTCTTTACTCAAGTACACAGATGGCCAAATGGCTATTTTTTATGCCATCTTGTTCTCTCTCAGATTGAAATCATCTGCCCAGTAAGAAGGACATGTTCTTCAAGCTGCCGTGCTTTGGCAGTGTTTCTTGCTCACGGTGTCTGTGAGCGCATCATGAGGGACAATGCTGTGTACGACAGCATGTGTCATGTTACATGGAGCGTTTGTGAGACAGTAGTTTTAATGGAGTGTACAGAAGACACTAGCCGGTAAACAGATAAGCAACGACGTGACTCCAGGATAGAAAAATGACACGACAAGATGTCTGTTAGAGATAGTGCCGTGCACGTCAGCCAGCCTGGAAAAGAGCTCTGTTTTTATTTCAACATGAGGGGTCGTTGGTAGTGTACTTGTTCACGCTAGCCTTGTAATGAATGGGCTGGCCACCAGTTGAAGATGTAGTCTGCCTTTCTTTGTCCTTCTTTGTCCTTCTTCCCCTCCTCGTTTGAAGACCTTTCTTAAGTTTAGAACAAGTAAATTGGAGAGGCTAACTTTTTAGCTTGGTAGCTTGCTATGCTAGCGGCGGCTGTCCCTCCAGTGATCCCGTAGTCTGCGCAATATGGAGTAAGCAACAAATAATAGGAGTGTAAAAGTACTATAGGGGTGTTCTTTGTCTACAGGGCTCTAATAATGTTGAAACCCGTGTTTAGGAAGTCATAAACAGGTTTTCTATGCTCTAACTATGAATATATTCCATATATTAACACTGGATCCTACTTTGCGGAAATTCACTTATGGCAGGTGGGTCTGGAATAAACTGGAACCTGGAGCCTACTGTATGTCTACAAATTCAGACTTGTGAGGACAGTCCTGTCTGAGGGATATCGACTTAAATGGATTCCACTGTATAATACTCCATAGTTTCCACTTGGCTGTACTGTCAGTTGTCTTACTGCCCTCAGTCTCTTCATGAATAAGATATGTCTTGTTATCATGGCAACCACTTCTGTCAACATGAGTCAGCCAGTCTGAGGAGTGTTGACTTAAATGGGTTCCACTGTATTACACT
This sequence comes from Dunckerocampus dactyliophorus, assembly GCF_027744805.1. Lineage (NCBI taxonomy): Eukaryota > Metazoa > Chordata > Actinopteri > Syngnathiformes > Syngnathidae > Dunckerocampus > Dunckerocampus dactyliophorus. The sequence continues at coordinate 4,519,671 of NC_072823.1, forward strand.
CCATAGTTTCCACTTGGCTGTACTGCCCGTTTTCTCACTGTCCTCAGTCTCTTCTTGCATAAAATTTGACTCATTATCGTGGCAACCGCTTATGTTGACAGCCGCTTGGGTCGACGTGAGTCAGCCTGTTGGAGGGGTGTAGACTTAAATGGGTTCCACAGTCTGATACGTCACAGTTTCCACTTTGCTGTACTGTCCCTTTTCTCACTGCCCTCAGTCTCTTCTTGAAAAAGATTGGACTCGTGATCATGGCAACCGCTTCTGTCGACAACCGCTTCTGTCGACGTGAGTCAGCCTGTTGGAGGGGTGTAGACTTAAATGGGTTCCACTGTCTTATACTTCAAAGTTTCCACTTTGCTGTACTGTCCCTTTTCTTACCGCCCTCAGTCTCTTCTTGAATAAAATTTGTCTTGTTGTCATGGCAACCGCTTATGTCAACTTAACTTCCTTGCTGCTCTCGGTCTCATATTGAATACAATTTGTCACATACTGAGAAGTAAATACAGGAGACCGTTATTCTCCTCCAGTGTTGTTGGTCAGCATATCTTTGATTGTTTTGGTGATTGTTGTCATGTGACTACTTCATCAATACTATTGAGTGAAGCGCAATGGAAAATGTGTCACGGTTGCGTTCAGTGTGACTGCTTTTCCATCCTCTTCTGCACCTCTTTTCTCCTCCGCTAAAACATTAAATGACTCCATAAGTTACCATGATGGGGTGGGGGCCAAAGTGCGAGTGAAATATCCACCATGTCACAAGCCACAGCTGGCCTCCAAATTGAAACAGAGTAGCCAGCATTTTGTATCGTTGTATCGCCCGTATGTTCTGTAGCGTGCTTGTGTGTGTGTGTGTTTTTGCCTCATGATTGCTTCTACAGATCTCAGCTTCTTTCCCTCCTCCAGTCACCAGTTAGGATGTAAGGTCACGCACACAGCACAGCCGCATGAACTCATCTACTGGCACACCAGCTGTTTTCTCAAAGCAGCAGAGCGAGGTGCTGCAGCGACAACCTCAGCGAGTCTATTTATCGGGGATTCCTCTGCCCTCACGCAGACAATCATTGGGTTTAGATTAAGACTTGAGGGCTTTTCGCAAGCCTCCTCACGCGCTCAATTCCTCCATCCCCTGAGCCATTAGCTCAGGATTAACTTGAGGTGAATCGTCTGAGGTCCATTGCATTCTCATTTTAGGTCACTTTTTTTAATCAATTGCAATTCCTTTTCCGTTTTTATGCTTCCATTTACCATCAATGAAACCATCTCTGGTCTTGCATTTAAAGAGGACTCTTTTGTCACGTCTTGGCCTGTTAATTTGGGAGCTATTCTCTGCACTCAAGAGAGGTTATCATAAAGTCATTGTCTATGGAAAGAAGGGGACTATGAAGAAGTGACGGAAGGGAGAGGTGATGCATGACAATGGTGAGGATGATTTTATGGTTATAACCCTCATCGCCATCAGCAGCAAACTGATCCTCCCACTGTCACTGTAGGAGAGAGCAGCGCAGCCATCGGCCATGTCTCGCACTCCACTGAGTTGACACACCATCATTACCATCACAAGTGATGATTAAAGCCAGCATCATTTGCATGTTACGGTGCTGCTTCCGGCATTGTCGAGCACACGGCTGGTGGCCATTGAACAAAAGGTCATCCGTGCAATTTACAAGCGGATATGTAATATGTGCAAAAGTATTGGGACACGTGGAATACAGCAGACGCCAGCTATTTGTTCACTTACGTTCCAAGACCAGCCGCAAATGGCAAAAAAACGCACAGGTAATTGAGACACGTCAGTTAGGAATCCACACTAGGCTGGCTACTATAGAGCTTATTAGCAGGAGAAATGTGAGTAGACTTACTGCCACCTTGGCACGCTTTGACTTTTTATTTCCGTCTGCGGGGCAGCGTGGAAACATTTGTCCCATGAAGTTTGCGGAGGCGAATGGTGTCTTTTAGAAATGTGAACAAGCTTACTCCGTCTCCTCAAGTGTTCCAGCAAAAGGCTTCAACACAGCAAGCGGGCATAACCAAAAAATATACATAACAACAGAAATTCACAGAGAACTGGAGAATAATAACAGGGAATGCATTGTAGTGAACGGGAACCTCCGGTGTAGAGGTCACTTGCTTCGCCTCCTCCAGACCAGGAAAAAGTGACAAAATGTTTTGAAATGATAAATATTTCAATGTTTCAGCACACATCTAACACAAGAACTGGCTGCGGGACCCACCGTCAACCCTCAATGACAAGCAATGATCCCAATTGTGGAAGTTTTTAAATTCAAACTTCTCAAATCTTATCTTTAAAGGGACTGTGTCCAAAGGCTGCTTAGACACGTGGCGGCGTAGCAAACAAATAGCACAGACAAGGACGCGAGGTGCATTCACAGCCAGTCGGGTCATTAAATGATTTCTTTTTTTCCAAGACAAAAACCCACGACCCACCAGTTGAGAATCACTGACCTAAAGCAGGGGTGTCCATAGTGCGGCTTGGGGGCCATTTTCGGCCCACAGCTCGTTTTTTATTGGTCCTTGGAATGTTCTAAAAATAGAATTAATCAATTAATAATGAGACATATGATTAGGTATTACTCTAATCTGCATTGTCACCAATAATACAAAGCTAAGTTTAGATACAGTATTTTAGTAATACAGTCGCATGCAGTGGATCCGCACATTTGCGATTTAGCATTCACGGCCCCATAAATTTGCAGATTTTTGATCAAATTTACATTTTTTTTAATCTCCGAAAGGTGGCAGTTTTCTCCGCAGAAGACAGATCTCTTTTACCATAAGTCGGTAATAATTTCTAAATATTGGTAATACAGTTAAAATGTATAGCATACGTGTACCGCTGTGAGAAAGCTGTCGGGAAAATATGGTTTGTTATTGCACTGATAAACTGCTTAGTGTCCATCATTCTTGGTGATTTTACTGATATTAGTTATAATTATGCACTAACATACATATATACCCTATATAGTAATAATATATAACAATATACTATAATAATGCAATATTTCCTTTAATATGTGAGTTGTCGTTTGTGACTTGTATTTTCTCACAGGAAATTCGTACTGTCTGTCACACGTTTGGAGCATTTCTTGAAATGCTGACTTTGCAACTGTATTAAAGAGCAGCAATTCTTTTGCAATGTAGCAAAGTACGCTTTCTGTGAAGGCACACCATTTTGAGCTGTTCCGTTTGAATTTACTTTGCCAATCAAACGTCTCAGTGATCTTTGACTCTCGGGACAAAGGCTCTGCATCTTGATGTATGTTTTTTTTTTCCCCAAATAGGAAAGCTGGGTCGAGTAAGTCCAATGAGCTTAAGTAAGTTGATGGGCTCACCTTGCTCACTCGGTTTGAGGCTGGAACATTCCCATGCGAGAGCTGTGGCATAATGCTTTACAATCATCTTTTTCCCTCCTAATTTCTACCACGTTACCTTGCATTGCTCCCCACTAGGCTTACTTGATGCACTTGTGTGTATGCTGGCGGCCCCGCCTCCCCCCACCAAGACAAAGTGACTGTAAGACTGAGAAGAGGTCCCACTTTGTTCCAACACTGTTGTTTTATGGAACACCGCTGTTCCATGAAGCATCTAGGTGCTGAATCAAGTCAGAGTGAACCCTTTTCCTGCCTGTTTGGAGGCGGGAGACGATGAAAACAGAGCATGCACATGGCAATATATGGAGGCCGGCAAAATGATCCAGTCCATTGTCATTTATTGTGTGATTAATTCATTCATTTGCTATTGCAAGACAATTTTTTTCTGAACGAGAAATCTCGTGACGTTTTAATCTCGCGGGATGTCATGACACCCCCAGTTTATAAACATAATACATATTTATTTAGCTGATAACACAAAACACAAACAATTCAACACAGTCTCACGGCTTCAGGAAGCTAAAATAGAAATCCCAAAGCCTTCCTTAGGCATAGAATTTGATCAATATATAAAGTACGCAGCAAGTGACTTTCTGCCTTTGTTAACTTGGCAGCTTTGAAATGATTAGAAAAGAGGGCAGCTCTTCAAGGGAAGAATACTTTGTCATTATCGCCAGTGCCTTGAACATGTACACTCATGGGTATATCTGGAGGACAGCTGCAAGAATGCAGACCTTCAGAATCACAGTAAGCTCCACTAAGCAGCGACAAAAAAGCATTCATATGGATGTGAACATTTAAATGAGCAAACGCTTCTACTTATTTGGTGATTTGTATTGAATTGTACTGTGTTCGAAATGCACTAAAAATATTGCTTATTAGGTACTGACCCACGCTTGCACAATCTAATGAGATCTCCATTCCAATGTTTTTCCCCTCTCAAGAAAAACGAAATATTAAAAATGGCTTTCGGCGTGACGCATTGCACAAGAATAAAGATATTGTTCAATTCAATCCTCGCTGGCAGTGTCAGTCCGAATGGAATATTATTGTTGTAAAGTTATTGTTGGATTTCATCAGATTGTGTGATTTATGCACAAGTGTTGGACGTAAGCACACGCAGACATCACACATCATACTGCCCACAGTGTCTCCAGTCTGCTGGTAAACAACTCCTTGACCTTTTTCCATTCTTCTTTCCACTCTGGGACTTATCAGCCCACATTAAGAGCTTGCATGGTTGCATCACGTGCCCGTGCACACACACACACACACACACACACAGAAACACACCTAATGTGCTTTCGCTTCCCTCTTTGTCTCTTTTTAGACACATGACACAAAGCAAGAAAAGGTGAGTGCGCAGGAGAGCGTAGACTTCTCTCCGCCCACACCAGCTCTTTTTTGCTCGTCTTATGTGTTGTATCATTGCTGCCTTTATGGACCTCCGGTTCCCGGTGTGAATTATTAACTACCACGCTACAAGCTCAGACAGGCGGCTTGAGAATCTCTCCCTCCACTTAAAAGAAGAGAGCTTCAATTTTGTTTTTAGCTGCCTCCCACTTTCCATTCAGTCATGGAAGCACTTGAAGAAAGTGTGCAGGGTGTGTTGGTGGGGACGGGGAGTCCTCTACAAGCGGCTACAGATGGGCCGTGGATACTTGTGAAAGATATGTTTGTGGAACGCTCTTTGACCTTTTGTTCTTTTTATCACTCGTAAACCCAAATATACCCAGCAAACATTTTTGGAGACAGTGACTGATTTTTTTTTTTTACCTTCAAAAGTGTGACAGCTATTGTTTTCACCCGGTTGCATTTGTTGGATGATTAGTTGGAAGCACTGTTGCCAACTCCTCAGGAAGAAAAGTAGCTGCTGGCTGTCATCGTGCATGCCTGATTCATTTGCACGTTGGATTCATAGTGCTCCACTATGCACTCAGTGTGCCGCGGGAGCTGACAGTGCACTGACCGCTTGCGACTGCTTTGGGGCGGGGCGCACCTCGGAACAATACATGCTTTCACTGTCTCCAAATACCAGATTGGAGAATATCAATTATCTGTGTTGCAGTTTTCTGTCTATCAGACACACAGCTGGGTCTCACATGATGTCACATCCGGTTGTTTTCGGCCCCGCCTCAAAGAGATGGGGGGGTGGCAAATAAGCTTATTTTAAACTAAAAGTCGTATAAAATCAGCAAAAATGCCATGTTTTTGCATGTGGAAATTGTTTAAATATGTATTCCGGAAAACGTTATACTAAGATAGCTCAGAGAAGCGACCGTTTCTCTGCATTTGCTAACCCTGTCCCTCTCGTCGAGCGGAGCCGAGTATGGACACGCTGCATGTATTCATGCAGACTGATTCGGTGTATGAATGCAAATGTTAGACGCATTATTTTCATGATGTCTGACACTGACGATAAGCTTTCACTGCTTTTTGATCAACTTGCTTTCAACTATTTTTTGTCTTCATGCATCACACCATGTACACTCATACAAATGGAGCAAATAATTTCAAGAACATGCACTGTCATACGCTTTAACCTCCAAAATATTGCACAGTGTGAATGTGCTTGGAGCTTATGTTTGCCCCCTGTCTGCTCACCGGAAGTGAACTGCCTGTAGGTCACGTGGTTGAAACCTAGCAAACCTGATCTGATGAGCAAATGAGCTCTGAGCACAAACAAATATGGTAATGGTAATGATTTAGGTCATCCTGAACATGCATGCAAGTTACACTGGAACACATCACATAGCATAATTCACAGTTTTGCATCCAAAAAGGAGTAGGAAGAAGCAAGGCTTATTTAATCCTTCCCCTCATCAGTTTCACATCAACTGCAAGACATTTATTCACCTCTTGTTCTTGTGTGGTTCACTTTTCGATGTAGTGTGCAAGAAAAATGTACATTGCCAAGTGTAGGATCCAAAAAGATGATCACTTATCGAAATAAGAATAAATCCAGGTCTGCATAGAAAGGTCTGCCTATTGAGGACTTCTGGTGTCGTCTGTTTGAGTTATAAAACTTTTAGCCGTGGAGGTGATGCAATGTATTGTACTCAAGAGAAATGCTCTGATTTTTTTCCAGTCCAGTTCACATATTTGTGAGGCCGCTTGATGCAAGACAGATTCCGTGGGCATATGTCAGTCACACCCATCGTTGTGTTCCTTTGGCAACAGCGAGGCTGAGGGCTGTGCCCTTCACAGCTGAGAATGAGCTGGAAGAATTTTGTGTCAGGCATTCACACTGTCATGCCCTCCTGATGGCTAAAGCTAAGAAGCTTTCTCTTTTTGAACGTGGTCGGATTGTGGAGCTGCATAAGCAAGGCCTCTCGCAGCGTGCCACGGCTGCTGAGGTTGGGTGCAGTAAGACAGTCGTTCTACGTTTTTTGGAAGATCCTGAGCATTATGGAACAAAAAAACAAAAAAATCACATCTGCGCTGAGCCGGAGGATCCGATTGGCTGTCCATCAAGACACAGGGTGGTCTTCGACCCACATTAAGGCCCTTACTGGTGCTGACTGCAGCGCAATAACCATCAGGGCAGCTGCGGGAAAAGGGTTTAAAAAACAAAAAAGGAAGTCAAAGACCTCGTCTCCTTCAGCGCCACAAAACTGCCCGTTTAGACTTTGCCAGGGAGCATCAAACAAGGGACATTGAAAGGTGGAACAAAGTTTTATTCTCTGATGAGAAAAAAAGCAACCTTGATGGCTTCCTGAGCATACTGAATGTGAATGAGCGTTTTATTGTGGAAAATGTTGCAACAAAAAAATGAGAACGTTATATTTTGACCAAATTGTGTGTGGCTAGGGATCCTCATATCCGGTAGGTTTTTTTCAACAATCAGCACGGCGTGCTCAGTCTTCATTTATAGTGACTGCAACATGTAATCTTGGTAATCAACAGCAAAGGTGGTAAATAAACCCCTAAGATAAGAAAGAAAGTTATAAATTTGACTTTGAATGAGAGTTTCTGTCTGCTTTTTGCTATAAGATAATGTGCATGTGCACCTGGTGACTGTAAATGACTCAATAAAACTTTCATCCTTTTTCCCTATTTTCCCTCACGGCAGCGTGTCCTCCGCTTACCTCGTGAGGCAGCGTGTTTGCCTGCAGCATTGTATCCCTTGTTTGGAGACTTGCGTGTTAATTAGAGAGAACAGTTGGCCTTTTCTCCCTCCCCGAGCAGCTTTGCCCATCCATATGTTGATGCTGCATAAAAGATCGCTGTATATTTCACACTAAACAATGACATGTGGGTTAACTGTAATTGAATATGTGCCCCTCCTGTTGTGGGCACACTTATTAGCTGAGTAAATGAGAGCATAAGGACAGTAAGCAGGAGGGAGGAAAGGAAAAAGACTAATGAAGGAAATGAGGGGTGGCAATAAAACAAGAGTGAACTGGATGAATGTGGTTTACTGTAGTGACTCTTGTGAACTTGAATACTTTTGTTCCCGCGTGCACAGCAATAATCACACTCAGATGGGTGTGTGCCGGCTATTTCTTCTCTTTAGCCTTCCTTCCCGGTTCTTGGGACCGCATTGCAATCAGAAAAATGGTCAACGATCACACAATTTAAAGGTTTTCAAATTGTATTGAAAAATAAGAGCAATAGATTTTCTTGCAACGCTGGACTCTTATCATGAAAGAGCCCAGAATGAAAGTACACAGAGCATATACAGCACCCCTCTAGAAAGTGAATTAGAGCTTGCATGCCTGGAAAGTGAAAGTTAAGTTTGTGTGAAAGTGAGAACAATGCATCTATTGCAGTGGTGTCCACCGAGGACCACATACTGAAAAATGAAAGGATGCAAGGGCCCCTTGGATATTTTGTAAACCAACACGTGTAGATATGCTAAGAAGTTATATATTTTAAAAAACAACACCGACACTTCAGCTTTTGTATAGGTGAAAAAGCGTATTTTTATTGTGAACTTTTGTCTGTGCTCCTTTTTTCCCCATTTTTGCTGTTTTAAAATTTTCCAAATATTTTATCTTTCTTCTTTAATAATCTTTTTTTTGTAATATTATTCATATCATATACAGCATATCTACCGAATAAATGAAAAAATGCAAATCTTTTCTTTAATATTTCAACTCTATGCTCCTAAAATTACATTGCTTTCCTCATACTGTTCCAAATTCATTCTTGTCAAATTTAGACTTTTTTCTCTTAATATTTTGACTTTATTTTCTGAAAATTACAGCTGTATTTTCAATTTCTGTTCTTTTTTTTAAAAACAATCTTTTCTGGTTGTTGTAAAATTTCTTGTCATAATTATGACTTTATTCCCTTAGTACATTAATATTATTTTGTAATATCAGAACTTTTTCCGCAACCTAATATTCAAAAATACTTGTGTTTGCTTGTCATATTACAACTTTAAAAAAAATATATTTTTTTTCTTTAATATTTCAACTTCATGCAACTAAAAGGATGTTATTTTTAATATACATTATTTGTGCAAATTTATGACATACATTTAATATATTATATTATTGATTGATATTTATATATATCTATATTGATATTGATTGATATTGACATTGATATCAGTAATGAAGTGCTGGACACTGTCGGATATTGGAATCAAGTGCTTGACAATATCAATATCTCTTGGTATTAGCAGTGATGTGCTGGACAATATCGGTATCTCTTGGTATCGGTATCAGTAAAGAAGTGCTGGACAATGTCGGTATCTGTTGGTATCGGTAGTGAAGTACTGGACAATATCACAATCTCTTGATATTGGTATCAATAATGAAGTGCTGAATAATGTCAGTGTCTGTTGATATCGGTGTCGGTGATAAAGTGCTGGACAATATCAGATATCGGTATCAGTAATGAAGTGTGGACAATATCGGTATCTGTTGATGTCGGTATCAGTAATGAAGTGCTGGACAGTATCGGTATCTGTTGATTTATGACTTATTGGAGGTTTTAAAATGATGACATTTGCTGTTAGATTTAGACAACATTTTCTCTTAACACTTTGACTTTCTTCTTGTAAAATTACTGCAGATTTTTCCATTTTTGTTGTTGTTATTGTTGGTCTATTGTGTGTTTCCTGGTATTTTTCCATGAGTCATATGTAAGTGTTGTGCAAGTCTGATTGTGTTAGGTGTGTGTGTGTGTGTGTGTGTATTGTAAAGGCCTCTATGAGAAGCAATTAAACCAGTTGTTCTCAATTATTTTCTGTCATGCCACCACTGGGGGACAGGAACGTTTTCGCTAAAACATACAGCTGTGCAGCAAAGCGTGTGTAGTGCAGTAGTTAAAAATGAGCTACTTCGTCATGCATATAGGCGACAATAGAATGTTTCCGCTCCCCGGTTTCCTCTCAGGGTCTTTTGTTTGCTCCATTAATCTGAATCAATTGAGAAAGAGAGCTGTGGGTGCAAGGTATGATGCATAATTGATGGCAAGTTCATGAAGAATCAGTTCACCCTAGCAGGAGCACCCTTTGCTGAATTATTCCACATTGACAACAGAGCAGGAGCACAAAGAGTCAAAGTCTGCCTCGTGTCTTTGCTGCTTCTTCGGTCTCCCTTCTCTTGTTAGTTTGCTCACGGCTGGCAGGGCTTCCCCTGCTTGTTCCACTCGGCTCCTCGCGTTGTCTTCTCTACTTTTAATTAGTGCAGCAGTTTGGAAGGGATTTCATGAGATGTGCCATAAAAATTGCTGGTATTGATGCTTGCGTGTGCAATTGAGGTTCATGGAAGTGTAAAATTGCAGTAAATGAAAGACTCCAATATTGGAAGCAAAGATAGCAGTCAAACATGAATTTTTATAGTGCCCTGAAGGTATTTTGTTGGAGGAACACATTGGCTTGCTAGCCAGGCAACGTCTTCAGACAGCAGCTCTAGTCTGACAATCAGAAGCAACATAAAGCTCCAGGAAGTCCAGTCTCCAAGATTCAAGAAAAAGTTTCTTTTCCTCAGGGGGCTTTGTGTCAGCCTGGTTTCTGGATGTTTCTGTTGTCGTCACATTTTAAAAGAATACTGTCAGAGATATGGGTGCAGTAGGCCCACACACGGTAGTCTTTTAGGCCACAGAAGTCCATGTCTTTTCCAAAGGGTACCCATAGAGACATTCATTAGACTCTAAGCTAACTCGACTTTTGCCAAAAAACATTGTGCCCGCTTAGGGTGCACAGACGCTTGGCAATTCATACCAAGCCTGATCACTCTGACACCTAAAGTCTGGTTCGTTTGACGAGTGTGATGAATGCCCCCATTCTTGCTGAAAGGTGGTGCCTGGCACCAGTACAGTTGGAAGAGGTGGTTCTGGGTGCGGCATGACTATGCATGTCGGAGCAGAATGTGGACTTGTTGTACAGTGGAACCCACTTACAGTATGTGGACAAACTAAAGTCCTGGCCCATGGTGTTCTTTTCATTACTAAAATGCCCGCTTAAGCCGGCGTCCGCACACATGATCGGCCACTTTTGTCGACATAAAATTTGAGACCCAAAGGGGTAATTTTATGAAAAATAAGACCGTTTATGTCTACATGTGTTGGAGCCTTGTTAACATTATCATTATTGCTCATGAGTTTTAGCAAAAGCAGATATGTGGTTGTGTGAAAATCAATAAAAACAAACCGTAACAGGAAAGGAACTGCCACTTACCTTCAAGGCTTTGGCGTAGGACCAAAGCTCCTTTCTTCTTTTGTGGAAAACCCGTTCTTTCATCCCTCTTTCTGCAACCAACAAAATGCACCCATTTGCACAAATGGAGGAAAACAACAAACAAAATACAACAAAGTTTCAAAACTTCTTTGTCATTGCCCATTCTCCTTAAGTCTCTTGCAAAAGTCGCTTAGGAAACGTGCAAGCAATGACTATTTTCGGATGTGTCAACGTGAGTCCGCCAATCTGAAGGACGCTGACTTCAACAGGTTCAACTGTGAAATCAATGCAATCATTCCTCCTCCCTGTTGTCAGTGATAACAGGCATCAAGTATTCAAAATGATAAACTAAGTCAGAAAAGCTGTAGTATTGCAGTACAGTCATCGCTCACTATAAAAGCATTTTTCAAAAACGTGTGGAAGTGGTACATTTTTGGCGTCTTCGGCCTTCTTCCCCACTCCGTTTGAAACACTTAAGTTTAGAATAAGTCAATTGGAGAGGCTAACTAGTCAGCTCGGTAGCTAGCTATGCTAGCAGAGGCCATCTGTAATGTCCCTGCAGTGATCCTGTAGCCTGTGCAATGTGATGTAAACAAAGAATAATAAGAGTGTATAATTACTATTGTGTTATTTCATGTCTGCATGTCTCTAGTGATGTTAAAAGCTGTACTTAGAAAGTCATAAACAGGTATTCTATGCTCTAACTCAGAAAATATTGAATGCTACATGCTACTTCGCGGAAATTCACTTATCGCATTCAGTCTGGAACCAATTAACCGTGATGAGGGATGACTGTGTTGTATTATGAAGTGATGGCCTGCGCAAATGTGCCCTAATGCGGATGAGTGCGGGCCAGTGGGAGTGGGCCAGGGGTTAAAGGGGTTATCATGCTCAAGGAAATAACTTTGTTCAGCATGAGTATGAACAAAAACACTTCTCCAGCACTGTTATATATTTTGTTTGGTTTTGTTTTGCCTTTCATTGCGGTACAAGATGCAAAACCGGTGTCCACTGAGTTCTCAACAGGTAACTGTGTGTCATTTCAGAGATAGATTCAAGATAGATTCACTAAAAAATTAGCTACTGTTTGCTTTTGCAAACAGTAGCTAATTCAGGTGTCATCAGCTGTATAAGTGTAGCTTGTACCTTGAAGGACAGAAATAGACCTACCTAAGTTCCTCATGATGATGACGAGTTTATGCCAGCTACTTTATGATACAAACTCATCACTCAGCCTATCGTTGTATAAATACTCAGAAATGAAAGTCATGAGCAAGGAGGGGAAAGCCAGATAAGGTAAAGCTAAAATAATAAATGACTTTGTTGTCACCATACTGCTTGCCAGCCAGTCAATTTCAGTCAAGACCGCTTCACCGCCACGGACCGATGCTTGCGATGAGCCTCATACTTAGCATGCTATGGCCACGGTGCAATGATGGACAGGTTCAATAAGCTATCTCTGTCGCCACCTCCACTTAGCACACAACACGCAGCTAAACCCCCTGCGAAACCCAAAGGGCTACGAAAAATGACCACTCAGCCTGCATTATACCATGCTGACATGTTGAAAGGGGACGCTCTGATGAACCATGAGGACAGCTGGCTTTCGCACACCAGGCTGCCCAGCTTAAACAGGAAAAGTGTAAAAAGACCTCGGGCGAGATACAACGGCACGCACTCAAGCCATTGGCCAGCATGCTCCAAACGATGTCACATGCCACAAGTAACCTATGGCCATGTGACTTCATTCTCATGGTCTGCAAATCTGACTCTGACTCAGTATAACGCTAGTATAAGCGTTAAAAAACCTCATTCAACTGCACTTTATTCTTTTTTAAAATATGTAGTATACTGACCATGATAAAACATGTAGTTCTAGCCAGCACGATTCTGTTCTACAGCTCGTTTAGAGAGGCCGCGAAGGTCGTTACGGCAGTCTAGCCTGCTGGAGACAAAGGCAAGGATTAGTCTCTCTAATTCTGGCTTAGACGCTTGATTTTGGCAGTGATTTTTAGGTGGTAAAAAGGTGGTAAAGCTTTATTGATGTTGGCTGTTAAAGTTCAGATCTGACTCCAATATTACTGCTAGATTTCTAACCTGATGATGAGGTTTTAGAGACAAAGTCTCAAGGTGGCTCATAACTCTTTCTCTTTGTTTCTGTGGGCCACAGACAATGATTTCAGTTTTTCTGAGTTTAGCTGGAGAACGTTGATCTGTTTGATGCAGTGACAAATGAAATCTGCAGGACCATGTTCACCTGCCGTGACACCTGAGATGAGTGACGTCTGCATAGTTGTGGTAGGACACATTGCAGCTGCGGATCAGCTGGCCTCAAGGAAGCATGTACTGATTGAACAATGGGGGTCCCAGGATTGACCCCTGGGGAATCCCACAGGTCGTTTGGTCTGTTACAAATTCCAACAAGTAGTTCCTGTCCTCCAGATAAGACTTGGACCAGTTTAGAGCAGCATGCTCTAAATACAAAAATATGCGGGATCAGGAACCAATTAACCGCGATAAACGAGGGAGGACTGTGTATGTATTTCGCTTTGTTTTCGAGATGTTAAACTATAATTGTTCTACAGTCATGGAAAAAATGATTAAACCAACCTTTTTTCTTCAGTTTATTGGTCCATTTTAATGCCTGGTACAACTGAAGGTACATTTGTCTGGACAAATATCATGATGCTAACAAACATAGCTCATAAGAGTTGAATTTAAGAGCTGATATCTTGCACCTTCCATGGTTTTCTGGATAATAACCAAAATCACTTAAGTTCTTCCATGAATAGCTATAGCATTGTACTGCCAAAAAATTTTACTCTTGTCCTTTAAAGAATTGAACTCTTATGTATTTGTCCAAACAAAGATACCTGTTATTGTATCGGGCATTAAAATGAACAAGAAACTGAAGAAAAGGGTGGTTTAATATTTTTCCATGACTGGTGTCTAGAACAGACTGACTGGGTTTACTTTGGTTCCTTTGGTAAAAATTGTTTCCGTTTTTGTACGATTTGATTTTAGATGGACTCTTTGGAATGTCTTAATAATAAAAACACGAGGTACCGCTACAATAAATAATCATTCTACTGGATGGTATGATGGGATTACAAGCGGCTTGTCTTTCACTGGTAGTTAAGAAGCAGTGTGCAGCTTGATTAGAAGGCACGGCACATGTAGTTCACTCTTTTACTCTCTCGTTGATCTGACTGGACCGTAATGGATGTGGCAGACACTTCACACGTTAAAAAGCACCGAAAAGCGTCCTGTGAAGTTAGGGCTGCAAGTTAGGGCTCTGGGTAGTTATTCAATTAGCTTGATGTTAATTAGTATTCCTGATCACCTCGATAATGTTCTTCTTTTTCTAGCCACCATGTCAAGCACCGTCTTTTGATCGTAGAGTGCATTGGTGTGTATTCTGTTACCGGTAATGAGACTGACAGAAGAATACCTGAGCCTTGAGATTTGAGAGTGTAATGAGACGTGCATGGCCTCATGTTTCCAATTGACTGTCTACTGTTTCTTTTGTGGCCTCATGGAAGGCAACTTTGATGATCAAATGGGGGCAACGATGAGGAACAACACTCCTGGATGATTAAACGCCTGATGAAGAACACGTCATCAAGGGCTTCTGACATGCAGCCAAGGTGACCTCATTACCACGCTCGCTGTATAACCTCAGGGTAAAGGTGTTTGTTATGGTAAAACCTCCCTGACATTAGCATTATAGCATTAGCATTATCAGCAGTATAGCATTAACATTATAGCTCCTCGTACAAAATGCAGCAGCTCAGCTTTCCCAAAAGTTGAACGTTCCAGGAGCTGCTTAATAGTTTTGGAACAGACTTTTTAAAGTTACCCGGCCTCTGAGAAAGTGAGATGGAGGAGAAGGAGCTCTTATTTGACGTCCTTTTAACTCCACGAGGAATGAAATATACCAGACATCTTTGCAGTTCAATTTCAGTGGAAGAAGCAGACTTCCTGACAAAAGCAAATTATTCTAATAGTTTAAGTGCGAGTGAAAAATAATATGCAATGGATGGGTCGATACAAGGATGAAAAGAGGACTTTGAAAACGGTGACACTGAAACGACAGCAGTCTGAAAGTCACCTGCTGTCCTGCTGTGGAAAATTTCATTTTCTGCTGAGGAAGGGTGTGAAGTCAGTCGGGAGCCTTGATAAGCCGTGGAAGTGCTCTGAATGTGAATTGGTTCACCTTACACTGCTCTCTCATTTGAAATGATTCAGTGTTTTTTGATGTTTTATGCTGTATTACCCATTTGTTGGGATTGTAAATCAGCTTTTACTCATTATTATAAAGACGGACAAATCTTTAACAGAAGGCGCCACAATTAGCTTTCGCACCTGGTGTGGTTTATTCGGTGTAAAACTGGCGTTCAGAATAAAATGTCAGTATTGTGTAATTCACAATCCTCGCATTAGTCATTTGGCGATGCATTGTTTTATTTCTAAAAACAACAGATAGAACTCTTATTTTAGTCTCTCGTAAGCAAGCCAGGTTGTGTTTGCTCAGTGAATGTTTGTGCACAAGCCAAGGAACATGGATGAGAAAATAAGACAAGCGTTCCCAAGCGCAGTCTCATGCCTTTAATGAGGGAACTGCAGGAAAATATATTTAATGGCAGCCAAGAGAAAAGCTGTATCCACAATTCTACCTTTGGAGAGATGCTTAGTGTTGACTGACGTTGTCAGAGAGCTAACCAGTGCCTCACATGTGGCTTTAAGGATGCAACATTTTTGAGGGGTGCAAAATTGCATCCATCCATCCGTTTTCTATGCTGCTTGTCCTCACTAGAGGACAGGTATGCCGTCTTTGGCCGAGAGGTGGGGTGCACCCTTGTCGCCCCCTCTGCCAACAATACAATTTGGGAAGCTCCACATTTCTATGTGCAAAGTATGAAACTCTGGAATAATACAATCAGTGTAATAATACAATCAGCACGACTCCCGTTGCTTATTATTTAGCTGAGCGTGACTCTGAGTACGCACACATAGAACCAACGAATCCATCAGAAGTGAAATAACTCCAGCAATTGGAACCCACTATCATCTTCTTCAAATTGTGAAAGAGTGCAAAGGTTTCTTCTTTGGCCATGCTATGAGATCAACCTCAAGCCTTGCACAAACCATCCTTGAAGGATCTGTGGAAGGAAAGCGAAGACGAGACCGCCCTAGAATGAATTGCAGAGATAACATCAAGGCATGGACAACCAGCTCCTGGACACCGCCAAAAACCCACAGAGGTGGAAGGACTTGGTGTACTGTACTTCATGTGGCCCTCATATGGCCCTCCAATCCTTCAGGTCATGGGGCAGCTAGAACTAGAACTAGAACTAGAACTAGAACTAGAACTAGAACTAGAACTAGAACTAGAACTAGACTCTGGGTGTGATATTAGATTAGAAGTTGCATCATTCAGTCAATGAAAATTGCATATTTACAACCTAAAGGCATAACTTGGAAATCATTTCAGACCGCGGACTTACTAAACCAGCAAGCTTGTCATCGCTCGCGTGCCGATATCATCATCAGCGGAAAAAAACAACACGGATATGAACCAACATTGAATTTTTACGCCAACATCGGCCAATATTACTGGACATCCATATCTACTAGCACTGTCGAAAACAAGTACTTGATCCATTCGGGTTAAAAAAGGCTTACTGGAGTAATGGAAGTGACCCACAGTACAGGTCCACGGGCGAGGGAGTGCAAATACCTGACTGGCCCCCCGCACTGGCAATCCACATTCCACCAGTACATTTAGCATGATGTTGGCTACAATGAACAGTTTGTTAGAAGTGCATTGCATCACGTTGTGTTGTGATTCTTATCAAGCTAGCGAGCGCTTTTATTGACTGTCATTAGATTGTGCAGGCGTACCTAACGTAGCGTCCGCTTAGTGTGTTATCTCAATGTCATTGGGGCCACTGTGATTCCTCATTTGCACTTAAAACACAAACTCGGTGCATGCGAAATGTAAAATCATACTTCAAGCAGATTGCTTTATGTCATTTGGTGGTCACATCACAACTAATACCCATCATATTGTGGCGTCAGTAATATTAAATATAATATAATATACAGTAGTAAAAAAAAGAAGTCTGAATTTTACAAGAATAATGTCCTAATATTACGAGGAAAAATAACATCATTTTAGTAGCATAAAGTCGAAATATTAAAGAAAAATGTTCTTTTAAGTCCTGATATAATGAGAAACAAAAACAACAAATAAAGATGTAATTTTGTTTTCATTGGGTTGCAGATAAAGTTATAATGTTACGAGGATACAGTGAAAATATCAAGGGAATAAAGTCACAATTACCAGAAGAAAATTTACCAGAAAGTTAAAATAGTTGGAAAAAAAAGCAGAAAAAGCAGAAATTGCATTCTAATGAGAAAAAAGTCGCAATTTCACAATTGCTGTCTCGACATTGAGAGGCCCCGGCTGAGATAAAATATTTAAAATATTTTATTTTGATGAAGTGATGACCAATTTGCAGCTGTAAACGTAATTAAGGTGTTTTTACTCGCTTTTTTCTCTCTCTCATGATTATGTGTTTTTCCTACAGCATCTGTTACAACATCATATGCAAATTTTATGCAAATTAGCCGATGACGCAATCTAGCAACTTCCAGATCAGCCATTAGCTACTTTTCTGACTGAGCAGTTGGCAACAGTGGTCTCTCCTCCATCTCTGACTATCCCGTGAGAAGATTAACACCCTTGTCAACCCTGTCGGGCTCTTTCCCATCACATTCCGTCTTCCCTGCATGATCCCAAACCTGATCCCACTAACTGCCACTTCTCGCCATGCGCCGATAGCTTTCTCTTCCATTCGGGGTCGTGAGGGTTAATCTGTCTGTTTTCCCTGTTGACTGACAGGAGAATTGGTGGAACATATAAGAGATCGAACAAATTTAAGAGGAGGTAAGAGAATCTCAAAGAGAGGACTGCAATTACAGGAGAGCCAGATGGAGGCTAAAAGTTAGTTGAGGAAGCACCTTCAGCTGTACTCCAGGACAGTGCGTGTTTTTTTTTTCAAACAGCTCATTGCACCTCTCCTGCGTGCACCTCACACCACTGCAGACCCCAGCATGCCGGCTGCCACAATCTCATCTCAGCCCCTCTTGCCTGTGAGGGATTAAACCCTTAATCCACCAGACTGAGGCCTGCTTGTGCAGACGGGGCTGCAACTATCTTTTGTTTGCCGCTGTGTTTATGTGTGTGTCCTGGCATCTGGTGTGTTGCGCTGTGCGGTGCGTGAGATTAATAAGAAAACGATTTAGGAGGAAAACAGAGTGCATACTGGAGGGCTGTGTGAGTATAAACACATTTTCTTGTCTGATTGTTGGGGCCACCCTATCTTGCACCTGTGCTGAATACACAATTATGTGTGTTTCCCGTCTATATAATCTGATGAAAACAGAATAAAAACAAGGAATATAGCATTAGTGTCACATCAGGGCAGGCTGCAGGACGGCTAATCCATTCAGCTGCGACAGACCCATTGTCTCCTTTGTGCACAAAAAGAGTATCTGAGAACTAATAGCCTGGCATGTGTGATCAGTCTCGTGTTGCATACACAAGGCAGCCGTGGGCATATGCTGCACTGTAGGTTAATGAATAGTGATGGAGGGATTCAATAAACTATGTTCTCTCTCTCTCTGTCTCACACACACACACACACACACACACACACACACACACACACTTGTTTCTACTCCCACCAGTAATGTGCTGTCCGCTCCGTTAGCATCCACACGAGCCCGGACAGACAAACAAGTGTTTGCTTGTTTGAGTTGTTCCCTCAAATGAGCAGCCTCTCAAGGACAAAGTGGGCGTGTCAGGTTGAGTATAATGACGCTAGTTTCTCTGACCTTGTCAACTTCTGCTCGGCACTGCGGTGGTCAACAGTCAGCAGATAAACCACTCGAAGGTAAACGAAATGGACACAAATTTTGTTGCATTTGGCTCGTTTCAGTTTCAAATTCAGTCTGTACAGTACAGATAAATAAAATAGATATTATCAGTTTCTCAACAGTATTTCAAATCGGGGGGCATTTCTGTCCCCCAGTGGGGGCATGACAGAAAATAATTGAGAACCACTGGTATAAGGTCACATTTCACTTTTGTAAAATATGACATTGAGATTTATCCTTGTCAAGAACCAGAAACGAAAGTGAAATTCACACAAAGCATCCTAAGGCATCACTCTGCAGCCCAATTGACAGGGGGCTCTATACAAACGTATGCACCATCAAGTGGTGCAAAACACTCCTAACATAGCATGAATCAAAATGGTGATGATAATTACATTTTTCCCATGGTTGATATTTTCTAAGTCTATAATTGGAACATGCAACAGCCATTTAATTATTCATTAGTGAGGGTTTGAGCTACATATTTCCATAGCAACAGTCTTGACTGACATCCAGTCATCAAACCGGTTTGGATTCCCATATAAGTAGGAACATCACCTTAACAACTTCAGCTGATTTAGGGCGAGACATCTTAGAATGAACACCTGCCAATCACAGAACTTAAACACATTCTAAATCCATCCATTTTCTTCCGCTTATCCGAGTCCGGGTCGCGGGGGCAGCAGTCTCACTAGGGAAGTCCAGACCACCTCTTCCAGTTCCACGGCGAGGACACCAAGGTGTTCCGTGGGCAGCTGTGAGACATAATCCTTCCAGCGTGTCCTAGGTCTGGAGACGTATTTGGCACTAGTCATCTTGCAGGTGTGATTGGACACATTATTATGCTACAACACATCCATACGGAGCAGTTTCCGAAGGGAGGGCATCATGCTCGGCATCACAGTGTCACAGTACATGTTGGAATTTATGTTTCCCTCAATGAACCACAGCTCCCCGGTTCTGGCAGCACTCATGCAGTCCCAGGTCAGGCTGCATTCTTGACTGTAGGCATGACACAATATCTTCCAACTCAACATCATCTTCAAATAAACTTGTATGGATGTTAGGAGGGAAGAACCCACACAAACACCTCAGATCCCAGGTGAGGATAACTTTTTTCTCCTGGGTGATAAAAAAAAAATATAACCCTGGGCCAATATGCTTCCCAAAATAACTATTAAAAATTATAAATACTATTCATTTCATGCACAAAGACATAGCTTTTGGATTAAAATTCCACTATGGGATGTATTTGTCCTCCAGTTTGCCCTTCAGAGCAGGTTTGGAGGAGCATTTTAGGACTGAACCGCGCCCCCTGTTGCGCCAGGAGCGACCAGGACAGAAATATAGACAGTGGGACAGCGCCACTTTTGTGTTCTTCCATTTAAAAACATTAAACGGTAGGAGTGTTACGTATGTGTAACACCTATTCATGTTTCGGCACATTGCAAAGATGCGGATTCGGACCGCCTTTACGCAAACTTGAACTCCTCCGTTACGCGCAGCCACTCCTCCTCCTTCTCTTCCTCCTCCTCCTGCAGCACCACTCGCATACCGAGCTGGAACGGGACACTTTGAGCTCACCGAGCTTGTAGCCGCATCCTGCTGCGGCGTGCACACATTGTCAGTGCGCCATGCGCCGACACTGGACAGGTAGATCCGGTCATGGTGACGTGTAGCAGCCTTTGGTGTTAGACCCTTGGGGACTGCGTAACAGAACCATCCCCACCGAGCGAGGTTCAGAGCCCAGGATGGTAAGTTATGCTGCGTGGAAGTTGTAATGCACTGTATTGCAAGATATTCCTCTCGGTTTATTCAGCATTGCATGGTGCAATAAGTGTTTTACATGCATGCATGACATTGCATGTGATTAAAAGGCTCGTTTCTTTGAAATTGTGTCCTTACAGTGTGGTTGTCGGGTGTTTTAAATAGTCCTATTTAACACAGCTTCATGAAACTTCCTGGCTGAGGTGCAAAATTGTCCCATGAAATGGCCAACAGCCTGCATGTGAGGAAAGAGATGTCCCCTGTCCTCCTGGTACTCTGTATGCTAATGCAGGATCGATCATTTATAAATGAAAACAATATTATATATATAAAATAAGTAAAGTCAAACTGAAAACCAAATGCTGCTTGAAGACTCTTGATAATGTCATGGTTTTATAGTCAGCTTCCAATTGTTTTTTAACTTCAAAACAATTTGTCCTACAGGGATCATCTATAATTGAAATACAGTCGCACCTTGGTTAGCGTCATTAATGTGTTCCAGAAGGTCCGACTCTAACCAAAACACATTCTAACTGAATCAGTTTTTCCCATAAGAAATCATATAAATTAGGGCTGTAACTAACGATGATTTTCTTAGTCGATTAATTTGAACCATGCTGTTTCGATTAATACAGTAATTAATTGGGCCCTAGACAGACGAAATCAATAGGAACCACACGCAAACAGTTAGTGGTTTGGTCCGTAACATATCAGAAAAGGGGCAAAAATGTAAATCGCTCTATCCAAAGGCAAAGTGAATGTCTTGTTTAAGGAAATTAAAGAATATTCACATTTGAAAGCCTTAAATCAAAGGACATTTACATTTTTAAATAAAAAAAACATCAATTGAAAAACACAAGAGTTGTCGATTAATTACATAAATGATTGATTGTTACAACCAATTAATAATTTCCAAAAACCCAAAAATGATCACTTGAACACGTTTTCATAGATTTACAATTACAGTTTTACATGCAGAAAACTATTCAAAATGCATATAAATGCATACAAATGATGGATGAAAGGGATACATGAACATTGAGCCTTAATCGAAGACATGATTGTTGCCAAAGACACCAAGTGGCAGTGAGATCAACACAGACACCACCTTGGTGTTTTGGATTCAATAGTGTTTTTCACCTCAGGTCTCTGTTTTTCTTTTGTTCACGGCTGCAAAATAACCTACAGTGGAGCCAAAGAAAGTTGCAAGGTGCTAGCATTTTGCTAAAGACGGTAAGACACTATTGAATTCAAGACATAACTCAAAACAAAACAGGAAGATGGTGTCCGTGTGGATCTCGCAGCCCCACTGTGTCTTTGGCAACGACACGTTTTCAATGAAGGTAACAGTAACCTTAAATGTTCATTTATCCCTTTCATTCATCATTTTTAGAATAACGTTTTTTACATGTAAAACTCTAATGGAAAAACTATAAAAACGCCTGTAATGCCGTGTATTATTAACACGACAAAACATGCGCAATATTGTACACTAAATGTACGCAAACCCAGGCAAAATTTGGGGGGTAAATTTTGATGTTAACTGAGGTTTACGTTAACCGAGGTTCAACCGTGATCTGTTCCAGACTCATTGACTATACAGACTGAATGACATTTTAGCATTGCCAGCTGTCATACAAGTGCAACGATGGAATGGCTGACTGTGTGGCTCATTTACACACGAGGAGACCAAGCAGAATAAGTGCTGCTTTCTTTTTGCAGTATTGTACCTGGACTGGCACGTATCACCAGTTTTGGTTCCATCGCAACAAAAAAAGCCAAAGATAAAGCAAAATAAACTTGTGGTGACTTCCAGGTATTTTTGTGATGTCAGAGCCATGTTTGTGGAATGGAATTGTCACAGTTTCCCTCAGTCCCTCATTTATCACAGCTAATTGGTTCCAGACCCAGCCATGATAAGTGGATTTCCGCAAAGTAGGGTTCCTTTAATTATAAATCAAATATTTTTGTAGTTAGAGCACAGAAAACATGCTTATGACCTTCTAAATATGTTTTTTTTAACATTATTAGACCCTCTAGACATCAACTAACAAACCTCAGTCATCTGTACACTCATATTACCCAATATAGTAGACATAATCAGAGAAAATAAGCAATTTAAGACATAAATGTGTTTTGCAATAAATGTATTTTTATTATTATGATGATTATTATTATGAATATTATGTTATTATTATTGTGCCTGTTGTGAGATGATTCAAACCCGCAAAGAAAGCCTTGTTGTCGATCAAGTCTGGTGCTCGTGTGCCTAACCGAACATTACGGAACATTACTCACACCTGGTGACCAGTGTGGAATACTACACAGCATCTTTGACTACGTCTTCTGAATTTGTATTTTAGTTCATTTGTGTTTTGTTTTTTTAGAATGTTTACTTCATTTAATGCCTTCATGCTTTAGGCAAACACTATGTAACATTTGCATGCATTTCTTTTGACTAATAATAGGCCGTATTCAACCACAAAAAAGCAAGATTTATTGATTAGTCTATTTTTGAAAACCGTGATAGAGTGAAGCCGTGAAATTCAAACCGCAAAGTGACGAGGGACGACTGTAAAAAAAAAAAAACATTCAAAAGGAAATCACCTTGTCGATGGAATCCAGCAAAGAAACAAGAGCTCGATCAAAGCTGTTAGTGCCAGTGTGCTGCCAAACCCACCCTCATCAATTAACCTCCCTCAAGGAAATACCAGCGTTTCCTGAGAGAATTCAAATCGATGTCTAAATAGTTTATCACGCTGTCTGCCCTCCGTGAGGTGGAAATGAAACACCAACATTGTGACAGATGTGATTTATTGCTTTCCCCAAATGCAAGTTGCTACCCTGGATCTGAATAAGTGGCGGTGCCGTCACAGTCTCTGCTCTGTCCGGTCACACGTTCACTGTAGACGCAGGCGACAGAGTAATCTGACTACTCGAGATTCGGTTGCGCACAATTGGCTCTTCCGTGGCATGCTGGAGTGCACCAGACTAACATGAAAAGTGAACACAAAAGATGGGCGAGTCACGTGCGAGTCATGATCGACTCACTTATTTACCCCTGCCACCGGCAGCTAAATTAAAAAAGGAAACCATAAAATGTGTCATTAATTGTGTAATTGTAACTCTAACTGCATTTGTATTCATGTATCGGCCCCGTGGAACAAGCAACAGATTTTGTCCTTGCCTCAAATCAGCTCTCCTTTCCCTTTCCTGCCTGCATCACAGACTCGACAAAATGAACGATTGCAACTGCAGTGTTGTCCTGTTGAAAGAGCCAGCCATTACCACACAGACGAGGACCTTCAGTCATGAGGGAAGCCCCCTTCAGCATCTCCACATATAAACCAGCCATTTGACGCCCCTGCACAACCTGAAGTGTCATTGTTCCATTGAAGGAAAAAGCACCCCGATCATGATGGCCCCCCTCCACTGTGCTGTGTGAAAAACATCTCAGGTGGGATCTCCTTGTCATGCCAGTAACGTTGGAAGCCATCAGGACCGCCAAGGTTACATTTTTTCTCATCAAAGAATACAACCTTCTTCCACCTTTCAATGTCCCATGTTTGGTGCTCTTGTGCAAATTCTGGCAATTTTGTGGCACTGACATAGACGTTTTTTCTTCTTAAAAGCACCAGTAACAACCTTTATTTGGGCCAAAGATCAAGACAGCCAATCGGATCCTCCGGCTCAAGGCCGCTGACAATTTTTTGGTCTACCACTTGACTTTTTTGTTCCATAACCCTGAAGAAGTTTCAAATGACCATCTTACTGCGTCCAGCCTCAGCAGCAATGGCAGTTTCATTTCTGTGGTAGGGTCCCTTGAGAAGATATACAGTAACAAAAATGGCCGCTGAAATGTGAGGGCTGATGTATGTAAAAATTGCAGGATTTGCAGTAGAAATGTTGGCTCACATAATAGTAGAAAATGTATTAAAGCTGCAATACTACAAAGGTGGCTGGAGAAAAGTGCTGCAGTGTTAAGAAGTGACTAGCAATGGATTATTACCGCAGTTGCAAGGTGATCTTTATTCTTTCATCATGTGCCTTCTTCACTTTGTAGAACAGCTTTTATCTCTCAATGGATGAATGATTGGGTGCTATTTGCTTCCACAATGACAACAAATAAGTACATTTTTGTTTTTCACTCCTGATTTCTTTGACGATGAACTAGCCATGAACTAACCATTCACAGCTCATGCATATGTCCTTTTTCTTAATGAATGATTACACGGTTATTGTACAAACCTTGTTTTCATCAGCGTGTCAGCCTTGAAAAATGTCTCTTCACGAAGGGATTTTAATGGACACCTTGATTTGTAGTTAACTACAAAGATGGTGAAAGCTATAATGTGAAAACACACTTGATAAACAGCTATTTAGAGCTTTGATACAGGGCAAGTCATTCTGGGCAACTACAATTACTATATGTGCCAATAACTTTCCCAGCAATCATATTGCCAAGAAACACATTTCAGAGCCTCTACAGCAGGCAGATATTCACTCTTGAGTGCGAATTACACCATTAAACCTAAATGTTCTCCTCTCCTCCTGTTCCTTAGTTTTTAAATAGTATCCCCAGTGACTAAACCACCTCGAGAGAGTGAATGATATCATGTATTGATCATGGTGTTTGCAGATGTTGAAAGTGTTTGACTTGCGCCTCACGTAAAATCATTTTGAAGCCTGAAGCAGCTGTCAGTGGGTCTTACTGGATGTCAGGCCTGATGTGAGCAATTTGCATTTACTGGACCATTGCCACCATCACATAGTTGTCAAAGTTGAATGTGAATACTGTGAGAATACTGTGAGGCTTCGAAAGTGACTTTTATATGTTTATCTCTACAACTGATCTGACATTTGTGTTGGGGGCTGGGTGAACTTAGACCTGGGGTGTCCAAACTTTTCCCAGAGAGGGCCGCATACAGTAACACTTTGATATTTTACATTCTGTAAACCAGGGGTGCCCCTTCCGTCGATCGCGAGCTACCCGTAAATCACGAAAGTAGCTTGGGTCCTTCGCAAACGTCACTTCGTAGATGTCTGATTTGTTCTTGCTCCCCTGCGGCAATGGGGAACAGAATTCTCAAACTACAAACAGAGATTAAACTTTCATCTTCCGATTATGGATCAACTAACTGAGCGGTAAGATGCCTATATCTATAACAAAACTTATTCATTCACTTGGAGCGGAATTGTTTGAGGACTTTGCGTCGCGTCATGAACTCCACTATAGAAATGCGTGTTTTTCTACTATTCCCTTTCTTAAACTATTATTTCATGATGAATTGGGAAATGTGCCCATTGCCAAAAGGTGTTTAATATGTTGCCTTGACTTCGGCTGCATTGCCTTTTGCATAATCATTTTCATTTATTTTTTATCGAGAATGTTTGATAGCAAATATGATAGCTAACCGGGCGTAATACATTCAGTGTGTGTCTAATGAACGCTACGTAGCTATTTTGACTATAAAAACATGTTTTATGTTAACATTTTTGGCCTTCTGCGATGGATTAATTGGATTTACATTCTATTTTCTGGGAAAATTGGATTCAGACAGTTTTCTTGCAGGTGATGACTGGCTGTTAACAGTGAAGTGCAGTTGTGTTTGTGTGTAGCTTCACAATAAAGATCATTCAGTCTCATTGCTTGCTTCTGTCTTGCCAAAGTGCACGCTGCTGATTGCAGAAATGACTGCTCGCCACATTGTAGTCAGACAAACAAAAAAATGCAGCGTGCCGTGATTACAAAAATAAAACATTTCAACCCCTTGTGGAGATCTGAACTCTGAGTTATATAGTTCCTAAGGTATGTCCATAATGGATGTAAGCAATGTCTTAAAGTGCATAATTGTGTGCCTGTGTCTGAAAATGAAAACTGCAAGCATGTGCAAACTTTTCCTAATTAGCTGAGGTAAAGTCCTCCCATAGAAGAACATAATAGACTGTGTATTCCTGTATTATTTAGTAGCATCACTCATGCACACAAAGCTTGCAAAGCTAAAAGGAAGCTGCTCACGTCTGATATTTAATGGCAATGCATTGGTTGGGAAGATAATTATTAAAAGAAGACTCAATAACCATGTGATTGTTGTGTGCTGTAGGTTGTGTGTGTGATTGGTTATGAAGAAAGAACCTTGGTGAATGCAACAATTGTTTAGGAAAAGTGTCAAAGTGTGATACGTTAAGCATTCTTTGTAGGAAGCCATGTAACTTTGTTCTAGGTGGAGCTTCATTTTTTGTTTTATACGATATAAATATAATTAAGCAGACATTCTTTAACATCAGCCATCTTGGTCTCTTTTCATGTCTCTGTCTCAGATCCCACATGATGCCACCACAGGCCCTTCCTAATCCTGCCTCGGCCACGGAGGATCCACATCAGTGCCCGGACACCTCAGCACCACATTTGGCTACCGCTCATTCTCCACAGTTGTCAGCCACTGATCCATCTTAACACACTCTTGCCTCACACCAAGATTAAGCACTGATGTGTTGCTGAGTTCTGCTCGGGCATAGCAAGCCTATTTTATCCTCTGATGGCAACTTCAAAACTCATTCAAATGTGACAGCAGGTTGCCTGACACGCTCACTCCAAAGGTTTTTCATTTTGACCTCATAAATTGGAAGCCAAAGGCTGTCAGTCGCCCACCGCTGGAAGGAGACTCAATGTTGTGCAGGGCTCTGTGGTCAAAGAGACTTGGAGGACGTTGAGCAACGACAGGCAGCCTTTTGCTCAACTTGTGGACCTCTCACCGAAACAGGACAATGGACTGCGTGGTTTTGTCCTGACCCAGAAGAAACATAGCCGGTCTAAGACCCCGTTCTTTTGTAAACTGATCTAAGCTGCATACGTTCCGGATGCTGCCATGCCCATCATCAGCAATGCTAACCACGACTTCAGCAATCTGTCCGTCAGTGACGACAGCAGTCTTGACCGCATCTTCACGGAGATTCCAGAGACTGAGACCATCAAGGTATGAACAATGTGGGGATTATGCAAATTTAAAATCGCTACCAAATGACCAATATTGATCAGATCTGTATACAGTGGAGCTGCAACAATTAATTGATGAATCGATGATGAATTGATTATCCAATGTGGCATTCCATAAATCATTGTTTTATTTAAAAATGTAAATGTCCTCTGATTTCAGCCTCCACAAAAGCAACCATATTAGCTTATTCACACACATCAGCTTTGACTTTGGAAAACAGTGAACAACATTTTTGCCTCTTGCTGTATTATTGTACGCTAACCACCAACATTTTTGTGAGCATATTTAACATAAACTGAAAAATAAGCTCACCGGGGCGTTTGCTAAACAAGCTTCCACTGTACTCCACACACCAATACTGTATATTGCTGTGGACAAAATTACCTCAACCTTTGATTACACAGGGATTGATAGTGCTTACGATTCATGTCTTGGTTAGAACCATATTTCAATCGGTTAATGTTTTTTTCCCTCTACAGGGTGTTTATTACCAAAGGGCCCAGTTCATCCGTCAACCAGAGGACCTCGTGTCTGTCGACCACCGCGTGCTTGCCGTGATTAACGTCGGCGGGAACCGCTACACCTTCCCTTGGACTACACTGCAGCAGTTCCCACTCACTCGCCTGGGCCGCCTGTGTGGCTGCAGGTCACCTGAGGACATTGCCAGCGTCTGCGACGACTATGACGAAGCACGGAAGGAATTCTTTTTTGATCGCTCGCCATCCGCCTTCAGGGTCATCCTCAACTTCCTGGCCGCCGGCAAACTCCGCCTGCTGCGAGAGATGTGCATCCTCTCCCTGCACGATGAGCTCACCTACTGGGGCGTGGAGATGGCCTACATGGAACGCTGCTGCAAGAGGAAGATGTACACTCGCATCGAGGAGGTGCACGAGCAGGAGAGGCAGGAGGAGGAGCGCAGGCAGAGAAATGCCATGCAGCGAGTTCCCGTGGAGGAGACGACATATCGAAAAGTTATGAACTGGCTCAGAGACATGGTGGAGAATCCCCAATCTGGCTTACCGGGGAAGATCTTCGCCTGTCTGTCGGTCATCATGGTGGCGGTGACTGTGGTCAGCTTGTGTATCAGCACCATGCCTGACCTCAGAGAGGAAGAGGACAGGGTAAGTGAGCTACACTACACTGCACAAATACCAATGTACAGTGAAAAATGTTGGGTCACCGTTAGATTTGTTGTTCTATCAACGCACTTAGTCACTCAGCAGAGTGCAGACCTCCACCAAGGCCAAACTGTAAATTATAGTAGCAAAAAATATCCATCTTTAAAGAATTAACTGGCTTTGAAAGTCAGTATTTCAACTGTTGTGACATTACTCTTGTTTTTTAAGCGTTAGAACGGTGAAATGTATTTGCCGCGTATGATACTTTATCAGAGGGGAGGAACTGGCAAGGATAAAGCAGCTAAATTAATTTTATAAATCTGTCTCACCCGCAGTGAAGCTCAGGCAGTAAATAGATTGATGCTTGAATAAAGTGCAAATTCCTGAACATACCTGTGGTGCTTTATAACCCCATGTACAGTATTTACTTCTCCTAACTTTTAACATAAGTTATTCATTATGACTCTGAGGGGGCGGGTGGACTGTTCTATTGATGCGATAGTGACTCAAAGTGAAAGTAAATAGTGCCTGCACCTTTATCCAAATCCTGACCAAAATGTAAGGGGTTCTTCATTTGCCCATGTATCCCTCTGCAGTTTTTTCGAGTCACCTACATCACTGCTTCTCAAATAGTGGGGTGTTCAATAGTCAGGGAGCGTGACTCCTCTCATAAAATGTCTTCAAGGTTGGCGGGTCTTTTAGTGTCTTTATTCACGCTTGAATGATGTTGGTACCGACAACTCATACAGTGGTTTGTACAGATAATTGAGAACCACTGTAAGTTCTATCAATTAAAAGTCTAGTTGAACGATTACATAATGATATGCAGTTTCACTTGCAACTTAACACAACAAACATGGACTCTCCAGCTGTATGGCTGTTGACACCAGCCTGGCTTAGAAGAATTAAGCCTGCACAAGTCTTGTTTTATTAATTTCAAGTGGACAAAAACAGACTGCAAGTACTCGAGCAAAGTAATCGGCTCCCTCTCATCACAGCCTCTTAAATATCTGTGGGATGCGTGTGTGTGTTTGCTTTTGTGTGTGAGTGCTGGCCATGAATATCCTGTGAACTGTGCCTACCCATAACAGGGCGGGATAATGACGCCTCATGCTCACTGAGGCCTGTTCAGTATGTGCCAGTAAACACTGGAGTAATAACAAAATTGTTTCACTGTATCGCATGCATGCAAATGTATGCACAAGTAGACACGTGAAAAACCCGATTAACACATACGCACACAGATTCATTGTATTGAAGTGGTCTGCTGCCGTGTTACTTTTTTGAATTTTCAGCCCTTTGTTGCTCAGATATCCATGAAGCACATCTGATCGTATGGCGATATGGACGCAGTGATCAAGCAGACTTTGGGGAACAGTACCAGCTTGAGCTCGGGTCATGACTGAAGACACAGATTTGACTATGGGGTTTTGGTTTGCAGGACACACTTACATACACAACAACAGAACTGATAGCTGAAAATGTTGACTGATGGATAACTATTAGTGGAACTTGTGTCAGGGATAAGCAGATCTACACATATGTAAGTCTTGAATCATTTATGTCAAGGCATGCATGTCAACTGAGAGGTGTTACTTTACCTTGCAATGTGTGGAGCCACTGTCCCTCACCACGTCGTGCGGCCAATTTCGGAGCTTCTCTCTATCATATTTTTAAAAGATATCATACTCAAGCAACTTGTACTTATTTTTTGTCTAAATTAAGTATTTTCAAGCATAGAATGAACTAAAATACTGGGATGATATGTACTATTCTACCCTGGTCTTGCAAGTAATGCAAGTTTGAATTATGTCACAAGAGCACAATAATCCCTAACACAAGCTACGCCAAGCTAAAAGTCAACTCCCAACGTCACTTCCTTTACAGCTGACAAACTGCTAATATCTATTTATGTATCTGTACTGCACAGACTGAACTCGAAACTGAAACCAGCAAAATGCAACAAAATGGAGAGCAGTGAAGCATAAAAGCGTATTTAAGAGCCAAATTGCATGCTCAGTACAAAAAATTATTACATGTTTGCAGGTCTTCATTCATATTGAAAGTCCTCCCTGCCTCTCACAACCTCCCCGACAATACACCTCGACCCCCCAGGGGTCGCCCCACTATTTGAGAAGCACTGCTTTACAGCAACACACACAAGTACAAGTCTTATTCATGTCTTAAATGGCTTATTTTCTTTTGTTATGTCTACAATACTTGCTAACACGAGTGTACAGGTGACTATAGGGGTGTTAGTTCATGTCTAGACGGCTCTAGTAATGTTAAAAACAGTATTTAGAAGGAAACAAATTTCCACTCTCTAACTAAAAACTATATAAATAGGAATCCTACTTTTCGGAAATTCACTTATCACAGTTACTGTACTCGCAGATGTGATCCCAAATTGACAGCAGTTGTGCAGACAGCAGTATTGTTCCACTTTGTCATGACTTGGGTTTCTGTTTAAGTCCTATCTTGCAGCACAGTATGTCAGGATCTCCTTTTGGGCCAGTGAGGGGAGCACATATGACACATGTACAAATGTTCGGTGGGAAGTGGATTTACTAAGCTTACTATCATTTGTAATTATTTTTGAAATTGTTATCTTGTTAAAAGGCTGACTACTGTGTTCATTAATAGTGTATAATACGTCTATTACGTTTTAAAAGTACTTTGCTACAGCAGAGCCCGATGGTACCGTTTTGGTATGAGGAGGCGCATACTGCCAAAGGGTTGACTGCAGCAGGGTGTGATATAGGAGAATTTAGATCTGCAGAGGACTTCATTATCTGTAATGCCTGAAAACTGAATTTTAAGTGTGCTACCGGGAGCAGCCCAGTGGTTGGTCAGGAAAACACACACACATCAAGAAGCTCAGACAAAAGCTTGGACCAAATCCATAAATCTAATTGCGGGGATGCTGGGAACCTTGTGTGATGCTGTCGGCATGATTGGATGAATCTATGGAAAGAGAATAAAAACATAGTGGAGTCAGGTTATATGGTTTTGTGAACAATGTTGTAAGCAGACACACAGTCAAGCTGGGACACTGTTTCTGAAAAATGGGTGTTTACATTCCCATTATCGGGATTACATTCTGTGAAGAGGAAGTGGGCTTTTCTGCTTGTGGTTGTTTCAGGTAAACACAGGAGAAGTGAGTGTGACAGTGGAGCACCACGGGGAGAAATCAAGCTGTCCTCAGGGGCAAGTAGTCTCCACTGAGAGCACAACACTTCCCCAAACTCAAACCTTATTCACACAGCACTTCTTATTGATTCCTGGCAAGAGACTCCATGTGTTAAGAGACCATTTATACCACTGTGGCTACGTTTGATTGCCTTGTAAGGACATTGTGGATTGGAAGGACATATTTGGCACGGGAGGTTGTCCAAAGTTTTGCCTTAGTCAAACTTCCACCTCAAGTAAACAAACCTATCTGCCACTTTCATCTTCACCTGACTACCGAAGTGGGTGTCGGGCAAGCCTGCACGGGGGAAGCAGTAAGAGTCTTGTCATCTTTAATTCACACAGTCCATCTATGTGCTTCTCCTTGCTGGAAGGGGGCCAAGATTCCCTCATGCGCTCATCATTCACCTTCCGGCCTGCCTGAGTGTGTTTGCGTAAGGAGTGAGAAGGGAGAGGTAAAAGAAGATAAAAGAAGAGAAGAGTTAAAATGGTTTACTGTAAGTATGGAACATTAAAGGCAGAATGTACAACAGAGGTGAACTTATTACCCCTAATTCTGTTCCCCTTGCGCCCTTGTGCTGAGGCTTGTCCTCAGCTCATCGCTTCTATCAATCACTCAATTATGACACTCAGGGTTTTGGCAGCGGACTTTTATTAAACAGCTTAAGTCCTCCGGTCCATCCTCTGTCTATCTTTTCTATCAATGCACTTAATGTAAAATCTCTTCTTAGACGTGGACCTTTATTATCTCATCTATCTATGTGGATTTTGCCAACTTCCTGTCGGGAAGTCTGGTCCTTCCCTGTTGTGTCAGTAAATGCAAATAGATGCAATAGATATTGATTACCATGGTTGTGTCAAAGTAGGACACATGGCTGGACTAAAATGGCTTAAGGAGGACTTTGTCACTTTGTCACTGGTCATAACATAAGACTGCAGTTTGTAAAATGAACACAGTGTGTAATTATATGAACATCCTGTGCAAATGTGCATGTTAACTTAATAGGACTCTAAATTGTCCACATGTGTGAATGTGAGTGTGAAAGGTTGTGTGTCTACATGTGCCCTATGATTGGCTAGCAACCAGTCGGGGGTGTACCCCGCCTCTCACCCGAAGTCAGCAGGTGTAGGCTCCAGCATACCCCTGTGGCCCTAATAAGGACAAGCGGAATCAAAAATGAGAAATGAGCCATGATTCAGATTGAGATAATATAACATCTAACAATTACAACAGTCTCTGTTCCTGCAAATGGAGATGAAGGTCAAGGTGAAGCTAGCAGGAGGGGTTTGGAGAGGGAGGGGAAGCGAACTGTGTGTAAAAAAAAAAATTGTTGGCGTCTCAGTTACTTCTGGACTTACGCTAGTCGTCGGTGGTGTTGGAAGGCAACCCCTCCGAAAAGTGGGGATCTACTGTACCTGAAAGACAGCAACATTTGCTCATCCAGTTTTCCTTATTTATTAGTTCCTTGTATTGGCTGCCTTTAAATTCATCACCGGTTTTATTTCAGGTCACAAGGAAAACGATTTATTGTCGTATAATAACTGTAATGAGGAGGTGAAACCCGGTAAGTTGTGCCGCGAACGAGAGAGCATCTCCTTGTCTTCTCCTGTTGCAACACAATGGAATGGAGAAAGGGTGTTTGGTTGTTTTTGTTGTCCAAGGAAAAAACACAAAAGGGCAGCTGTAGCCAAAAGCTACCTCGTCTTCTGCTTCAGCAGCCCTCGCCCTCTGAAGGTTACATCAGCATTAGGATGGAGCAACTCTTGGAATGAAGGGAAAATAAGAAATCACAGTTTGTAAGTTTTTAAAAGTTCCTAAGCCTTTCTGCTTACACATTTACACTGCACTAAGACCCATTAAATCAAGGTTAAGATACTGATACAGACTGTAACACTTTTGTGCTTCAGTCATTCTACTAGTTTTTATTATCTACAGCAGTGATTCTCAGCTGGTGGGTCGCGGACCCACTTTTAGTGGGTCGCGGCTATTAATCTTTCATGTTCATTCTGAAGGGGATTTTTTTATGCAGCAGGATGTCGTCTGTTAATACTCCTGTAGCTGGCGACAACGCTCAGTTGAAGCTCTCTGTCATAGAAGAAGGCCAACAATGCTGCTTTGTCAGCATTAAGATGTTGAATGTGTTAGTCCTGTCTCTTCTTGAGCCTTACAAAGTATTTGTAAGTATTTTATGCTCATTATATATCAGCTATTCAAGTGTAATGTGAATCTTAGTTGAATACGTAATTGTCATATTTAGAGGCGTTTGAAATCAACATTTAAAATCGCTTGTGCTAATCGCTAGCGTGTATAAGGGATTTCCAGTGTAAATTAGCAACCAGCTAGCGCATGTATTGAAATACATTTCGTTGATGTTGAATTTGTTTTGTTCTTGCACACAGTGTTATTTTGCAGTACCTCTAATTCAAATTGCTGTCTTTTCATTAAATATAAGCTATTTTAGAAATTTGATCCGCTTGAAGCTGCCAATCTACAGAATATCTCCTTGGTTCATTGCATTTTTATAGTTATGGTTACGTCAAAATATGTTGACTTAACCTTGCTTTGTGGCAACATACCGTACATTTACTTACACTTACTAGTCTACTGTGATAGCTGTACAAGGATAATAACCTTCACTCTTAGTGAGATATTGAACGTTAAAGCATGAAAAGAAGCATAAGCTGCCTATCCCAAAAAATTGTGTCTTGCTGATAATTGTGTCTTGCCTACAGTTAAAGCATGATGGTGCTAGCGTCAGGGTCTGGGGCTGCATGAATGCTGCCAGCACTGGGGAGTTTCGGTTCGTTGAGTGATACATGAATTCCAACATGTATTGTGACACTGTGAAGCAGAGCATGAGCCTCTCCCTTGGCAACAAGGGTCACAAGACAGTTTTGTAACATGATAACAAGCCAAACACACCTCACACCTGACTGCTTCCTATAGTATTGTCCCTTGAGCATTTTTATCAGGCAGAGGTTGGACAGACCCCTTAGTTCCCTCTGCATTACCAAGACATTTCGGAAAATTTGGGAGAATAGTTTGAAAAAGGCTAGCGAGAAATGTCCATAAATGCATGATGGAGTGAGCTTGTTTCGCAAGACCTGAAGAGCCCTAACCTCAACCCCATCGAACAACCTTTGGGTTGAACTAAAACAGAGATAGTGAGCTAGTAGGCCGTCTCACATGTCCAACTCCGACCTCAAAATGTTCTTCTGGACAAATACAGTAAATCCAACTCCATGCTTTTATTTTCCTGCGATGCCTTCTTGTAGATGACCCAATACTTCAGGTCCATAGTGTACGAGCGTCCAACTGTGATGCGTGCTAATTTAATATTGATTAGATCCGTTTCTACTGTGACTACTGGGCTGACCCCGCACCGACCCCAGTAATCTGTTGCAGTAAAACCCTCGGCAGGATGTCTGCAGCTGATTGGAGGGAGCAGTAACTGCCCCCCACAAGCAGGCGGCCTCGTCACACGTCGATAACCGGCTTGGCTAAATTTGGTGACGTCTGACATTCTTTTGCACAGATTCAAGAGGGTGACTTCTAAGCCGAGCAAACACTTTGACTGCATTGTCATTCCTCCTCTGCAAACTTTCTGCATATGTTTCACTCCCGTTTCAGTCTGATGCATGTCTTTAATATGCTTGTCCAGTGAAAGTGCCTTTTCTGACAGCCTCATCAGATTTGCTCTGCTTTTGTAATTCAGATGTTTTCTGACCTGGGGGAGTAATTGAAGTGGTCATTTATGTCCTTAATGCTGTAAATTAAAGTGGGATTTGCTGTTCAGTAATTACGCTCCCAGCATCAATCTCAAGTATGTAGAGAAGAAAAAGGGAGGGAGAGGGTGAAGAAGCTAAAAGCAAGACAGGAGAGAGCAATGGATGATGTGAGTTAAGGTTAAGCTTGAGAGCATCTGCTGAGTTGGATGACTTTTTGTCCAAGATGTCTTGGTAAGATGAACATTGAAGATCAAAGTGGAATTAATAGGGTTTTTCACAACACTCAGTTGATTACTTGATTAATCAGCTGCATTATTAAGGAACGCCGGGTGCGGGGGGGGGTCAGCCAGAGGTCACCTATTGAATCAGGTGAAGGATATAAACATCGCACTCGCCATGAAGGCTCCTTTCTCTCCTTTCTCATTCGTCTCCTCGCTCAGGAGACCTGTTCAAATTTTTAAGACTGTCTGAGAGTCAAATATAACCAGGTAATAGGAAGAGGAAGGTAATAGGAAGAGGACACAGACAAGCAGACCACACACGTGCCCGATACACACATTGTTGCCAAGGTGGAGCAATTCTAATGCAAGCCTAAGAATTTAGGGGTAATTCACAACAACAAAGGCCATCTATCACTAATCATTTAGTTTCCACACACATATTACAGATGTGACTGACAGGAAGAGTGCTAACTCACATCTTTTCTGCAGGGAATCCAATTGAAGTGCTGTTTGTGGTGTAATTGTAGAATATATGAAGATGCGTTCATCTCAACAGCCAGCAGTCTTTGTCTGTTGTGTATTAACATTTAAAAACACATAATGAAACAGCTCAGTGTCTTCATTCCAAGCCAATATTAGTCGCAATTCAACCCCAAAGTACTGAAAAGGGACTACTGACATTCAGTGCAATGCTTCATTCATTATTTAGACAAAATATGGTAGTTTGCATCCTGTGGATAAAATTAGATGGTGTGCACTACTTGACTGCAACCAGCTGAGGCGCTGTTTTGTCTTAACCAGTTTGTGGTCTAAATAAAAAAATACATCAGCTATGGCAAGTAGACCTACATCCACATAGATGTTCACTACTCAGGGGTTCTGGAGAGGAGGGTCCCGCGGATAGTCGAATGTCAAATTCAGGAGGAACAGTATGGGTTTTCACCTTTGCCGTGGAACTGTGGACCAACTCTACATTTTCAGCAGGGTGCTTGAGGCTGCATGGAGTTTGCAGTCTGCAGTCTACATGTGTTTTGTGGACTTGGAGAAAGCATTCGACTGTGTTCCTGAAGGAATCCTTTGGAAAGTACATACTAGGAGTATGGGGCACTGGACCACCTAATTCAGGCAGTTTGTTCCCTGTATGACCGGTGTCAGAGCTTGGTCCACATTGCTGGCAATAAGTCGGACACTATCTCAGTGAGGGTTGGATTCCGCCAGGGCTGCTCTTGGTCACCAATTCTGTTCATAACCTTCATCGACAGAATTTCTAGATGCAGCCGGGGTGTTGAGGGGATACAGTTTGGTGGCTGTAGGACTGAGTCTCTACTTTTTGCAGATCGTTCAGTGGTCGTGCTGGCTTCATCGGGCTGTGATCTTCAGCTCTCACTGGATCGGTCCAAAGCCAAGTGTGAAGCAGCTAGGATCAGAATCAACACTTTCAAGTGCGAGTCCACGGTTCTCGCGCGGAAAAAGGTGGAGTGCCATCTCCGCGTCGGGATGATTCAAGTACCTGGGAGTCTTGTTCACTAGTGAGGGAAGGATGGAAGACAAGATCGACAGGCGAATTAGTGCGGCATCTGCAGTGAAGCAGAGTCTGCATCAATACGTTGTGGTGAAGATTGGGCTGAGCCGAAAGGCAAAGCTCTCAGTTTCGTGTTTGATCAACATTTCTACCCTCACCTATGGTCATGAGCTTTGGGTAGTGACCAAAAGGACAATATCTCCAACACAAACAGCCAAAATGAGTTTCCACTATAGGATGGCTGCGCTCATCCTGAGAGATAATGTGAGAAGCTCCACCATCCAGGAGGATGTCAGAGTACAGCCATTGCCCATCCACATTGAGAGAAGCCAGTTGAGGTAGATTTTAATCAGGATGCCTCCCAGATGCCTCCCTAGGGAGGTGTTCAGGGCACGTCAAAATGGCAGGAGGCATCAGGGAAGACCCAGGACACATTGGTGAGACGACAGTATGTCTCTCAACTAGCCTGGGTACTCAGGCTGGCTGCTCAGACTGCTGCCCCCACGTCCCAACGCTGGATAAGCAGAAGAAGATGGATGGATGACACCATTAAGCAAGCAGGTGTTCACAACATGCAGAGAGAGGCTCTCCTGACCCATTTACAATCTATTTTTTAAAATGAGCAGTTATGTTGCATTAAAGTTTCAAGCTTCTGTGGCATACACCATCTTGTCTTTCGGCTGTACAAAGTCATCTGTGCAGATTGACTGCACAAAATTAGGAAGCTATCAGACAACCTCAGGTGCAACGTGTTTATTTTCCCTTCCTGATGACAAGACTTGGATTCTTCAGGCAAGACTGATGTGAGCAGAATGCAAGTGAAGGAAACAAAATCTTGAGGCTGCTTGTGATGGCTCGAGGAAAATAAGGGTGAATGAGAAACCCGCTGGCTGTCACTGAAGCATTTGCAGTCACAATCATTTACAGAGTCAGAGGGACCTGACCTTTCTGTTGCCGCAGATTGTCTTATTATCGGGCTTTGACAAAGTGCTGTGCCTTTTGTGTCTGTATGTGAGTGCTGCCACCTTTATGCAGTTTTGCATTCAAAGATTTTAATCAAAAACCTCCTCCGTTATGATTTTAAATGTGTATATTATTAAGTGCTGAGGCGTGTTCTGTGCAAAAAACACATACAGTTGTAGCTCGTTCGCCCCCGTTTTTGTAGGATTCGGTTTTCAGCGGACACTATTGCCACAAATACGTATCGATTTTCGTGCACTCTCTCGCTTATCCTACGACCAAACAGTGCACCTAACACACTAGTCAGTTTACCCACGTATCATTCCGCGGAATCTAAAGTGCCAAAACAAAGCATAGACGTTTTGGTGACTGAGTTTCTGAGAAGAATAGATTTATTCTTTTACTTTTTATTCCTTCTATAAAGCACTGTGCGCCCTGCGCTGATGAGATGTTCAAGCGCACTGTGCATTTCTGAGTGTTCTGTGCTTTTTTTAAAAAATTCAATACAGTTGCAAGTGCCAGAACTTTGATAAAGAAGGTGAGATACACTATTGAATCCAATAAAGAGGTCGTAGTAAAACGTCTGTTACGATAGGATTGTAATGTAAAGATTCCTAGTTACACAGGTTGCAGAGGGAACATATTAAGGGAGAGATATTACAGAAAGTGAGCCGGAAGTTTACAATTAAGTTCAATACAGCTCTAAACGTTTAAAAAACGTTTTAAACGTTTAAAAGTTTATAACGTACTAGAATGAGACAGCCTCCATGTGGCTCTTCGGCCCCCTCCCCTCATCCCCCCACTCATCTTTGTGTTCCCAAACAAGAGTCATGAGTAAACGGTCAATGTGATTTTACATCACTTTTACTTTTACATCACTATTTTGCATGTAAAATAATAATTATTCTCTGTAAAATGTGTTTTGTGTTCATGTTTTTGGGTGTCTGGAAAAGATTAATTGGATTTACATTTTTTTTTATTCTTTTTGATTTGATTCTTCTGAAATTGATTCCTTTTCATAGGTTACGTTTTCATCTGTCCCTTTGGAAAGGATTCATGTAAAAAAACGAGGTTCTGCTGTCTTTTAAATTTGCAAGCCTTTCCAGTGTGTTTGTGAGCACATGCATAACGTTTGTTCGGTTGACAGTATCAGTGTGCAGCAGATTTCATGCCTTATTATAGTCTATCTGGTTATGAGCTGTATTATTTCCATCCGTCACTGCATGGCTGCCAAGTAGGCTTATGGAAGAGAACAGCAAAGTATGAGGTGTTTATCTTGTCTGTGCCAAAATACGATTGGACAGCTAACACAGCACAGACGTGCAACAATGCAGTTTTACAACTGAATGTTATACACGAAGGCACTTAACAAGGCAGTGAATAGTGTGTTAACTTTTTTGATAATGTGACCTTTCAATGACCCTGAATTTTTTTTTTGCAACATAAAAGACAGAATCTTACTTTTGCAAAGGCCTCTATTATTTCATAAACTATTATTATATATTATTATTATTATTTTTTT
Source organism: Dunckerocampus dactyliophorus (assembly GCF_027744805.1). Lineage (NCBI taxonomy): Eukaryota > Metazoa > Chordata > Actinopteri > Syngnathiformes > Syngnathidae > Dunckerocampus > Dunckerocampus dactyliophorus. The sequence continues at coordinate 4,559,663 of NC_072823.1, forward strand.
TAATTATTAGTCTAAAAGATGCATATTTAAGCAAATGTTATATTATGTTGTACCTAAATTAAGCATTGTCATATATCAAAATGGCGAAATGAACAAAAAATATAAATATAAGGCATCCAGAAGATGCATTTAAAGAGATGATGAATTGTCGTATTTTACACTGGTAATGGTGCGTCAGTAATGTTACTCTAATGTTCGGTGAGACACACAAGCACCAGACTTGGTCACCTGAACAACAGGCATTTATTGCATGTTTGAATTATCTCACAACAGGCACCATAATCCCTAACCCACGCCAAACTGAAACTCAACTCTGGACCCCGAATATCGCTTCCTGTCCGCCACCCACTCAGCTCCTCTACCACCGGAACACATTTACAGCAATACACACAAGCATGAGCCTTATTTGTGTCTTAAATGGCTTGTTTTCTCTTATTATGTCAACTATATTGGGTAATACAAGTGTAAAGGTGACTATAGGGGTGTTATTTCATGTCTAGAGGGCTCTACTAATATTAAAAACTGTATTTTGAAGGTTGTAAACAGATTTTCTATGCCCTATGAACATATTCAATTCATAAATAAGGAATTATTTTAATAAAATTCACTCAAGGTCGGGTCTTGAACTGATTAACCGCGATAAACGAGGGATTACTGTAATTGGAATTGACATGTTTACATGAATTTCAGAAATGTGATATTCAAAAAACCCAGGTTTATGTTATTTCTTCCGGAGTACGTACTATACCTGTACATCCATAGTGATGTTTAACCCAACATTCTTGTTATTTTCAGATCTTAATCTTGTTGAACATCTTTATTAATTTACTCCACGAAAATAAAAAAGATAGTTGACTTTCATAGGACAAGCACTTGCACCTGGTTTTGGCCTTCATCCTTCCTTCCTCACGTTATGATTTCCATTTTCTATGGTTTTTACTTATGCGCAAAACAATGCACAACAAATCAAGTTAATGGGTATACATGCACCAAGACAGAAAATAGTTGCTGGCAGTAACAGAAACAGCAAATACATTTCCCCAAGTGTGAAATTGAGACGCTGATAAGGGTTTGCTTGCAACGCATTGTGATTACAAAAGCAGCTACTCTAAGTGTGCACATGTCCATGCAACCTCCCGAGGACCTTTCTGTGTATTGTGTGTATTCACACATAGCGTAACACACCACACACCTTCCACTTTGCATGTTCTGCATACATGCTGCTATCAGGTTGCAGGAGGGCAGCCTGGTGACGGATGGAGGTGTCACCTAATACAAGTCCTTTAATAACACATGACGCATGAACGCAGTGCTTCTTCGTTCTCTTTGTCATCACGTGTTGTTTCATTTCTCCTCCTTGCTCGCCATTTGACTGCCTTTGAAAGTATGTGAAAGGTCCACATAGCAGCATAAAGCAGCAGGTTCACTGAAGTATGTTCAATGTCCGCCTCAAGGTAAAGCTGATTGATGGGCTGAATCTTTTGTTCCCATTTCTGCCCCAACCTTTGGACACACTGTGATTACAAGGTCATGGCTGGGGATTTTTTCCTTCTTTGTTTGATGGATTGAAATACCACAGCAGAAATAAGGAGAGAGCTAATGCATAGAAAATGCACTGAGGTAGATGATGAGCAGTAATTGGGACATGCCAAATGAAACATTTTGTTATCTTGCCATGGTTATATATTCATGGGAAGAGCCAGGGGAAATCAGGCCTTCATATCACTTGGAAAAAAATGTAACCCCAGAAAAGGATTGGAGTAAATTTCAAAACTGTTCCAGTACAGTGGAACCTTGGTTAGCATACGCCCTGGCTAGTGTGTTTTTCAGTTAATGCTGAAAATTTAGCAGAAAATATGACAACGTACAATAAACGCGTGAGACAACTGTGTTCCTAATGTATTTTTATCACAAAACGTGCTTGTTAGAATCTTGTTAGCTTGCTACTGCATGGGAAAATGAACCCGAAGTCAGCTCTGTCGCCTGTCTATGATGTCATCAGCAGTTCACTCTGTCGTTTTTTGCTAACACAGTTAACCCGCAAGTCTCAAAAATGTTAACACCAGACGTTTTTACAATTATAGTGTATAGTTTGTGTATGCTCTGATCAGGGTTTTATGCTGCCGATACTGATCATCCATGAGTGAAATCGGCTGATATCAATACCGTTCACATAGATTAAGTGAAAATTTTGAAATTTATTATTGGCTATTTCAGGGATCACCAACATCATTTACAAAATGAAAATGGCAAAGATCTACTCATTTTTGCAACATTTATTTCCATAGCTTATTTCAACCCAAACAAAGCGAATATGCTTGTTTCACCAGAACATGAACAAATTGCTGGCATCCACAACCATTTTGTATTTCAGAATGCATTTCTTTCTGATGTTCTCACATTATGAACTGAAAACTTGAATTAAAAGCAGGCTTGCAGGTGCCTCATGTGGTCGGGGGAGGCCCCCTACCGTGCACGTTGGTGACCCCTGCCCTGGGCTAAATGATATGAAAGGGGAACCATAAAATTTAGACCAAAACAATTTGACTTACTTTTTCAAAATCACTGGTGAAACTTAGAGGATGAGGCGCCTTCTTTCAGGGGAATTTGGATGCGAGATAAGCTTGATCCAACCGCTTTTCGGGCTATTCGCCTTAGACCTCCGACTGCCACACATACACACGGGCGCTACATTAGCCGCCGCCTGACCAATGATCACATCACGAGCCTCCATAACTCACCACATCCTGCCAAGTGCCTGCCCCCCAAATGCTGCACCAAACAAAAGCTTTTTAACGCGTGTGGCATGTTTTGCAGGGTGCTAAACACAGCGACAGATAAGTCCCACACGGCAGCCATGCTTGTTTTGGCTTTGTGAAGGGAAAGTGAGCAGGAGACGGTCGCTTGTAGGCTAGATGCTGCAATGGGGGCGGAGCTGATCAGCGGATTATAAAGCAAGTATCGGCATAATACTGCTTTTTCACAGAAATCGGCCAATACTGATCGGTGGCCGATAGTTCGGAGCACCCCTAGTTTACATGCATAAAATAATTCTAAATGCACATAAATGAACACAAAAAGGATACATCTATATTTAAGGTTCATTTGACCTTCATTGGAGATGTGATTGACACAGAAAGACACAATGTGTCAGCGAGCGCAACACGCACACCACCTTTGTGGTTTGCTGTGGTTTCTTTTTTTTACATTCAGTAGTGTTTCTCACCTTCTTTATCAAAATGCTAGCACTTGCAACTTTCTTTGGCTCCATTTTCAGTTATTTTGCAGCCGTGATCAATAAGAAAAATACAGACTTGAACACTATTGAATTCGAGAAATAACTCACGGCAAAACACAAAGGTGGCATCCGTGTTGTGCCGTTGTGCCGTGTTGTCAACAATCACATCTTCAATGAAGGTAAAAGTAACCTTGAATGTTCATTTATCCTTTTCATTCATCATTTGTATCTTCATATATGGATTTCAAATAGGTTTTTTACATGTAAAACTATAATTGTAAAACTATAAAGACATGTTTTGTGTTCACGTGTTTTCCTTTCTGGAATGGATTCATTGGATTTATGTTGTTTCTTATGGGAAAAATTGCCAGGTCGGGAGAGTAGGGAGGTTGCTCCAGCACGGCGATGTTCTTCTCAGCCAGGAACTGTTGAATGCTCAGGGCATTGTGAGCAGGCACATTGTCATGGTGAAGCAGTTGTGAGTTGTCCTGCTACCATTCTCGCCTCTTCTCGCAGAAGAAAAACGCAGCAGAATCTTTCTGTAAACGTGCTGGTTGCTCATCTGGACCTGTGGAAAGAACTCACAGTGGACGATGCTCCTCACATTGAAGAATGCGGTCAACATCAACAGTCCTGAAACTTTTTTGACAGACCTAAAACCATTATCTTTCTTCACTGATTGGGTGGGAAAAATCACAGGCAGGTGTTGTGCGTTCATTTCGATTCAAGCTCAAGTTACCAAATATGGATGTTTGCATTATTAAGGGCTATGGACCTGGATTTGGCAGAGGCCACAGCTTGTAGGACCAATATTGGATACAAATATCACGGTTTGGTACTGGATTTTGGATCAATGCCAATTGCATTCCCTGGCACCAGCAAATTGTGAAGAATGCAATAATCTTAATTACCATACACTTAAGATGCTGCTTAGTCTGCTTACCACTGAGAGACTGATTTGTATTTGTATTATTATTACCACATATATCTTTTATGACTAAACTGGTGCTTGCATATATCGAGAGTTGCTCGAGGCAGCACAAACTGTACACTTTCAACTGCTCCACAAGTTAAAAAGCACATCAATAATTCAAAACAATAGAGGCGTCTTCTTGTCTGACAATACAAAGACACATTTACACTTCAAACCTTGTGTGCACACAGCGGTCTCACTGATGAGGTATCCGGATGAAGCCCCACTGTGAAGGTATGGTTCTTAAGCCGAGGGTAGATGGACGTGGACAAGAATGTAAAAGCGTGGAATACAATATGTTGGAATACCAAAGTGGAAACCAGCACACATTAGCTCACTTGCCATAGTCTGGACTAATTTATGTTTAAGCATAGTGTTACTAAAAGACAGCTGTTTATCACAGAGCAATATAGTATATTTTATCACTGCAGTTCCCTGACCATCTGTGATACCATTAACACAGCCACTGCCATCAAAGTAAAGCATATGAGCAGTACATGCATAAAGCACAGGCATCTGCCACTGTACGATTTTTCCATTGTACAAGTAATCATCCGGGTCTTTTCACTGTCTGTAATGATTTAATGTGTGTTCAAATGATATCTGCCTTGCTTCTTGTGGTTGTTTGCCTTCTCTGTTTAGTTTATTTATTCTGCTACATAGTGAATTATTTGTAATTGCTGGATTCCAAGCCAGTGAATAATAACATTGTCAAAGATCAGATCAGGACTCGAAATCGAATCAGATCTGAGGGGAAAAAAAAAATTGGATCAGGATCGGAGGCAAAAAATGCTGATTCTGACATCTTTAGCCTACTAGTATGAGTGCCTAAGGCCGATCTATAGACGTATATTCCATTGGTAATTTGCAATAGAACATCAAGAGGATGATTACAGAATCCTTATCTTGGTGGAAAAAAAAACACTACAACAGTATGTTAAAATCAAGAGACGCCTTCATGAATGTAAGTACTGAGGGTGAAACTACGGTCATCTTGGACTGGAATGATAGGAAGAGAAGCTTGGAGAAGGAGACTGCTAATGGAACACTTGATGATGTGACTACTGACCAAAGCAACATGTTAAGTTGTGAGGTGTATACAGCTACAGCGCTACAAAACTACTAATATGAATACTGTGAAAGCAACTCAAGACTTTTCGAAAGCGTGGTTTGACTTTATAGACGTTTGTTGGGCATAATTTTCACTTATTGAAGAAAAATGCAGTAAGACACAGAAACGAGTGGCAAGTTAAGGCTGAACACATCATTTTCAGGAAGGACACTTGGAATGTGGTGATGTCCATGGGCTCTAGACTTCAAGTACTCATTGATTACAAAAGATTTTCATCTAAGTACAGTGAAACCTCGGTTTTTCAATGCCTGTTTTTGTATAAAAACGATTGAATGTTGGCCTCTGCCAAGACTTCCCTTTGTCACCAGTTCTGTTCATAATTTATATGGACAGAATTTCAAGGCACAGCCAAGGTGTCAAGAGGGTCTAGTTTCAGGGCCAGAGGATCTCGTCTCTGATATGTGGACCAAATAGCAGCCTCATCAGGCCGTGACCTTCAGTGTTTACTAGAAGTGTTTGCAGCTGAGTGTGAAGCTTCTGGGATGAGTCTCAGCACCTCCAAATTCGAGGTCATGGTTCTCAGTCGGAAAAGAGTGGATTGCACAGTATCTCAGGGTCTTGCTCACCAGTGAGGTCGACAGGTGCATCGGCTCTGCCTCTGCAGTGATGTGGTCGCTGTACCAGACCTGAAGGCAAAACTCTCAATTTACCGGTCGATCTATGTTCCCGCCCCCACCTACGGTCATGAGCTTTGGGTCGTGACCGAAAGAATGAGATTGCGGATACAAGTGGCTGAAATTACTTTCCTCCGTAGGGTGGCTGGACTCACCCTAAGAGATAGGGTGAGGAGCTCCATCGTCCTGGAGCGGCTCAGAGTAGCCAGTTGAGGTGTCTCGGGCATCTAGTACAGATGCCTCACCTCCCTGGTGAGGTGTTCCAGGCATGCCCAGATGGGAGTAGAGATTATGACTCACAGCTGGACTACGAACACCTTTGCATCCTCACGATGGAGCTGGAAGAGGTGGCCAGAGAACGGGAAGTCTGGGCTTCCCTACTGAGACTGCAGCCCCACGACCTGGACTCAAATAAGCAGCAGAAAACGGATGCATGGATGTTTTCGTATGATTCAGTTTTTGAAAAAAGTAATTGCCAAACTTTTGCCTTGGTTATAGTATATCAAGTATATCAAACCCACTTGAAATCAGGATGGTCATCACTCAACACAACAGTCTCAGTCATGGTGCACAACTACAAACATCACACAGCAACGCAAAAACAGACAAGACACTAGCGCTATTTTTGCAGAACAATAACTAACAACTATGTAGCTCAAACATGTAACTTTAAGAGCATTTGCACCAAAACACGACCGCAGAGCACGCTGGGGAACAGGAAGTGCTCCCAGCGACGCAACAATACGCTAGCATGCTTGCTATTGTATGTTTTTAAAAAGCCAGCGGGAGCAAAACTTAGTTGGGTTGTACTTTATTGACGTATTTAACAATGTACTCACATTATTTTTGATCAATCCTCATCCACACATCCATCAAAGTACTCATCTTTTGTTTCACAACTGAACAGCGGGGCAAGTTCTCCATCAAACACGCCAGGCTCCCTGTCGTCATTGTCGGTCAGTCTCGTTGCCGTGCGGCGCCTCAGAAATGATGCTGGCTTTTATGAAAGCTCGAACAGTGCATCAATCCATTAGTGAAGCTGTGTTTGCTAGCTGTCATTCATCGCTCCCACGCCGCTCACAACTTAACTTTAAACGCCGTGTTTACATCCATTCACAAATTGTGGCGAAACTTGCACGGCACTGCCTCCCAGTGTTAGTGAAGCTGTGTTCGCTAGCTGTCATCTATGGCTTCCACGCCGCTCGCAACTTCTCTTTAAACGCCATGTTTACACCGATGTCCAGCGGTTCAGCAGTCCAGCAGTTCATTCGTCAAGCCTCCCGGAATGATGTGAAGCTCCAAGTTCATTTGCTTCATTTGTGGTGACGCGTGTGAAAAAAACATCCGGTCTCTTTCCGTACACGTCACTCAGCCATTTTCTCATCGTCCTTCCAGCCTCGTCAGTCGAGCGGAGCGCTCATAAAAGTCACACAGCAACATTTACAGATTTTGGAACTCGGTACACACATACGGCGCTCCGCATTATAAGGCGCCTTGGCCATTTTGGACAAAATTTAAGACTTTTAAGTGCGCCTTATGGTCGTGAAAATACGGTACTCCGTTTGCCCTGTACCGTATCATTCCGTGGACTCGCCTTGGCGACTAGTCTTGTGTTATTAAAACACTGCGTGAGTCCAACTATGTTGGGAATGTGTCTATTACAAAAGGTCCTGTTCGCCTGCTCTCAACTGCCACCCGGAAGTCATTGTACCCCAGTTCCCCTCTGCGACATCACTGGTTGACTTTTCAATTATTTGCTAACTAACACAGTTAGACCACTTTTTTTATTGATTATGGCTGCAAAATGTCCCTTCCAGAAAATTTGCCCGACAGTGTTTTTTTTTCATTTTAAAATGATATTTTCATAGAAATGTGAATGAAAGTGAAAAATGTGGGCTTGTGCTGAAATGAGCTGCCACAGAGTCCCGGAAAGAGTCACACAGAGAAGCAAAGGTCGGAAAGATGTTGTGACAGTGTGGCTGTTTGAAGAGACAGAAGAAGAAAGCTTGTAGCTGTAACAAATGGCCTTTCGTACAAAGGGTGAGAACAGCATTGCAAAGCCCTAATGGGACAAATGCACAGAGGAGGGGAGGTAAATGAGAGGTAGAAAGTGCACATGAGAGACAAAACATGAAAGCTGAGGGCAGAAAGTGTCTGAAAGATTGATGCTGGAATGGCAGTCCTGAATTCCCACAGTGCTTTCGGGCTGGATGTCACATGGCGCAAGTGTGAGGAATGCATTTTGATTAAGGAAGAGGGCAGCTGTAGAGGCTGATATTTAGTTAGATTTACCGCATGCTATTCTCGGAGAGAGAGAGACACTTCTTGTAATTATATTTGTCTTTCCCGTCAGTAAATGTCTGCACGAGGAATAAATATCACTTCAGTCAAGGAACCACGATGTTCTTTGACGGTGACTTTAGAATACACTTCTCATTTTCATAACAGTGACATTGGCTTAATTCTGGATGAGTAACTGTATCCATATTTGTCTTTGTATGTGGAAGTATGTGGACGTTAACGAGAGTGACGAATGAGAGATCCAACAGTTTCAGGGTAGAACTGTTTCATAAAACATTGGCTGAATATTGCAACCAATATTAGCTTATAATTGCTGTTCTAGTGTAACCTGATCCCCCCCCCCGGGCTAGATCCAAGGTCCGCAGAATGGGAGTCGAGAGCCCGCTAGCCGTTGAGCTAAAAGCCGTATTATGTCCATGAGGAAGGACTCGTTCATTGATAACAACTGGAACTCTTCTCTCAAATATAAAGCAAACGTGATGAGGGCTATAGGGACACTTATTACTGTTTTAACATAATTACAATGTCAATTTTGGATACGAGGTGATCGTCAATCTACCTGGCCATGTTTGAAAAGTTGCTAAATCTCTGCAGTACACAATGTCTCACATTAACAACAAAACCTTAACTAATCTTCCATGCCCTTTGGCAGCTACGGGATTTTCTTTCTCGTTCCTACATCAGTGTGGAGCATCTTCATTAAAGTGACTATGAGGACATGTTCCAACCACGCAGGATGCTGATAATGCTGTTTCCAGCTGTAGCAAAACATCCCCATTAAGCCCAAGAACCAAATGGAAGGATGACCATGCCTGGGCAGCTAATAGAAATAGTTTGTTTACTGCAGCAAATGCTCATTTGCAACTTGCAATAATAACCCTGTGCACAAAGGGAAGCAGGTGCACCTCACACGGTGGATGCAAAAGGCTTAAAGTCACATTGAGATAAAGAAGGGAGCGAGGAAAGGAGTGATAAATGAGAGTGAGCGCAGTGGGACACGTGTGTCGTAGAGAAACAATGGAGGGAGTTGTGTTTCACTTGGGGAACACTGAAACGAATGAAGGTTTTAAAGGAGAAAGGGTGAATCGTGTAGGGCGCGGCGAGTGGCAAAAATAAAGGATGAGAGGGAGGGCGTCCGGAGAGGTTGATGAAGGGGGAACCGGAATGACTAATGAGGAGGAGGAGACAGAGACAAAATGAGAGGAAGAGGGTTGCAGGGTGAGGAACGAGCAATAGAAGGAAAGGGAAGTACATGAGTCACACAGTGTGAGCGGAGAGAACAAAGCAGAAATGGAACAGAGAGGAGAAGCTGCTGGGAGAGGCTGATGAAGCTTTTCCTTTTCATCACTTTTTCAGCCAGAAATTCTGTTTTGAGTGCAACGATCTGGAACAATACAAACACTGTGAAAAACAGAGATGAAGTATCTGTTTCATCCCAATCGATTGCTGCTGCAGGATTGAGTTGATGAGTCAGTTCCTCTCTGAGGGGAGGTTGTGGGGGGTCGTTGTTAACGGAGAAGAAATGTTTCCTAGTATCCCAGTATCGTCCCGTAGTATTTCACAGTGTATCTAGACTGCACAGCTTTTCACAGGCACCATTTCAAGATTCCGAGTCAATGTATGCATCCACAGTATGAGGGTGTATCTGTAAGGGTCGCGGGGAGCTGGAGCCTATCCCAGCTGACTTTGGACAAGAGGCGGGGTACACTCTGGTCGGGTCACTAGTCAATCATAGGACATGGCAACATAAACTGACCCATTTTCCATAGAAAGGCCGCCTTTGGGTGTCGACAAAAGCGGTCAACCATGACTGTATGTCGACGTTGACTTAAGCAGTAGTCACACTTTGTAGTCACAAGAAGAAGACCACGGACCGAGACGTGATGAGTTGGTCGACGTAGACTCAAACAGGTTCCCATGTATTTGACTGATCATGTGTTGTATTTCTAGGTGTTGATTGTGTGCAACTACAGTAGCTTGTGTTTGTACCGTTTGAAGTATTAAAAATAACAAAGACCCATGGTCTGACCTAAGGGTTGATGTCTTCTCTTCTTCATCTCATTTTTTTCCTGCTCATCTTTCTCACTCTCTGTCAAACCCTCTGTTCTCCTCAGGGTGAGTGCTCGTCCAAATGCTACAACATGTTCATCATAGAGACGGTGTGTGTGGCCTGGTTCTCCCTGGAGTTCGTCCTGCGCTTCATTCAGGCACGCAGCAAGTTGGACTTCCTCCGCGGACCGCTCAACATCATCGACGCCATGGCCATCCTGCCTTACTACGTGTCCTTGGTGGTGAAAGAGGAGGACCCATCCGTGGAAAGCGATCGTCCAGGAGGAAGTAAAGTCTACTTGGACAAGCTGGGCCTGGTGTTGAGGATCCTACGGGCGTTGAGGATTCTGTATGTGATGCGGCTGGCTCGACACTCTCTCGGCCTGCAGACGCTCGGACTGACTGTCAGGCGCAGCACACGTGAGTTTGGCCTGCTCTTGCTGTTTCTCTGCGTAGCCGTCACCCTGTTCTCCCCGCTGGTCCACCTGGCTGAAAGTGAGCTCACCGGCACCCACGACTTCAGCAGCATCCCCGCCTCTTACTGGTGGGCCATTATCTCCATGACAACCGTGGGCTACGGCGATATGGTGCCTAGATCCATCCCAGGACAGGTTGTAGCACTAAGCAGCATCCTTAGTGGGATCCTCATCATGGCCTTCCCTGCTACCTCCATCTTCCACATGTTCTCCCGCTCCTACCAAGAGCTAAAGATGGAGCACGATCGCTTGTTCAAAGAGGAGTGCGCCGCAGCTGCGGCTGCTGCCGCCACAGCCGGCACCACTGGGGAGCTGCAGGAGGCAGGAAGGGATGGAGGAGAGGGTGTAGATGAAAAACTGGAGGACTCTGCTGCTCTTGGACTAGGATTCCATCTGGATAAGAATAGTGTGCACTCACTAGAGTCTCTGGCTCTCTTAGGGAAAGGAGATGATCCTGCAGCAAATCATCACAGTATGCCAGCAGCCGCTTTCTGAATGACTTCTACAGTACATTTCTGGCTATCCATCTCAACCTTCCAGTCTCCATGTTACAGTCTCCATTTCCCGCAAAGGTCTCCCTTTCCATTTGTATCCTAAATGCATCGAAAATAAGGAGATTACATCTGCTGCATTTATCTTACTCTTCGGGGTGCTGATGTGGGGCCCGAGAGTGCATGTGAGTGAAGAGCACACTGCGTAGACACTGACTGAAAGACCATTTTAAACCCTTTAATCCCAATGGTGCAGGTCGTCTTATCGAAAGCCTGTGCAGCAATATTAGTAACTGCTTCCATAAACATGCAATATCTGAAGTTGCTTTTTTCTTCCACTGTGAAAAAAATACTTTGCAACTTTCAGTGTACTACTTATTACTACTACTTATTGATATGTTGCCTACAGTATGAACTGTAAAAGACGCATACGTCCATGGGGGACTTCAATAGGCATACCTGAATAATCTAATGAGCTCCATCATAAGAACACCTGTCGGTAGGAATAAGCGATTCCACACTCTTGTGAACTCAAATAGTGAATTCTAATGTAGTATTATTAATTCATTATCTTTGTCAATGCAGATTTGTTATATATCATTAAACTGTCTAGAACTAACCTAATGTTGTAGCCAAAGAGTGTAGGTCACATGGTGGAACCTCCAAATTCGAACATCCCAAACGTGGTACAATCTTGGCATTAAACCAGAATTTTCTGGGGCGGTGGTTTAGAGGCACAGCAAATTGTGTTCAACTTTATAAGCATCACAGGATCAATTCCACAGGTGTGTTTTGTTTTTTTCTTAGCAGTAATTACCTATAGTTACTAGTTGTAAAAAGTAATGGAATTACTCCTTCATAAATGTAATTAATCAAAATGAAAATGAAATGATTCATTAGATTAGAGTTACAGTAATCCCTCTTTCATCGCGGTTAATTTGTTCCAGATGCTACCGTCATAAGTGAATTTCCGCAAATTAGGATTTAATATCAATGAATTGAATATTTTCTTAATTATTAGGGATGTCCGGTTATGCCAGTGGGCTGATATTATTGGACATCCCTAATAATTACTATTTATGGCCCGATATTGCCATAAAAATGTGATACAGACAGCAGTATCGGGTTTTTTCCCTAAAAACAAAACCGATGTAAAAAAATGCTGCATCGATGGACATTTTAATGTTCGCATGCCGGGGATGACACCACTGTATGTTTACATACAGTGCAAGCACACCAGCTTTGCGCTTTCCACGGGCTCTCATGCACCTCTCTGCTCTGACTGTGCTAAAGTCCTGCTCGCTCCACGTTAGCATCTGGGACGCTAGCTGTTTGCCATTTTTCAGTGCAGCACAATAAGCTGCACTCTCTGAAGGTTTTGACGTTCTTTGTCAGCTTGTGGATCTTGTTTGATAGTCAATTCACATTTCCCATGATAATAGAAGGTACCGAAGGCATTAATCTCCACTTCCTTGCTAGCCGCTTAGCTTTCATCTTAGCACTGGCCCTGCTGCCTCGATACGGCTTCTTTCCTCAATGGATAAACAGGGAATCACACTGATGCGGACCCGCTCTCATGCCACGTAAAAATGTGCTTGAATAAACAAATATCGACGTATACTGTATATTACTTACATAAAAGATGATATTAGTAGGAGAACAAACAGAGCTGCTTGAAAGGCAGCCATGTATCTATGTTACACATATCAGTATTAGTATCTGTTGATATCGGAATTGGAAATTGAGTGTTGGACAATGTCGGCATATTGGATATTGGCAGACCCCATCCCTAGTATTTACACTTACACCCAAAATGCTACTGAAATGAAAGTAGTCATTCTTGGCTAATTTTAGGTCACTGAATACAAAAATGCTCACTAGCACTTGTTAGGGGTTACCATACCATACCATACCATACCATACCATACCATACCATACCATACCATATGCTCACAATTGGCAATGGAGGAAGGCCACATAATTTTGAATACAGAACCTATATTCACTTCACAGAAGTGCCTAGTTGAATATTCATAATATTGTGACTCTATGCACATAACGTGTATAAAGACATACTGTATCACATTGCGTATTACTCCCTATACGTTACTATGTAATAAAGAACCTCGCAGATCTTTAACATTTTAGCTACTAAGATTTTTTAATGGTCATTTTCTTGTTCAGCAACCCAAAAATGACCAAGGGTGATATGTTGTATCTAATTATGGCATAGACAACCTGTTTGCGACCTTCTGAACACAGTTTTGAACTTTATTAGAGCCCTGGAGACATGAAGAAACACCCATATAGTCACCTTTACATTTGTATTACCCAAGATAGTAGATATAATCGGAGAAAATAAGACATAGACTCACACGTTAGCAGTTTCTTGTTTTTTTCTGGACAGCATACTTCCTGCAGTGGATGTTGTCTCATCAATGTATTGTAATAGCCGCTTTAAATGGCTTTAACTCGTATTACCCAATGTAGTAGACATAATAAGAGTCAATAAGCCATTTAAGAAGTAAATGAAACTCCTGCTTGTGTGTCAAGTAAATGTGTTCCCCAGGGGACCTTAGTGGCAGGCGGACAGATGTGTGGAGGACAAGAAAATAAGGTCGGAGGTTGAGAGTTGTGTTTTGGCATGTTGTGGGTTATGTCCGCATCAGCAGCCTGTGTTATTATTATGATCATTATGTTATTATTATTGTGCCTGTTGTGAGAGCATTTAAACCTGCAATAAATACCTGTTCTGGCGATCACGTCTGGTGCTCTCACCGAGCAATTACTGACACCTAGTGGCCAATGTAGAATACTACAGTCACAATGAGATGCTTCTGTATTTGTATTTGAGTTCATTTAGTTCGCTAATTTAACCATTTTTATGCTTGAAAATTTTTAATTTAGGCCAAGAATAAGTACAATTCGCTTAAATATGCATATTTTTCTAACCGATAATCGGCCGTATTCCACCACGAAACAGCGATCATTTATTAATTAATATATTTTTGAAACACTGCGATAGAGTGAGGGCGCGTTGTTGGCGCTGCAATGTAGAGAGGAACGACTGTACGTACCAATCCACCAATCCAGTCACTCCAGGCAATATTTATAAAACACCACTAGGTGACAGTATTGCTTTGCAAACGCCTTCCTGTTCTTTCTCCATGAGAATTCTGTCAATTGTAATCGAAGGTTAAGTATTTTTACTTTTAAGTTTTATTTTTGTTTTACTAGCTCCGCCAAGCGCAGTGCAAAGCACAGTGCGGAGGTCATGTTTTTCCAGCGTTGTTTGTCTGTTGGTGTTCAAAATAACTTGAACATTCTGAATGGATTTGGATGAAATTTTGATCAAATTTTGGTGGTGATCCAAAATTATTAATTATTAAATAATTATTACCTGCTACTCCTGCCACATTTCTCAACCGATTCAAGCAATTCCAACATCAAACTGTTCAACACGTTCAAGGACATTCAGGCTACTTATATTTACGCCGGAAAAAAAATCCAAATTTTCCAAAAATTGACACTTTTCCGCAAAACAGCTATTACCTCCAACTACTTTCACATTCTCAACCGATTCACCTCATTCCAACATCAATTCATTCAACAAAGTCAGGACTTTCATGCTATTTAGCCACAGCACAAAAAAATCCCACATTTTTTCTTCCGGAATGCAAAATGCCTTTGATCTAAAGAGCTGACGCTACTTCCACATTTCTCAACCGATGTCAACATCAAAGCATTCAACTAATTAAGGACATTCATGCCATTTTCCACATACCAAGAATTCCCACTTTTCTTGACATTCCCATTTTTCGGAATGCAAAATGCCTTGGCTCTAAAGAGTTCTAACTACTTCCACATTTCTCAACAGATTCAGACGATTATATAAACACTTGCCACTATATTAGCATACTAATGTTAGCATGTTAGCACTGCTAGCATGCTACCATTAGCAATCCAAATATGTAGATTAAAATAAATCTACGACTAATAGTGTGTTTTTCTAGTCATACAATAGTTTTTAAATTGCTTATGGCAGTTAGGAATGCTAAATTAAAAGTTTATAAAAAAATGTCTGTACAGTTTAATGGCGAAAACAAATGGATTCACATAACATGAAACATGAAAAAACGTCTCTGAAATGGAATGAACTGTGTTCAATTTTGAAGGTTCCACTGTCGTTTGAATTCAAATAAGTGCTCCTCTTGGTTCATTTCTGAGATGCCTGATGCCATGTGATATTTTGTCCTCCAAAATACTGTTTGAATATCCACATTCTTTCTTGTATGTTTGACAAAATAGGTTCTTGATTACGGACTGAAAGGTGTGTGAGCATGTACAGTATGAGAGTTGAGCCATGAATACAAAATAATGCACATCAAGATGCTGTTTTCTTAAAAGCAGCTCATGAAAGGTTGCAAATAAAGGCATGCTTGTTTGCGAGTGCCTGGGAGAGAATGAGCGCTAACAACCATGAAATGTACTTTGCAATGCTCCAAATAAAAGCTCTCGCAATAATCACAGGAAAATACCCTCTTTTTTTGTTGCGTTTCAAGTGGAACAGTGTAATTGGCAAAGTCATGCTGATGAACATTTCTGACTGAAAAAGTAGGACACAACTGCTCCAGCCAGTACTCAGCACACAAAAACCCTTCCAGTCACATGTACTATTACACCCGAGATACTGTAAAATAGTATTATGTAATATTATGTGACTCATCTAAGAAACGATCCTTAACATTTCATATCCAAGTTTGGCATAAACCCATCAACATTACTCTGAGAAGAGTCAGGCCCGCTGAGGGTGCACACAGGGACACACCAGATGTAAACCAGATTAAAACTGGGATTATATGGCCCATAGCTAGCATGCGACTACCCGAAATTTAACTCCTTCTCGTAGTTTTAAAAGTGATACCTGCATATCTTTTTCTCGCTATAGAATCTCAGCGACTGGTGTCTTTTGACCATTTGGCATCCCATTTCGCAGCAGTGGGATTTATGGTACAGTTGAGTTTATTCTCTGGAGCAACATATGGCTGGGAATGTATCAATTTGAATTAAGCAGTCCTATTTTGCATGAGAAGGCGTGATGGATTACACAGACGAAAGCCATTATCCATCTGGATAATCTAAATCTGAAGAGACGCAGGTATATAAGTAATATGAATTATGATCATAATTATGGATGAAATGTGTTTCTAGTGTGGAGCTACAGCCACTAGTGTTAGTTAGTGCGACATCTAAAGCAGTGGTGTCCAAAGTACAGCTCAGAGACCATTTTCAGCCCTTAGCTTGTTTTGTACTGGCACTCTGCATATTTTAAAAATAAAATGATTTATTTTTAATGAGATATATTATGAGATATTACACACTTTCATTATATGCCATGATGTCACATGTAATTGGCGGTGTATAAAACGAGACATGTTTCTCATGCTTTGAACCCTGCAGCTTGTACAGCGATGCGGCTAATTTATGGCTAAACACTGCATTTCCCGTTATGCTTAGAGTGCAGCTTCAGGAAATAGTGACGTGGACGAGAGAAATGGAAGCTAATATCATGTTTTGAAGTCTTATGCAGAGATCTCTGACACATCTTAAGTAAGTTTGATCAAGTCTAAAATTACCACAGTTTCTGTTTGGACTCCTCAGACCGCCGACCGTCAGCTAGATAGACAGATAGATAGACAGATAGATAGACAGATAGATACTTTATTAACCTTCTAGAGAAATGGCTAATGGCTCGAGACAAAAGTGACACAGAGAGCGACAACAAAAGAGAGAGACAGACACTGACCACGTGTGTGATGAATTAATTTTGAGGCTGTTCAATTGTGATGCTGAAGAAGATGATTTTAGTGGTTTTAGTTCCGAGGAGGAGGAGGAGGACGGCGATGAATGACTTTCCTGGTTGGATACTATTTAACCAGCCATCCCAAGCACTGTTCTGTTTATTTAATCAAAAGTTTGAAATCTTTCTGTGTGACATATTTCTGTGTTCTAAATATCCCATGTTACGGCATGGACACCTGAGGCTTATAGACAGGTGCGGCCTATACGTGTATAAATCTTTTGCTTCAGAACAGTTATTTTGCGCTTCATGCACATGACACTGAGAGCGGAAAGGAAAGAGAGAGACTGACAAAGTGTGTGACGAAGGAATTATGAGGCTGTTTGATTCCGACACTGAAGAAGATGCACGAGAAAGATGAAGACAGCGATGAATGACTTTTCTGGTAGGCTACTGTTTAACTAGCCGTATTACACGCAATGTTCAGCACTCAATGGAAAATTTTATTAAAAGTTTAAAAAATCTTTCTGTGTACTAAATATCTCATGCTACAAAATGGACACCTATGACTTATAGAACAGTGCGTCTCATATATGTACAAATCTTTTTTTCCATTTAAATTTAGTGGGTGCATGTCATGTCCAAAATTACGGTTATTTAGTTTAGGTATAAGTTCCGACTTACGCTAAAAATCAACTTACGTGTCGTAGGACCAGAACTCGTTCGTAAACCGAGGACCTCCTGCATTTGGGTTCTAGACATTTATAGATGCAAACCAGCAGGTGACGAGTCGGAGCTTTTTTTCCTGTCACTCACACACATCAGTAACCTGGAGAGATGCAGCTGCGACTCAGAGACAAGCTGGAAAAAAAAGGTGTCTCAAAGGTTGAGCAAGTTAGCTAACAACAGAGGAGGAGTTATGATACAATATTATATCATTCATATATATTATATGTTTCCTTTTTTTGTCGCAGCTGGCACTTTTTCTAATGAACATACCAGAGAGGTTCAGGTTTCTATGGCAGCAGGTCCAGTACCTGCAAACCTGCTACTCCACATGATCCCACAGGTGCCATAAAGCAGGCACTTTAAACCTTTGGCAGACCCTGGGTGTCAAATGACAGGAGTCCCTTTGTCTCTCCTCCAGTGGACTTAATGGCCTGCTGGGAGAGCAGATGGTAAGACTGCTGGACCATTGCTTTGATGGCTACAATTGGGGTATTGATTCAAAGCAGGGAAAAAGATGTGAACCTCCTCGCCGGGTTGTCAAGCGGGTCCACCAGTTCAGGATCACACTGTTTATCACAGACCCGTAATGGACCAATACGTCGTGACATAGGGCTTGGTCAGGTGTTCACTAGGGGCGGGCGGATCGATCCAAATCTCGATAGCAAGAGTAGTGTCAGTATCAGATTAGTCCTCCTGGGATGAGAATGATATTTTTCAGTTCTCTTCTGTTTCTTTTCACAAATCTCAATGTTTTTTCTTTTGGTGTGTTGTTCATGTTGTTACATTTTTATATATTGTTATCTACACTCCTGATCAAAATTTTAAGACCAGTTGAAAAATTGCAAGAATTTACATTTTGCACTGTTGGATCTTAAGGAGGTTCTAAGTAGAGCTTCAAAATGCAAAAACAAAACATGGGAGTGAGACAAAAAAATGAGATTAAGCAATTTATTGCATACAAGCATTAAAGTGAAATAGGCTGTTCATCAGCTGATCCAACGTTTAACACCACAGCCTTTAGAAGCCCAAATCTTGGCAAAAATTTGGATTCTGTCAGGTATTCACACTTTCATGAACTCTTGATGGCAAAGGCAAAAAAACCTTTTCTCTTTGAACGCAGTCGGATTGCTGAGCTGCATAAGCAAGGCCTCTCGCGGCGCACCATTGCTGCTGAGGTTGAACGCAGTAACACAGACATTTTAAACTTCTTAAAAGATCCAGAGGGTTATGGAACAAAAAAGTCAAGCGATAGACCCCTGAAAAATGTCACCGACCCTGAGCCGGAGGATCCCATTGGCTGTCCATCAAGACAAGAGACCTGAATGAAGGTTGTTACTGGTGCTGAGTGCCGTCCAATAACCATCAGACGGCATCTGCATGCGAGAGAAGGCTTTTAAGAACGAAAAACGTCTTCAAAGTCCTTGTGTCCTTCAACGCCACAAAATGGCCAGTTTGGAATTTGCGCTAGCGCACCAAACATGGGACATTGACAGGTGGAAGAAGATTTTATTCTCTGATGGGAAAAAATGTATCCTTGACAGTGGAGGGGGCGCCTTTAATGGAGCTTCAGGTTGTGCAGGGGTGTCAAACGGCAGCTATGGCCTTAAACTTTTAATAGCCTATTTCAGTTTAATGGTTGTTTGCAATAAACTGCCTTCTCTAGATTTTTTTGTGTCACTCCCATTTCTTCTTTTTGCATTTTGGAGCTGTACTTAGACCTCCTTATGATCCAACAGTGCAAAATGTTAATTGATGTAAATTTTCCAGTTTTGATCCAGAGTGTAAATGTCACATGTTTGTGTCTGAAATTAAAGCTGAAATGCTACACTTCATTCAAATGTTTTTTTTATTGGTATAAAAAAGCTAAATCATAGAAACATACGAGTAATCACAGTCCAAATACCTCTGGACCTTACTTGAGGTGTATAAATAAATGCCTCGTCACTAATAAATGCCTTACCCCGAACCAACAAGTTGAGTAATTAAATGTGTCTACCCACTATAAGTATATTTTATTTTATATAATGAATAACTTAAGAAGATGTTGATTGAGATGTAACAGATACAATAGATGAGTGTTATCTTCTGCTTTCTTCTCAGTACTTTGATGCAAAAAAGGCAAAAGTGTATTACGTACTTCGTATTCCATGATTTCCACCTCCCCTTGCAGTTTTTCTGATCGCATTTTTGACCATACAGTAAATGACGG
Source organism: Dunckerocampus dactyliophorus (assembly GCF_027744805.1). Taxonomy (NCBI): domain Eukaryota; kingdom Metazoa; phylum Chordata; class Actinopteri; order Syngnathiformes; family Syngnathidae; genus Dunckerocampus; species Dunckerocampus dactyliophorus. Next base: position 4,579,675 of record NC_072823.1, read on the forward strand.
AGAACCTTTTTTTGACCCAGGGGCTAAATGAGTCATAAAGGGATTAGGTCTATTTAAAATTCATTACCACTTACACGTATTCATATACAAACAAGACTGCTAAGTAGCTCCAGGGTCAAAAGCTCACTTTGCACTTGACTATTAGACTGGATGCATCACAGATCATGTTTAATGAAGAGTACAACTCCTCACCCTTTTTACTTTTACTATACTGATCTGTAGGGAATTTGGTTTTGCTTAAATTTCAGTGTGAAGCCATCATTGCCAGCCAATCACTCTGCCACCAGCATAATAAGCTAGTGTTACCTTTCATCGTGTCTTTTGTAAAAGTTCATACTGGGAAACACCTACATTGAATTTATGCCAGCAAAATCCTTTCTTGAAAGGCTTCTTTGTAATACGATAACATCATCCAGTGCTCGCTCTCTGCAGATTGTGTCGCACACTGCAAGACTTTTGATAAGAAGTAAGATCCAATTAAAGCAAGCAGCCTATCAGCAGGAAATCCCTCACACACAGGGGCCAAATCCTGCCATCTAGTAGATCAAAAGAACACGGCCACAAGTTTAAATTGTAATCAGCTCAACTGGTCTTCAGTAACTCCTCAAGGCTCTTCTGTTCCTAATTTAATACACATGGAAAAGTAAAGACAACCTGTGCTGCAATTGGGCTAACTGCGGCCCTATTCAGTGGAACCTTTCATTTATTTTCTACCGCTGATCCTGTCCAGAGTCACGGGTGAGATGCAGCTTGTCCCAGACGACTTTGGACAAGAGGCGGGGTAGACCCTGGACTGGTTGCCATAGGTAACAGGAAAACTTACATTGTAAATACATTCCTTTCTTAAATGCAAATTATTAATAGTGTTTGTGTGTGTGTGTCATCCCTTGTTTATCGTAATGTAGGATGTCCATAGTTCGGTGAAAATGCATGTAAACACGTAAATTTCGATTTCAGTAATCGGAATTCATCGCGGTTAATTAGTTCCAGACCCGACTTTCATACAGTAAGTTCATTTTTGCAAAGTAGGATTCCTTATTTATGAATGAATATTTTCATAGGACATACAAAACCTGTTTACGACCTTCAAAATACAGTTTTTAACAAGATTAGAGCCCTCTAACACCCCCATAGTCACCTTTACACTCATATGAACCAATATAGCAGATATAATAAGAGTAAATAAGCCATTTGAGGCATAAATAAGACTCATGTTTGTGTGTGTATGGCTGTAACTGTGTTCCATAGGGGGGCTGAGTGAGAGGAAGTGGGGTTCTGAGTTTTAGCTTGTCGTGGGTTACAGAAGCCTGCGTTGGGGATTATTGTGCCAGTTGTGAGATAATTCAAACCTGCAATAAAAGCCTGTCGTTCTGCCGAGCTCACCGATCTACCTAGTGACCAGCGTAGAATACTGCATAGCAATATGTCATATCCACGTCTTTGAATATGTCTTCTGAATGCCTTATATTTGTAAAATTTGCTTAAATATGCATATTTTTGACAAATAATAGGCTGTATTTAACTACAAAACAGCATGATTTACTAATTCATATGTTTAAAAAAACGTGAAAGCATATATGTATATATATATATATGTATGTATATATGCCTGTACGTACTGCATATACTGTATAAAGGGAAAAGTGGGACAAGTGCTTCCCACTGTTATGCAGTGCAGTTGGACCAATATTAAATGGTGATATTACATTAATTTTGTTCTAGCAGTGAATATCCTCAGATGAACTTTATATTTGGCAAGGATTAGTTCTCCTGCCCACGTATCCGTGGCAATGCAAGTGATTAAAGTTTGTGTTCCAGTTCGAGTGTGAGAAAAGGTCTCGCATGTCTGGTGGATGACCTGCGTGTGCAGTCAGCTTGTGTTGGCTGCTTCCCCTCAGCATCAGCACCACTGCCATCTGGGTAATCCCACTCACACCTGCGCTTTCTGGGAGTGTGCCACCAGAGGTCATGCAAAGGCTGGTTCCCTCAAGTGCAGGTGGGGGGCTTGGACAGGCTTGGAGGGGGAAAATTCATTTCAAAATCTATTTTCCGCTGACAGTCACCATAAACTGACAAATAAAGGGAACACTTAAATCCCACATTTGGATATTGAAGTTGAAAAGCTTTATGGATTACACAGTTGTAGATTGCGGAGAAACGCAAATCATTAACCCAGGCCTGGAAGACCCACACCCTACATTATGTGGACAAAAAGTGAAAAAATTAGCATATCTCTTCTCTAAGACAACTCGTGGATCAGCAGTGCGGATGACCTCCATGTGCTTGTATGCGCCCCCTACAAATCAAATCTCATAGAAAGTCTCCTTAGAAGAATGGAAGCCGTTAAGGATGCTCCGATCAGGGCTTTATGCAGCCCATTCCGATACTGATCACATAGATTAAGTGTACATGTTTTAATTTATTTATGATGAGCGCTGTTGGCCAGGGGAAAAAGTTAGGACAGTTCCAAGGTCCCCTGACTGCCGGGGGTGGCAAAAAAATCAGTAATTATTAAAAAATAAAAAAGCAGGGCCGCCCAACGTGAATTTTTTTCCATGGGGCCCAGAAGGTCTATATGATATGAAAAGGGGAACCATAAAATCACCTTCATTTTGACGAAAACATATTTGACTGACTTTTTGAAAGTACATATATCACAGGTGAAACACCTTGATGAGATGAGACACCTTCTTTAAGGAGACTTTGGGTGTGTGAGTACATAGTTTGATGGCGTTCTAGCAGGACTTCCAGGTATCATGCAGCCGGTGTCTTCCATCGCTGGGAGAGGCTGGTCATCTCGGCCGATGAATTCAATTATTTTTCGGGTTATTTGCTTTATACTGCTGACTGCCACGCACATACGGGCGAGTGTTGTCCAGCGTTGGCTACACAAGCTGCCGTTTGACTGATGATGACACAGTAAGCCTTGAAAACTCACCACACTCCGTCAAGTGTTTGTTCTCCAAAATAAAGCTTTTTAACGTGCTACCCCAGTGAGATATTTTTTGCGGCATGTTTTGCAGGGTGCAAAATTTGTATCACTCTCACAAACTGCAGGTGAAGTTCCACACGGCAGACATGTTTGTTTTCGGTTTGGCATGCCTGCGCGGTGTGAAGTGTGAAGTGGGCGGGGGACGCTCGCTGATCGGCTTTTGTGATCGGCGTTGAAAGGCATTTATATGCTGATCACATGCGTTTTCACGAAAATCGGCCGATATTGATCGTGGCCGATCGATCGGAGCATATTCTATATTTTTTCCATTTTCATGTCCGATAGGTGGAACGGCACGGCCCAATACTTCTGTCTATGTACTGTAGGTAGTGCCAAATAAATGAATGCTGTGATATCAACACGGTGAGCTAAAAATGTACCCTGCTATTTTGGAGTACATATTCCTTCACACATGGAGGATCATGTTATGGACGAGACGATTGCAGAAGCGTAATGGCTCACATGTCCTTCCTTTGTATTCATTATAAAACTAGCTTATGGGGGTGAAAGGCAGCGGGGAGGGTCGTGACACACCTGTTGTCATGCCCACTTGGGTACAGTCCAGACTGATCTGTGGATTATTGCTTATCCACATCAAAAGGTCAAATCTGCTTCCCCCAGGCTCGCTGTGAGAGTTGGCTGAGTTTGTGTGTGTCCGCAGAATTTCTGACGAGGCTGTCAGAGACCCACAGGAGTCACCCCCACTCGCTTTTTTTAACCAGCAGAACTCACACTGGCAAATCATACACTGTATGTACTCATGGCTGCAGAGTACATGGAGATGGATGAAAGGATGCGTGCAAGCTGCACACATGGGGCTGAATCTACAATCATTATTGACTATGTTCAAAGAGGCGGACCAGGCACAGTTTTGCAGAACATGACTGACTTAACAATGAGCCTTCAAACTTTTTTACAACCAAGGAAGGAGCAGAGTTCAAGCTTCCTGCTTGAAGAGGCTTCTGCATGCAGAGATGACAGTAATGAGGGTGTCCAACAGATGAATCCTCTCCTACATGTTTCATGATTAAAATTACACAGTAGATCCTTGCTTATTGGAAGTTAAGCATTCGCGCAAGTACACATATATTTTTTAAAGTGATTTATTACCAAAAGTGGTTTAAAACAATGGTTCTGGAATTTTTTGGCCGCATGACCCATTATCACCACGCTCAATGACAAGCAGTGACCCAAACTGCGGACATTTTCCAGCTCAAACTCCTCAAATATCTTATCTTGAATGGGACTGTTTGCAACACAATGTGAGCTGCAGCGGTGAGATGCTGTCTCTTTATGGCCCGCTCTCCTCCAGCAGATATCTACAGCTGTGTGTCAGACAGAAGGACTGTTAAGTCGAAGACACCCACAAACACGGCACGCACGTCGTGGCGGCGTAACAAGCGAGTAGCTCGGACAAGAATGCAAGGTGTGTTCATTAATGGATGTCGAGGCATTACTTTTTTTCTTTTTTTTTGCCCAGGCAAAAACCTGCCACCCACTGAAGACAGCTTGGGTCGCAACCCACCTGTTGAGAATCACTAAAAGAACAGATTGGACAACAAATGTCTATATTTGTCACAATAACAAATCAAACTGAATAAAAATTGCCGTGTCGTGCGGCCCAATAAAATAACTCAACTCAAATCCTTACATTATTTAAGCTCCAGAACCCTCTTCTCTCTTCAGTTGCCATTGTTCACTCAAGACACAATCCAGATTAAAGCCATAAATATTCCTCACACACTTATTGGAAATATTTACAGTACAAAAATAAAAAGGTCCTCAACACTAATGATTGGTAATGTGAATTGATCAATGAACAGATGGAATCGGAAACACGGTGCAGTCTTTAGCCTGGTCGTCAGGCTAGCAGGCTAGAGAAGGTGTTTCTCCAAGCTGCGCCTACTTCATCCAAAGTGCTTGCTTGTTATAATTCCAGTAACAACATACGATCATATATTAACGTGTGTTTTGAGGCCGTATTGACTGTCGAAGCAAGTACTTCCACAGCCAAACAAACTTTTGCATCCCACAACACACAACTATGGTATGTTGACCGACCACCGAAGTGCGAAATAGCAATGCTGGATGAAAAAACATTATCAGCGAAGCGTAAAGACATAAACATGTAAAACTTGCGGGTTTTCTAACAGTGGTAAATGTATGCTGTATATTCGATACATTTTGGTAAATGTATTTTCTGCTGAAAAAACTGCCTATTTTTGGAGTGTTTCTTTTTTCAAAAAATGTGCACATTTGCGGGGCTGTGAAGGCTGCATTTCGAATGTACAGTTTCGTGCCTCAACTTGTGTCTGTGCAGTTTATGTCATTGACTGTGTCGTTCTCAGTGCCATCTCTCTCTACAATGACTGAGTCATTGCAAACACATTAGCAGCCACTTTTCCGGCTGAGGAAACAAATATGACTTTGTTGATGAAGTGTGTTATTGTGTGTGTGCGTGTCAAACCCCCCACCCCCAGCGGGAAAAGTAGATTTAACAAACAAATATTCAGAGAAGCCAGGCCAGCGCCGGGAGGCGGTCAGTCAATGCTGGCAGTCTCCCCCTCCCTCAATGACAACTTCTGCAGTGTGTTTTCACAATGACTTTGCCTCACAATCATGTGTCTGATTGCACTGAACACACATGCACGGTGTAATAACAGTGGCACGTGTGTGAGCGGCCGATGAACACATTCAGTCTGCGTTAGTAATCAAAGACGTTCTAATATGGCTGTTGCCACTCAGAAGTGTTCATGTTTACGCATCTGTTCAAGCGTTCATGGAAATATATACACTGCATATATCTCCACTCCATAATGTGCAGAATAACAAATCTTTCCTGTTGTACTTATTTCATTCTAATTTCATGTGTCCTACTAGAGATCCTTATGTGTAAAACAAGCAGTGATGGTGTAGGCCGAGGTCAGCAAACCCCTTTTGGTACTAAGTGACGGCACCCCAGCATAAAACCAACAGTCTCAACAGCAAACTTTGCTTACCAATAGGCTTATATGGTATGTTCCTACCGGAGGCACCCAGCAATGCCTCTCATTTAAGTATGTGACCAACAGGAGGGTCAGTTCTTTCAACACCAAGTAAGCATGTTTTGGGAATGTAGGTAGAACCTGGAGTAAAGTAGGTCTATCTGTTATGAATCGATCCCATAAAAATGTCCATTTTTGACCTGACAGATGCACCGGTGTTTAAGCCACACCCCCTAAATTTAGAGAGAAAAACAGATGTGTACATATATAAGCCACACCGGACAATAAACCATACATGTCCATGTCATAAAATGCCACATTGTGGCATGCACGAGACCGTGAGGACCAGGCAGCTCTTTATTTGATAGCAGCCAATCATGAGCTATGAAAAAACTCACAAGCTTGTCAACCCATCGAAAATCGCAGGAGATCATTACTCATTATAACAGTCTGACTCACGGTGATCTTAGATAGAAGGCTAAAATCATCACACAGCACCTTAACACTCAAAACGTAGCTACGAAATATACAAGACAAGTACCAAGGCGAGTTTAAAATAAAAAAAACAATTTTAACTTCTTCCTATAATGCATTTCTTCCCAGCAGAGCAGTTCATTGGCCGTGGCTGCCGGCGCACTGCAATGATTCATTCAGCTACCTGTGTTCACCAGAGGGCGCTCAGGAGCAAGGGAGCTCAAGAGATTTCCGATGGGTTGACAAGGTCGTCGTGAGTTCCCTTACAGCTCGTGATTGGCTCCTGCCAAATAAAGAGCTTTCGTTTCCTCACTGACTCGCGAGCGGCACAGTATTTGAACGATTAGTAGTAGTTCTGAAGTAAAGGAGAGGTCACAAGATTAGAACATGGTCATAAATTAGCCGCACTGCTGTATAAGCCTCGTGGTTCAAAGCTTAAGAAAAAAGTAGCAGCTTATACATCGGAATACATCGGTAATATTAGTTGTTTTGGTTATTTGTAATCAGTAACACACTTATTGAGATGATCGGAGTGAATTGTTGTACATCTTTTGGAAGTTGAGCGTCTGAATCCATCGTTGACCAAATACTTTGGTTCCTACACTTATCCAGACTGTGTGTGGAGACCCACAAGTTGATTGTTTCTTTTCAGACTCTTTTGTAGTCCTTTGCAGACAAACAAGCAAGCAACAAAAACGCACATATTGTTAGTGAGCAAGACAAACACAGAGACGTTGGAGGAGTCCGTCTTCCCTTTGCCGATAACGTTTCCCTCTGGCCCACTGTGTCAGTGTGCATTTATTATTCAGGAGGTGTTCCTCACTATCTTTACCACCCCTACACCCTTCCCAGTCATCCCCACCACAGATTTATAATTTATCACCCAATGCCTATAAATCTTTGATTGTTTTGAGAGCACCCGTTGGGGATGTATAATTCAATATTCTGTAGCCAATGCGAGCTGATTCAGAGTCAGCCTTTTTTCAAAATTGATTGCAAGGTCAAAATTTCTGTCCATCCTGCATATCCAGTCCACACACAAAACGTCACAACTGACAGGTCTGCTTGCCGCATGCTAGTGGTCATAAACTACACACGTGGGTCATTACAAGGCAAGAATGAGCACCTAAGAAATCAACGTGTTCTTTTGTGAGGGGGTTAAGGTCATCTCATTGTCACTCTCATCACAGCAACAGCAACAGAGGGCATTATGTAACAAACTTCTCCGGTGATTAAAAGCTGACTTCGTCCCTCTACCAAATGTATCAGTCTTCACCAAAGGGTATGTAAGCCTATAGATAATTTGCATAAGAGCAGCGCAGTACAGGGAATCATCTTGGCTGTAATTTACTGGTTAAGTGTTGTGCTGACATTACCAAAAGCTCCAGTGTGATCAATAGACCATAAATAAACATTTGTTGTCCTATTAAAGACACTCTAAATGAGCTACTCCTCTTTCTGTTGCTGCTGAGTCAGCAGCCCGCAGAGTTTTGGCCTAAATAAAGTGCATATGGCTGCTCGTGACCACTAATGATCTGGCCCACCCCAAACTTCAATGCACGGTCAAAGTCATAAAAGAGACAGTTCATACACTCAATTAGTAGAAAGTTTGTTGGCCAGCTCACCAAAGGGCAGCAAAAAGTATCTAAAGAAGACGTGATGCATGCTAATCAAAACCAGTGCATACACATCAGGGATGCATGGCTTCTTTGTGTGTTTGTCCCAGAAGGACATCTTGTCATTGGGTATTATTATGCTATAATCTTGCAACTAGGGCTGTCTTGGACTGAGGATTTTCGAAGGATTTTCGTAGCCGAGTCTGATTCATTTTTATTTTTTGTCAATAATCGACTGATATTCAAATGTTTTTTTTTTTAAGAGCACAAGCTAATGGCAATCACAACAATGAAACCGACAGCACCTTTATTTATTTTCACACAGAAATCAGTTCACATGCAATGTCCTCTACCTTTGGTCTTGCCGGTTTCAGCCGCTGTTCTATCAGCCCAAAGTGCGTGGCGGTCGGCGAGCTCAATAGCATTGTTTGGTATTCTGCTTTGTAGTCATGTCTCTGTGAAAATGATGACGTTGCAGTCCATAAATATCTTACTGCCCGTGTTGTGGAGTCATAACCGGTCCATGTCTGTGCGGTGTTAGCATGCGCTTAGATCGTATTCCTCTGCATCTTCCTCGCCTTTGCTTACATTCTGGCACTTCCGCCCGGCCGGGTGGTATGGGTAGACTCCGGTACTCTGGAGATCTGAGGGACTGGTGATGATTGCATGGTGATAAAAAAACCTTGGCGCTGCAAAATCCGATATCCACTAGCTCTTGTCAAATGTAAGATGTTAAACCAGAGACGATATCAGTAAAACAATAACTACAAAACTGCAACTCTGGTAGGGGCGCTGGGCTTCGCTGTGTGTGTGCGCCGCCATCTTGCGTAAGTATAGGTCTTCTGTCAAACACACAATAGTTAAAACATTCAGCCGTGGGCACCCTCATGTAGTCAGAATGGTGCAATCTTGATCACATGACATTTTCATATGATTTCACCGTGAGACTGATAGTCAGACTCCAAATCGAATAGTGGAATATTGTAAGACACCCCTACTTGCAACTACCCATCCATTACTTTGGATGTTTGACATTGTCATCGATGAAGGACTTTGCCATTTGAGTGATAAACGAGGGAACACTGTATTCAGAGAAGTGTCTCCTTTATCATGTTGAAAAACTGCCCAAGTTCCCCAAGGGATGGGCTCATGCTGCGCTCAAAAGTGCCACAGCACATGTTGGAATTCATGTTTGCTTCAATGAACCACAGCTCCCCAGTGCCACCAACACTCATGCAGCGCCAGACCAGGTCCCTACTACCACGTCAGGACGCAATTATCTTCCTACTCACTTGCAAGATGTTCGCACAATAATGGCTGTGTGTTGAGTCATTTTCAGAGGATAGTCAATCCAGTACCCTGCTGTCCACAAGGTTCATTTCATTGCTGTAGTATAGAATAAAAAGCTAAATCATTTTTGAGCCAGTGTGTGTGCATGCAGACATTTATTACTGAAGGGACTTTTAAGTGCAGCCTTTGACCCTTGCAGAACAGCTGAACTGCTTTTGATTTCCCAGGGAGCATGTTTAATCTTTTATTCATTTATTTATTTCCATGCAGTTATTTATTCATTTAAAAGTGGTGTCAGAGTCGAGTGAAACATTAAATATTCATTTTTTTAATAATCATTTTTCCATCTACATGGATCCAATGTGTTAAGGAATTATTGGTGTGTGAACTGAGTCCCAACTGTGTCAGAATACATAAACTGCATAAAAGGTTGGGGTTTTGAAGCGAAGCAACTGGGGAGTGCGTTTGGTTTCATTACTAGAACAGGACACAACACTGATAGCTCTACTCATGTTTTTTCCAAACCGAAATTGATAACAGTCACAGATGTCAAGTCATTTTCTTGTCTCTAATGTTATTTTGCCAAAATTTCCAAGCAAAATACATCTGTTTTAATTCTAAAATTACTCACCATTACTTTGTGCACAAAGTCCGACTAGTTTGTATCATAAACGTCTTGAGAAAGTCACCCACAGGATGACAGTGCCTCATAATTCAGCTCTGTTAAACCTAATGCATATTAATGAGTCCTTAAAGGGCCCCTGTGATGCAAACTTGACTTTTTAATGATGTTCTAACGGTAATTTGCGTCCCTAGAGCCTGTTTATGACCACCAAAGGTGAAAAAAAATCTATCACCTCTCACACTTGTGTGCTCCGCTTTTGAGATAGACAATCGCGCCTCGCCAATTTGACAAAGCAAACACAAGATCACATTAACAACAGTGATGTAAATACGTTCTTTGTAGTTAACATTTGCCAATAAAATGATGTTCACAAACAAAAAATAACTGCATAACTCCGGTCCATTTACGTCTGAAATAATGTATGTAATCATTTCAATTCATAAATAGTTTATAAATGTACAGAGAGTGGTAAAAGCAGCGCAGGAGGTCAACGGTTGCCCTCTCCCTTCTCTGATGGACATCTACACCTGCCGCTGCCTCAGCAGAGCAAGCATACTTAGCTCCCCCCTGCTTGAGCTGTTTGACCTGTTGCCCTCAGGAAGGCGCTACCTGTACCAGCGCACTCAAGAACAGTTTCTCCTACTTCACTGTACCCACAAACTGTACAATGTCTAACGTGACTGCAATAGTGACTGAAATACTATGCAATATCATATCACTACTCATACTGAACAACCTATTGCGTCATTATTTTTTATCTTTCCTAAACTATTACTTAGTTTATTCTGTTGTAAATATTGGTGTATATGCCCCGCCTCTCGCCCAAAGTCAGCTGGGATAGGCTCCAGCATACCCACGACCCTAGTGAGGATAAGCGGCATAGAAAATGGATGGATGGATGAATGAATGGATATTGGTCTATATAGTTTTTTATATTTCCTTCTATATTTTTTAGATTTTCTATATTTTTATACTCTGTTTATATTTTTTAATGAGGAGAAGCGGCATAGAAAATGGATGGATGGATATTTGGAGCGCAGTGACAACTCATCCAAGAGGTCACAAAAGACCCCACAGCAACATCCAAAAAACGGCAGCCCTCACTCAGGTAAGGTCAGTGTTCATGACTCCACCATAAGAAAGACACTGAAGAGTTCCAAGACCAAAACCACTAATGAACAAAAAGAACATTCAGGCTCGTCTCAATTTTGCCATAAAACGTCTTGATGATCCCCAAGACCTTACAAAGGCGCTCCATGCTGGAAAACCCTCCAAAGTGGCTGAATGACAACAATTCTGCAAAGATGAGTGGGCCAAAATTCCTCCACAGCGCTGTAAGAGACTCATTGCAAGTTATCACAAACGCTTGATTGCAGTTGTTGCTGCTAAGGGGGGCCCAACCAGTTATTAGGTTAAGGGGGAAATCACTTTTTCACACAGGGCCATGTAAGTTTGGACTTTTTTCTCGCTTAATAATAAAAAGTTGCATTTAAAAACTAAATTTTGTGTTGAGTTGCATTGTCATTGACTAATATTTACATTGTCTTGATGATCTGAAACATTTAAGTGTGACAAACATGCAAAAAAATAACAAATCAGAAAGGGGGCAAACATTTATACATATATATATATATATGTATATATATACTGTATATACTTATATATACTGTATATATATAGTATATATATATTTTCTATATACATACACACATGCTATGTGCACTGCAAGTAATGTATCTTTGTTCATGTATCTATGCCAGCGACATGTATTGACAGACAGAACAATTCAATGCTCTTCCACTAGAGGGCAGGAGGTACATCATTGACTTGTGTATCCACCTGTTGCCATTCAAACAACATAAGAAGTCATGGCACGCATGGTGATGTGACGTGGGATTTTTCTAATATGCCTTGGATCAACGCATTTTGAGAAACACTGCTATAAGCACACTATAAAACTGTAAGTCGCATCAGTCGCAAAAATCTGAAGTCTCCACTGTCATCCAGGTAGCTGAGAACAAAAGCAAACATCTTGAGTTTGCCCTTCAAATGAAAAAGTGCCAAAGACCTAAAACGAGTTTGATCTTCTAATCTTTATGCAGTCTTTCAGCTAGAATCATTGGCTTGCGGTTGAAAATGTCTGCGCTTAGCCGGCAAATTACTATTGATCATCTCATTGAACACCCTTCAAGAAAACACACAACAATTCCCACAAATGTTAAACCGTTCCTTCCCGCAAACTGTTATCTAATTGTCTCCAACCAGGTGCCACAGCTGTCAGCCACAGTGGTTCTCCTGTGCAGCGTGTTGCTCCTCCGCCCACGGGCCTCCTCTTTCCTGCAGGGGTACGGCGCTACATCCGCGCTACAACGGTCAGCATCCACATCTGGCGGAGGAAGTGGGCGTGCACAGGCTTGGAAGTGCACCGGGCTTTTTCATGCTCATACGCAGTAGCGGAGGCCTGCTCGGGCCGCCGCCGGCCGGTGAGTGAGAAGGCTGCTTTGATAGTCGTCGGCTGCATATGTTCGACTGTGCATGTGTCATGGAGAAATCTATTTCACAGATGAGTGCAGAGATCACTCCCACCTTGCAACTGGCTACCACAAACAAAAAGGAGACTGGAGCATGTAGTGTGGGCAAAAATGATCACTTCTCTTGGCACAAATTTAAGATGACATAAGATAATCTACTTGTTCGTCCCACAGTGGAGATTTACAGTACAATAACACTTTACAGATAATACAGCACATAGAGCTCCGCTTTTCATGGGGGTTACGTCCTGGACCACCAACGAATGGCTAAAATTGATACGCCCATAAAAATGTCTATTTTTGCCACACACCTTGCCACCCCCCCAACACTCGAGTATAAATTGCATAGGTCCTCACCACTACTGAATGGCTGGCAAGCCACACTGCCACATTCCAATAAGGACTTACAATAACATATTAACTTGTGTTCACCTTGCTGCAGGTTTCAAGGCCAGACTGACTATTGAAGCTTGTGCTTCCGTAGCTAAACAACTTTTACGTCTCAGCATACAACCATGGTGCGTTCAAGGTCCGCCAAATAAAGTGTGAAATTTCAACACTTCAGGAAACAACATTATCAGTGAGGAAATAAAGACAAAAAACTTGGGATTTCCAACAGTGGTACATGGATGCTATGCTGTATATTTTATACATTTTGGTAAATGAGAAGTATTTTGAATAGGCTGAAAAAACAGCCTATTTTTTTATTTATTTTTTTTTTTTAATTTGCGGGGCTGTGAAGGCTGCATTGCAAATGTCATTCATGGATCCATTACCAGTGAAGCGTATGTACATCTTACCTGTAGAGCGTTCACCTCGCTCTATCACGGTTCACGAGGGCCGTGGCGAGGGATGACTGGAGTATGATGATTTTTTAATCTATTGTTAATATAAAAGATGTGACGTCCACTTCATAAAATGGATCTCTTTTTGATTCTATAGTAAATAACAAGGTACTTGAAATAATTTCATTTTAAATATATTTATTTATTTATTAATCAGCTACATTTTTATTTTACTTTCATAATTTGCTTCAAATAGGGACAATAATCATCTCCCGTCACAACAATATGAAGCACGCTTCACAAGTTCCAAAATAACACTTCAAATCCTCCTTGATGCTCCCATCTGGGAGCAAAAAAAAATGCTGTTTTCTCCTTTGCAAACTTCACGGCACGGCATCTTCCAGCACCGACGGCCATGTCCGACAAGCGGGCCAGCATTTGAACTTGATTACAGAGGTTATGGCCCATTTTCACACACTGCTCTAAGCAATGATAGTAAATAGAGAACGTAAAATGCAGCTTGACTTTGGCGTCCAGTCACAGTGGATGCCGCCCCTGAGAACAGGCAGCAGTAAATCAGTACAGAGTAAAGCACTCTAACATGGTAATTACAGTTTGGAGTGTTCATTTGATGCCTTTTATTGATTCCCAAGAATATTTGTTGCTGTTTCCCTCTGGCACAATGACTATTTCCATGTGATAAATTAGCACACAGTCATTGGGTTTGAAGTAGGAAAACATTAAGTGCTTCTAAACGTCTCGTCACTTTTATTTCATGGCTTAATTACTCTCCTTCCTCGATTTGATCAAAGCAGACGCCTCCGCAAAGGAATGTAGAATTTCGTACATTTCTTAAGGCTGAAATTGACCTCAAACAGAGGAACTTGCTAATTAATGTGTTACAGCTTCAATCACAGCCCTATCCTGACATATTTCTAGCTTATTTACTGTTGCCTTCAGTGCAGTGACCACAGAGCAAAGCGTACTAATTGAGGGGGAGGCGCTGCCATTATTGCCTTTAGATAAAATATGAACCTTCTTGCAATGCGCTGCACCTTATCTGTGGCTCAGTCTTTTGCCGCCGTCTTATCTAACAGCTTGGCAGTGAATGAAGATGCACTGATACCGTATCGTTTTGTATTCCACTCAGGAACGGTGTCGTTGTCTGCCATAACAAAGCGCTCACAGCCCATCCTTCCACTTCAGGATTCTTCATAGGCAAAATGAGTGGCTACGGGACGGGTTTGCTCATGGCAGTTGCGGCTCTCATCGCTTCTGCTCTTTTCCTGATGCTGCTTCATCGCACGAAGCGCGAGGGTCAGGGGTCGCCCCCCCAAGGACCACCATGAGCATCCAGATCTTTGAAGACACAACGTGCTGGGTGAAAGCAAGAAGGGGACATTGCAAAAAACTCTGCAGTGAGAAAAACTGCCATTTCGGCCATGTTAAGGGTGTCCAAAGTGCGGTAACGGGGCCATTTGTGAACCACAGCTTGTTTTTTTACTGGCTTGCGGTGTATTCTAAAAATAAAATTATGCACGGACCCCCACCAGATCATTACGGGGGACAATTAAGGCCACACTTAAAAAACAAAAATAAGGGGTTGGAAGAAAAATACCACAATTTTATAAGGATAATATTTAAAGCAGTGAAATGAGCAATAGCTTTGTCCCCTACACAGTCGATCCCCACTACATTCCAAGACCCACCTATGAATGGCATAACTGAGTCTCTTTAATTAATTAATCAATTAATTGATTAATCTGACATTAATCACATAAAGAGATGCTTTACACCAGATTTAGCTACAGCAGGTACAGGAGGTTAAAACGATAAAATGCAGTCAACATCAATAAAATACTGTCAATAAAATGGACACACGGCTTGCTCGCCCTTCCCCTCCAAACCGTCCTGCTAGCTTGACGGTGACGATCCAAACACGTTTTAAAATATAAAATGTATCGGTACTTGCTTAACGTACAGATGGAATCGTAGTCACAGTGTAGAAGTTATGCAGAACTCTCACTTTTGCAACTCACGGCAGCTATGGTGTGTTCAAGGACCACCGAACAAAAGTGCCAAATCCCAACACAAAAAAAAACGTTTATCAGTGATAAAGATTGGCTGGCTTTATTTAAGAGTGGTACATGTATGCTGTAAGCACGGCTATGTGAATGCTGACTCGCAAATGTGTGGGGATCCACTGTAATATAAAGATGAGGCGTAGGCCGTGTCCCCTTAAAGTAAGCTAACTGGTTTGCATACGTCCACCCACAAAAGGTGACGAATATCAAAGCGGCCTTCGCATCCAGATTTTTCTGTATAGAGTCCTTTGTGCAAAGAAATTGGACACCTCTGGGCTACGTGGTGTCAAATTTGCAATACGGTAGAGAGTATATATTTTTTACATTAAAAAAAAAAAGACAACAGCAACATTTTGGGGAAAATTAGGTTGGGGAAAAATGGAATAAAGTCAAAATATTATGGGAATAAAGTCACATTATTAGCAAAAAAAAACTTTTTTTAAAAAAACAACAGCAAAAATGGGGAAAAAAAGAGCGAAGACCAACGTTTATAGTGATAATATGTTTTTTCACCGACTGTATATCAAAAAGATTTAGTTTTTTCCTTAAATATATATAACTTTTTAGCATATCTACATGTGCTGCTTTACAAAAGCTTACCCAAGTGTCCCTTGCATCCTTTCATTTTCAGTGTGTGGTTTGGACATGCCTGGGCTGGAAGAATGTGCATTATGTAAATCAAGACTTATAAAGAGGGAAATGTAGCTCTACTGCCCTCTAGCGAAATGCTACAGATATCGCATTTGCAGTCATCACAAAGGTGGGAACATACTTTATGTACCTGTACTGTTAATTCAATTACATATTTAATTCAACCTGCAAACACAACGTTACTGAGAGAAAAAAATATTAGCATATCCAAATCCACGAGGATTTTAAATTACAATGCTGGAACAACAACACAGTGAGTAGTAAACAGAAAACAAAGCCTTTCTTGCTCTGCAGAATGTTTGGCATGTGCAAAAATTGTGGGCTTTTTACCTGTATTGTCACGTATTTTTGATAATTACCGACTTATAGTGAATGAGATGTGTTTTCTGTGGGGAAAAAAACTTTTTGAAAAAAAAAAAAAATGTACACCAAAAATCCGCAAACTCCGTGGGGGAATCCGCGTATATTTTTGTAGTAATAAAGCAGAATGGTGTCGAGACAAGCACACAAGACGGAGCTTGAATGGCAAAGCGTGAGTACACCCTTAGTCACTACTCAAAAGGTGCAAAAAACAGTTAAAAGTTTACGTTTGGAAGCATAAATATGGGATTATTTTATCTGAGGAGAATCAATGAGAGGCCATATGCTGGTACTTCCGACAAGTATGTTGGCAACTTTTCATATGTACCTCCCACCGTGCCTTGTGTGTGTTAAGAGAGGAGAACATCTCCACGTGACCCTTGTCAGTATCAAGTCCAATAAAGCAGAACATACCAGAAGACCCTTTGACGTCTGAGAGCGCCTCCTGGTCACTTTCACCTCCCTGAAGGAAATTCTGAACTCAGGGTCGCCACGGAAACAGCTGAAATGGCTGTCAAGTTGACCTAACTTCTTCATTTTCTACCTGACCTTTCTGCTGAGGGTCAAGTTGAGAAATGCTGCACTGCCACGAAAGTGTTCAGCAGCAGGACGTAGAGGAAGTACAAGGTGAGGAAAGGACGAGTCGAGGGCTTTGTCGAAGAGGGCAAAAATCAAAGCAGGGAAGAATGTGGAAAAATGAAGCAAAAGAAGCAATTATATGGGGGAAAATATGAGGTAGCTGAAAGTATGCTGAGACTTTGTCCTGGTTAACCATTACAGGAGAAAGGATGGGAAGCAGCCATGAAAGGGAGCAGTCAGGCTCTGCAGTCACCGCTGATTAGGAAGGAGCAGAAACATGATTTTAATGAGGAATGATTAGCCCAACTACAAAGTCTTGAATTTAATAAGTAGCAACCTGGGGGGAGGGGCGGCTTGTGGCGCTTCCCTTGGACTGACCTGGGCCGTGGGCACTCCTGTGCGCTTGGGGGGGATTGGGCAGTCTCCGGGCGGCGGTGCCCGTGCTGATGGTGGCCTGCATGCCGCTATGGTGGCTTGGGGTTGCCGTGCCGTGGCTGCTGGGGGGCCGGGCTATCTGATGGGGTGGGATTTGGTCTTGCTCGTGGGGACCATGGGCGGGGGCGGGGCGTGGGGAGCGTGCGCCCTGGGGCCGGGTCTGCCAGGGGTGTGGTGCTCTGCCGGGCGCTTGGCCGTTTGTCGCCGCCGGTCTTTGTGCTTTACTGGGCTGTTGTCCGTGTCTTTGCCTCCCCCAGGTGTGTCTGCAGGCTTGTCGGAGGAAGGCCCTGGGCACATTACACTCACACATAGAAGCTCAAATCTGATTGGACGACTAGAAGCAGGCAAGAGACATGCTACTCAATGAAAATAATAGACTGTTGGGAATAAAAACAAATACCAGAAGTCAAACTTTCTTCTCATACTTACGATTTTATCCCCGTAACATTTTGACTTTATTCTTGTAAAATTATATCTTTTTCCACAACCTAATTTCGCTCACTTTATGTATTGTTTTGTTTGTTTCTCATGTTACGACTTAAAAAAAAATAATTATATTTCAATGTTATGCTACTAAAATGACATTCTTTCCTCCCAACATTACAATGTTATTCTCACAAAATGATGACTTTTACTCATTAGAGTTTAACTTTTTTTTCCTAATATTTTGACCTGATTCTTTTAAAATTACGGCTAATTTTTCAAATTTTTCTGTTTTTTTTTTGTTTTATTTTGTTTTCTTGTTAAATTATATTTTTAGAATGTGGGCCAATTTAAAAAAACAGCGCCCGGGCCGCACTTTGGACATCCCTGATCTAAATTGTTTTTGTCCTCTTGCTTTTTTTCATCCTGTGCGTTCTCCTGCTTGTCATTTTCACATATTTCTACATCAGCCTCTTTAAACAAACAACTCATTTTGGTCTTCTGTTGCCAAAACTCCCAGCACTATGGAAGCAACAAGGCACTGTATTTGAGACATCACGGTTGTTTAGTCAGATGTATGCTGTACATGCTGACGTACAATAACAGGACTTACAGTGTAACTTGTGTCAGTTCTTTCGGTTTTTATGGCGGAATAACTTGTGAATGTGTGTGTATTTATGCTTTGTGTGAGTGGGTGGGCAGTTGTTTGCATTTTCATCACATTGCGCAAACTGTACAAACAGGCCAAACACATCTACTGGGACTGCGTAAGAAAGCCATGAATTCAAAAGATGAATCTGTCCTCAACAAGCACTCAAGGATTAAGTTGCATCCTAAGCACATCAAAGCAAATGGTTAGAAGCAGATGACTCTCGATGAACTTTTATTGGAAAGGAAAACTACAACACAAAACATGAACTTTTATTGCTGTAAATATGCAGCACATTTAAGAGAGGAAAGTCCCTTTTAAATTGAAAACATGAGTAAAACTGCTTCACTGGCTGTTGTATATAAACTGGTGCAATGTTTCTTTCAACAAGATTCAAGATTCAAGATTCAAGAGAGTTTTATTGTCATGTGCATGGTAAAACAGCAGTTATACCATGCAATGAAAATCTTATTCTGTTCATTCTCCCAAGAAAAGAAAGAAAACACAAGAAAGAATAAGAACATAAGAAACATAAACACCTAAACATATATACCAATAAATTAAGCAACAAAAACAGAAGAGACATTGAATCCATGAACCACCATCATGACGGTGGTTTAACACCCTTATCAAAATGTATCATCAAATACAAAATGAAAGCTTGTCCAAATCCAGCAGCCCATATTTACCAACCTCAGGACCCCTGACCGCTCAGAGTGCACTTTGACCCTTGCTGACAGCACCCATTTGGAGTGAATGGCTTTAACAGACTTGAGCTTCAGACTCCAACAGTGACACAAGAGCAAAACAGCAGGGGGGAGAGTGTTGAGAAAATGCGAGGAGCAACTGGTTCGGACTTTTGCAGATTTCTCTTTGACGATCTGTTTTCATTGTTGTGATTGCACTGCATGGTCTGGTGTCCACGAAATGACATAACTGCACCAAAAAATGTAATTTAACTGATAGTGTCATATTATCCATCCATCCATCTTCTATGCCGTTTATCCTCAGTGGGGTGCTGGAGCCTATCCCAGCCAACTTTGGGCAAGAGTAGACCCTGGAATGGTCGCCAGTCAATCACAGGGTACAAATAGCCAAACAACCATTCACACTCACACACCTATGGACAATTTAGAGTTGCCAATTAACCAAACATGCATGTTTTTGGATTGTGGGAGGAAGCCGGAGTACATGGAGAACATGAAAACTCCACACAGAGATGTCCAACGGAGAGCCAAACCTAGAGATCTTCCAGATCTCCTGACTGTGTGGCCAACATGCTAGCCCGCGTCATATTGTATCATCACAATATTTTGCCAATAATGAACGTCAGTACATTTACCTGCACGAAAATAGACGGAATCCCAAAATGGCTCGGTCTCTCCATTTTGCACATTTTATCTGAAGTCCCAGTTTACATGCATTTAGGGTTGTCTTTAACTAAGGATTTTCATAGTCGAATCTGATTTGTTAGATCTTGTCCGTCGTCACCTAACAGTCAAAATATTGTTTGTTTTTTTAAGAGCACCGCTAATGGCTATCCCCACAAATAAACACATCTCATTTGTGACTGTTTCCACCTCAGCTATTTTCCGGCACTCCTCTGTTTAGTCGTGTCTCGGTGAAAATGATGACGTTGCAGTCCAAAAGTCTCTTACTTAACCAATGAGGGAGTACTCTGTACGGACACTCCATCCATTCCAATCCTTTATTATCCTTTATTTTACTGACACAGAAAGCATACAAATATCTAAGAAAGGAAATCATTTCATATGACATGTTTTTTTTTTTCAGAATACTTCCATAATTTAAGTCTGATAAAACCGGGATTAATTTTTAGCTGGAAAATTGATTGTAGTACATACAGCATAAAAAGCATTAGATTTGTTAATCCTTTCATCGCTGTAGTGTCACATTTATGTTCTGTTGCGTTTCCAAGTAAAATGCTGTGTTTACAGAAAGCTCGTATTCTTAGAAAAGACATTATGTCTGTTTGAGCGCAATAAATAGTTTAATGGATGACTATGAACACACATAGCACACTTTGCTGAAGATACTCAGAAGCTACCGTAGATCCTTCCAGCGAATATTGAAAAATTGTAGTAATTGAGATGCTCATCTATTTTTGACACACGGAGCGCCCACCACCCACTCGACTACAAACAAAAGTAACTGTTGTAATTATTAGTTTAGATTCAGCTCCAGAACCCTCCCCTTCTCTCTTCAATTGCCATTGTTCACTTGCAACATCATTCAGGGTTACTGTAAGCTCTAAATATGCCTCACACGCTTATGAAACACATTTAAAGTGTAAAATGTATCGGTACTCACCACTAATGAATAGGGGCGTCTCGCAAGATTAAAATGTGACATGTTTTCTCATTCAGAAAAAAAATGTCTCGTGGGCACTGGGCCTGGGACCATAACAAATTAATTAATCACACAGTAAACGAAAATGACCTTGATCATTTTGCCTGCCTCATTGTATTGTAAGATAGATAGATAGACTGAATACAGTATATACTGTACCTAGTATCAGGTCACCTCAAAAATTTGAAAAAGTGCGAGGCCGTGAACGCTAAATTGGGAATGTCCGGGGATCCACTACTGTATTCTATCCAGATGTAAGGATGCAAGGATCCTGGATACTGTGCCAGCCTCCACCTGTCTGTGGATCACCAGCTTCCTGACTGACAGGAGCCAGCAGGTGAGGCTGGGGAGCATCACATCCTCTCTCTCCACTGCTCTTCTCCCTGTAAAACACTAATGACTGCACCTCAGGGGACCCTTCTGTGAAACTCCCGAAGAGAACCATCTAGAGCTGAACCCGCTCAAGACTGTGGAGATTGGAGTCGACCTTCCCTCCATCTGTGACCTGTATCAGTCAAGGGCCAGGAAGTGGGCAGGCAAGATCAGTGCAGACCTCTCACACCCCCGTCACAAACTGTTCAAACTCCTCTCCTCACATAGGCGCTACAGAGCACACGTTACGCCAAAACAACCAGGCATAGAGACAGTTTCTTCCTCCAGGCCGTCACTCTGATGAAAACTTGAACACATGTCAGTGTTGACCCGAGAAAAAAAAAACACTTGAGTGTAAATCCTGTCTTTTCTTTTTTAATGTAAATACTGTTTTTTTTTAGTAAATGCAGATGTCCCGGTCTATTAATCACACACCCACTCACATGAATTGCACTGTCATTATATCATCATCCCTTTTGCGCATCTTAATCTTACCTTTTCAATTATTAATTTATTTCTGAAGTGTTTGTGTAATATGTACAGTGAGAGCTAATTTAACTGGAGTCTAATTCCATGTTTGTGTAATCATACTTGGCCAATAAAGCTGATTCTGATTCTGATGTACAAGTTGGACTTCTTTATTCAACATGTGGCACTAATTTGGTCCAAATAAACTAAGTAGGTTTATTGTCTAGACACAGCACATGAGGCTTCTTTGACCACTGCAGCTGATTTATCACGGGGTGGCTACCAACTACCCTGAGTGTGAACTGCACGGAGAAAAAAGATGCATACCTCAGCCCGCAGAAAGAGATACAGTTGTCATGGGTGCTTTAAGTCTGAGTTGCAATCACAAAATATGTTATTCATACTGTATGCAGTATAACTGTTCTGAGGAGGAATGTACAAGTATGGCCTAAATACTTTAAAGCACATTAGCACAATTGTTTATTTAATGTGAACGTACACGTTCCAGAAATAGAGGTTTGGCAGCAGGATATTGATGATATATGTGAATGACGACAGTGGGAAACTTGCCAGTGACACCATTGCCTGTTAACCGTTAAGGCGCTGAAACCCTCCCTATCATGTTTTTTTTCCTTCAAAATCATGAAAACATTTTAGTCATTTCATTGTTTTTACAGTATGTTGTACAGAATATGTCAGGTGCCTCATAGCCAGGATGTTCTGGGCTCAAATATGACTCGGATTTTTTGGAGTTTTCTTCCGTTTCCTCCCACAGTCCAAAAACATGCATGTTAGGTGACCTGGAGACTAAGGGTGCGTTCACACTTGCAGTCCGGTACTCTGGTCTGGACCAGTTATTTTAAAAAAGACACTTGGTGCTCACTTTAGCATGGTTCGGTTACCATTCCCCCTTGTTAGCTAGCTGATGCATAAATGGACGGCGTTTGGGATGTGTATACATGAATGATGAAAGTCATGCGTCCAAAACAACACGATGTCTTCTGGATCACACACGGTCATAGGGCTTTTTTTTCTATGGTGGAAGTTTGAGCAGCTGAGATTGTACTACCTGAAATGTAACAAAGAGGATATAAATTCGAAAAGGTTTCCGTAGATGTTTTTTTTGCTCTGATCCACCAATCAGAACTGGGGCCTGCAAGCTGGCTTTGAGGCGAATCAGAAGTCTAATCAAAAGTCTGATTGGTTAAAAGAAAATGACAGTCTCATTGCTAATAGTGTATGTGACAACACACTGTCAATCTTGCCATAACGTACGGGAACCTGGTTCTGAAGGCCCTGAGCAGATTACATTGATATGACAACACAGAAACTGACATCTGATTGGACAAAAAAAAATCTAACATACACCTACACTACTGGAAGCACTGCAGCCAGGGAACACCTACAATATGAAGATAATAGACTGTTGGGAATAAATTTATATAATTTAATGGAACAAATGTCCACTTTCAAGTGGGCTGAGAACCATCTCTCAGGTGGTCTTGGTCCGACTGGTTACACCGGCCGTGGGCTCAGTGGACTGTATTCACACTTGATCAAATTAACCGTTCTAGCAAAGCAAACGGACTAGAGTTTGTTTTATCCGGACCAAAAATATATATAATAAAGTGTGAACGCACCCTTAAATTGCCAATATGTAATCATATGTGAATATGAGTGTAAACGGTCTGCCAACATGTGATCTGTGATCGGTTGGTGATCAGTCCAGGGTTTACCCCATCTCACACCCAAAGGCATTTGCCATAGACTCCAGCTCACGGGCTTTTCCCCGATGCAGTCACTGCAGTATCTTTCTTTATCCAATTTCACTTGTGTCTTTTGTATTCTTTTTGTCATTGGGTAAAGTTTAAGGTCAGTTCAAACACATAGAAATGTTTTGCCAGACAGAAAAGTCATAATACCTAAAGTACATGCTCATCTCCGTGCCTGTCACGGTTTGGTCCATACAGTTGTATTTATCTCCCCCTCTTGACTCTTTTGTTCAAGTGGAGCCGGGGCCTCCCAATGACACAAGGCCTGTTCCTGTAAAACTAATAATGACTGAGATTTGTGCAGGCTTAGCATTCTTTCTCCCCTTCAGTGCTAGACACTGCAACAAGGGGAGGGGACGGCATGGGGAGAACAGTCCAAGTGAGGTTTGCTTAACACATGCAAGGCAAGTCAAAGAGAGAGTGCTATCATTTTGAACAGGTCAATACTGCAGGGTTCACTGAGTAGAGTGCATGAAGACATTTCTAGCTCCTCGCAAAACTAATTCTGGAGGTTTCCCAGCCACAGTCTCCATACATCCTCTCCCATAAATGCAGACACCCAAGTCGGCCACATATGTAAATCAAAACCACAAAATATGAAGCACGGCATCTTTTCTTGACTTGCAAATCCACATAAGGATCCCCAGATGTGGGAGGAGATGAAGCAGGAGGGCAAAGGGGAGGTCTCACACACTCAGACGTCCCTCTAGCAGAGACATGTGCGCACAGTGTGCCAACAGACAACTCTGATGCACAGACAGCTGCCATTTCTCTCTTCTCCCGCTTACATTTCTCCCCTACACCGCCGCCCTCCTCCTTCTCCTCCTCTTGGCTATTCCTTTTCCTTCCGTCTACTTTGGCCTGCACTTTTCCTCAGGCGCATATAAAGGCAGGTCCCGTTGGAGGGAGAGCGCTTGTGTAATCTTGGCTGCACATGAGCACCAGAGACTCAGCTGGAAAAGTTCACATAAAGAGCTTGAGAAAGAACACCTCTGAGGTGGAGGAGAAGAGGAGCAATTTGGATTTAAGGTGCAGGAAGTCTATGCAGACCATGCCGGGATCGCTGGTGCTGCTGCTGCTGTCCCTGCTGGTGCTGTCCACGGGAAGTGAGTCCAAAAGGATCAGGAAAAGAGGACTCAACCATAAGGTGGGTCTCCTAACATCACCTTTGTAGAACTGCATGAATCTAGGTGGGTGAAAGCTCACGGTGGCACAGTACAATAGCAGCTCTGTTAAAGATCGTGGGCTGAGGTGAAAGGTCATGAAATCTAAGATCGGGATTTAAAAATAGGTTATCTGAATTGACAAGGCTCATCTTAAATTCTGAAATTAGGATAGACTGCATAAGAGACGCATCACAAATATGAGAGGTCAAAATTTAGGGTCCAAACCTCACAAATCCAACAGGGTTTTATATAAAAACTTGATACAGCTTTGACATAACAGAAACGCTACAGTTCTGTTTTCTTTTGATTTCAAATTTCTTCGCAATGTTGAATGAAATGACACCTGTGCCCCAAAGCAACTTGAAAATAAACACACACAAAAGTTACTCAATAAACAGCAATGGAACAATTCTCACAGGATTAATCGTGGTCGTTGAGATGTCAGACCCAATTACTTTCATACTGCAATGAATTCCTCATGAATTTGAGACATTATACAGTAGACGGAGCTACTGCTTGGGGGTTTTTCTCCACTAAAGGTTGTGACAACCTCTGCTACTACCGGCATGGAAACAGATCTACTCTGGAAGCTGATTGGATGAGAGATTAATGAAAAAGCTTTGATTTTGTAGCGTGAAAAACGGACACGGACAATCGCCTCATATGGTCTTGATGTGGAGTAGAGCGTTAAGTGTGGACCAGGTTGGAATAAGTCACTGATTGTCATATTTTCACTAGCGAGGGGTACACTGGATGCCAAACCAGTGTGTGTGCGTGTGTGTGTGAGCAAGCAGACCGGGCCCCTTGCTTGTTAACTCAACTCAGTGTGGCTGACTGATCAAAAGTTCACTGTAGCGTGTTGCCATGTCATCCTCTCGTGCTTCGATGTTCTCACTTTCTGGTAAGTTTACACCCTCATTGGCTCTTCCTCTCATGTTCACATTTTTCCTCCATGTCCCCCTGAGCCGTGCGCTTTCTCACTAAAACACCACATGTAACCTCTGTGTATCTTGGCTCACTCTTCTCATCTTTCTTTTGGTGATGTGCTCAAAGTTCGGACTAGGCCTCAAAGCTTCTGTAATTGGAACATGCTGAGAAGGCTGTTCAGTGGGAGCTTGCCTCTTGTCTTTATCCCTTATACACATACTAGCAGCCCTAATGACAACATTTGGAACATGCGCATCCAACTATGGAACTCTTTTGACAGAGCAGATCATTGATGACCTCCCACCCGGAACCTACCCATGGAATACGTTGGTTTTTATTTTGTTGTGGTGCAGTTTTGATTGCATTTCTGTTGTTTATTACATATTTTTTTGTATCATGCCTGCTCGTTGTGTGGAAGGCTTTTGCCCGAACACCTGAGCATTCTTTGTACAATTTGTTCTTTTAAACCAACTGGTGGGTCGCAACCCGAGTCATTTTCAGTGGGACATAATAATAGAAAATAAGACGTCTTAAACATAAATGAGACATTACATAGACTCACACATTATATTCACCCAGGAGCTGCTGTCAGGCACAACTCACACCAGTCACTGGCACTGTCCACACTGCTTACCATGCTAACATTCAGCATCTCTAGAGTAGCTAGCACTTCCCAGGCCCAGCACACAACATCACAGATATTACACTACAGTACATATGATATCTTCTAAATGCCTGATATTTTTATTTTCGTTCATTTAGCCATTTTTATGATTGAAAATGCTTAATTTGGGCCAATAATGTGTACAGTTTGCTTATATATGCATATGCTTTTACTAATAATAGCCCGAAGTCAACCACAAAACAGTGATCATTTATTAATTACTTTTTGAAAAAACGCGATAGAGTGAGGGAGCGATGTTTGAAACACGTTGTAGCGTGGGACAACAGTATCTGGAGACTGATAAAGTTGCTCCGAGCTGGTCATGTCTATGAAACATCAAATCCACAAAGCATTTTCTTAACCTTTAATGTGTCCTCACACTGACCTATCATGTTTGCTCTTTACTGAATCATCATTAACCAGGGCTCTCTCTGACTTCAGGTCAGATAGCTTCGCTTACTTAAATTATGTCCCTCGTCTCTTATCTAAACCTTTTTCTGGCAACTTCCAACAGGTAATAGGAGAAACATAAAGCAGCAAAATACGTAGGAATAGAAAAACAGGCCTGAATGTGTGTGCGTTTGAAAAATGAGACATACGGTTTTCACAGCAATGAGTTATTCTTTGAAAGCACCTGCAACTGAAGCAAACATGCACACATAACACAGACATAACACTGTCTGGCTCATACCTGCACAGGCATGTCAACGTGCAGGAAGAGTTGCCGTAAAGCTTTGCGGTTTCATTTATTTGATGTGATGTGATAGTTGTGTGACAGCCAGTTACTCTGAACTAACTCAGAAACACATCTGACTCAGTCTGGGGCTACTCGGGAAAACTAAACATATCCACTCAAGGACATTTCCAGCATTTATGAATGCGGTAAATCTGTGCTCTGGCATAGTACAATCTACAATAAGATTGTTGATGTTATCCTACATACAGAAAATTATGCGTAATCGATGGTCACCATTTATTATCTTTATATAGAATTCATGTTTTGGGGAGAGTTTGTCTTGTTTTATGTGCTAAGGGGGAACATTTGCCATCAAACTTGCACTCACTTGTCGACTGTGCACTTCAACATATATTTTCTATTTACTAAGTCACGGCATATTACAAGAGTCGACTTTTAGAAAGTTGTAGAAAGAGTGCAGCCTTCTGGTAAATACTGTGGCTGTATTCAAGTTGCATACTAAACAAACCCACAGGAATGTTTTCATTTCATTCAAACTGTCTGTCATGGGATGCCATCCTTTTCTGATAAGTCCCACCACTGGCTAGTTGTATCAGTATTTTAATTTTAACAAGACTGTCCACAAGCTGGTCTACACTGTAGAAAATACACTATAGAAAAATAATAAAATAGTTTTCAAATACTTCTTAGTCACATTTATTATATTTTTTTTTAACTTAACAAAACTTTAAAAATATTTTATTTGTATGTGTAGTACATATACGCTACCCTTCTCCAGGAAAAGTGCTGATACTTTGTTGTAAAAGTCTGATCACCTCCTGGTGAGCTTGGCCATATAATCCTCCATCTTGCTGCTAAACATCTGGTGCTGATGCAAAAAAAAAAAAAAAAAAGCTGTCTTTTCCTATGTATGGAAAGACAGCAGTGACAAGCATGCCCCCTTCAGGATGAAGCAAATACTGCAGGCGCCTCCTGTATTACATTTATCTGCATTTTATCGTCCGATTTGGCAAGAATAATGATGTCACACTTACATTAAAGACATTAAAAAGGCTGTATACAGTCAAGTTGTATCATAAATGTTTCTGCAACATTAAATTATTGGCAACATTCTGACAAACTGGCAGGCGCCATGATCCAACTCACTCATTGAGTGCACTCACACGGTATGCAGGGCTTGAGCACTGAGAGTAGAAAATATTTTATTTTTCATCAGAACCTCACCTGTCCCCCCCCAACCGCACGTCACAGACTATAGGATATCTTTGTATGATACCGTGCAATTCCAAAGTACTGCAGACTATTAATACTGTTCAATTAATACCTCTCCAATAGTGCATATGAAAACTGAGCATTGTGAACGTGAATTCCACTTGAATAGAAAAATGCAGCGCTGTGGCACGTCCACACAGTTTGTGCATGTCTATCACTTTGTACAATTTTCTACTACCAGTACATTTTCAAGGTTGGTTCAAGGTTGGACATCACCTTTTCACCCCATCTCAAGGACAATCAGATGTGCCTGTTTCTGCACTATAGCAACTCTTGTCACATTATAAAGGGGGAGGGTTGCAGAAAAGAGGAGTCCTGACAACCCTAAAGCTAAGCAGATGTCTTCTGTGGGCTACTGCGCTCTGAAGACATGTCCTTTCTTGTCTATATGTATGGGTGGGCACAACTGTGACCTTGGCTTTAGAGCCTATACCATTGTGCGTGTGCATGTGTGTGCATGTATGCCTGCTTCCTTGCAAAAAGGAATCAGAAGATAAACCCGTTTTTGTTATCTGCAAGGGTTGATCAGTGTCTGCAAATGAGCAATACATACAAAAGGACCAAAATATAAAAAGAAAACAGACGGGCAGGGTAAATCAGTCCTGCTGATCACGCTGCAGCTTAAGAAGATATGCAGCTTTGGAAAGACTCAAATATGATTTGAAAAACAGTGATAATGGAAAAACAGACATACTGTAAGTTGTCTGTGTGAACTCAGGAGTTAGGGATAAAAGTTTGGTCTAAAGATAAAGGCGACACATGAAGACGACAGTGTGATTCCGAGCCTTAAAGCAGTGGTTTACCCTCATACATCATGGCATATAAACAGGAAGGAAACTCTCAAGATTTCCTTGGAGATGTTTGCAGGGGCAACTGGGAAGAGATCGGATATGAGATAGAGGAGTAGTTATTATGTCATTACCCAACTGCAGTTGACTTGGCTTGCTCATGAGTTCAGCTGTACTGGAGTAGTGAATGGACTGTTTCAGTTGCATGCACGGTACTCCGTGGAAGAAATCTTTACATTTCAGTCATGTGACAAAATATGACAGATTAATCTGTGTCTTGAAAATACATTTCTACAGTATTACCACAATCTCAATCAATCAATCTTCCAAAAGGTTTTCTATTGCAAAGTAATACTAACATTGTTCCATCCAACTTAACATGCACAGTGTGAATCTACCCGCGCAAGCCCCCAAATAACCACCCGCCCACTTCGCTTAATGCTGCCAGAACACCCTCATTTGTGTCTAACGTGAACACACATTCAAAGTGTGTGATACCACTCTCAGTGCCAAACATCGCTGGCTTTTATTTTGTGAGCTTGTTTGTGAGATTGTTCATCAAGGCTGCCAAATAAACAGCACCATTTTAACCATTGCATGCAGCCCTACAGGCTGATTATCTCATTCGCGATCCAATACAGAGAAGGTCCTTCCTATTTTGGATAGCTGATAGCTAGAAAGCTCAGAAAGCAAAAAGAGATGAATCAATTTGGATCTCTGCTTGTTTGTGAGTAGTGTTAGGTATTAATCTAATAGCTCAGTGCATTGTCAGTCTAATAACGTCACATAGGGGTCTTCAAGACACACACTCACTCACCCTCCATGACACTCACCTAGCACAATCAGAGTTGCGCGACACTTAAGATATGACTCATGGAAAATTACTGAGAGACACACAATAGATGCATTGTTCTCACTCACACCAGCTGAACACTGACTTTCACACAAATTTCACTTTCACTTTCCAGGCACACAAGCTTAAGTTTCACTTTGCAGAGGGCTGCGGAAACCGCCATATGTACTCTGTGTACTTTCATTCAGGGCTCTTTCAGCAATCTTCCTCATTGAGTCCAGTCAGAGTCAGAGTTAATTGAAAAATATATATATTTTTTGTTTGTCTAAAACAAAAATGAAAATCAAAGGCGAACTCTCAACATCCTTGACAATCTTGGGATGCTGACCCATCCTTGGTATCGGATTGATACAGAAATTTGCAGTAACACCCACCGCCACTACATGCCACAGAACAACACAAAATGATGGAAGCCCTAATGTTGGCCCAGCAAGGGAATGACATGAGGGCAACGAGGTTATTCCAAAACAAAGACTGATTTTAACAGATGATGTAACCCAAATATGGAATGCTAGCCTCAGACTGCAGCATCAAAGTGTTAACTTCTCAAGAACGTCAAACCACAGAAACAATGGCTGTGATGCACATTCCATCAAGTTAGCACGCTAGAGCAGATGTCTGCAGCAGTGTGTGCATTCCTGGGTGAAAGACTCTCCACAATTTATGTTTCTCCAAGCCGTCAAGGCGAGGTGTGTGAAGTGAGCAGTTACTTGGCTGCGGGTCTCACGGCCTACTTTCTTTTCAAGCGTAAACTACCTTCCCAATCCAGGTCAAGAAATCAAGAGGCATGCATTCTGTAATAAAGCCAAAAACCTCCTGCAGCTCTCACATACTTTGCTGCCCTCAAGTGTCAACAACACAGAATTCTTATTCAAATAGTCACATTTTTTTATTTTAAGTCTGTAAATATAAGCAATTCAAACATACTATGTGAGACCAGGGGTGTATTTTAGTCATTTAGAGGCCCAAGACAAACCCAGTCATGGGGGCCCTCCACATCCTTGCACTGCACTGACAAAGGTTTTTTTTAGTTGTCTGTCAGGTTAAGTTGCTTTTTACATAGCCATGTTCATTTCCCCCCCAAAACTATTTTAAATATTATTGTTTATCGTCTACTAACAAGAGTGAATATGAGGAAATTCTCAGATTTCCTGAGCTAAATTAAGTCCTTAAAATCCTCCTGTGGGATTTTTATTACCTAACAAGCGCATCATCTCAGCGCTTTTACTATGCGGCTGGGATGACAATCAGCACCTCCAAGTCCAAGTCCATGGTTCTCGCCCGGAAAAGGGTGGATTGCCATCTAGTTCCTGCACCCAAGTGGGGGTTTTAAGTACACCTTGGGGTCTTGTTCACGAGTGAGGTAAGGATGGAAAGCGAGATCGACAGGTAAAATGGGGCAGCATCTGCAGCGATACAAGCACTGTGTCAGTTCATCGTGGTGAAGAGAGAGCTGAGTTGAAAGGTAAAGCTCTCAATTTCCCGGTCAATCTACGTTCCTGGGAACACCTTGGGGTCCCCCGTGAGGAGCTGGACGAAGTAGCCGGGGAGTGGGAAGTCTGGGCTTGTCTGCTTAGGCTGCTGCACCTGGGACCTCACTTCAGATAAGCGGAAGAAGATGGATGTATAGATGGATGGCATTCTATTGCATCTGACATAAATTATACCGGAAGAAGCTCTCACTAATGTTTTTTTCTGTCTCCTAGGACTACGAGTACCCCAACCACCCACAGTCCACACAGCACCAGAAGAATGACCGCTGTCCACCACCACCTCAAATGCTGCCAGAGAGGGCCTGTGAGGTGCCGGGCTGTCGCTCAGACTCGGAGTGTGAGCGCCACAAACGCTGCTGCTACAATGGCTGCATCTATGCCTGCCTGGAATCTGTTCAACCACCACCTGGTTCGTGGAACCAACAAGTTCAATGCACTGAGTGTTGAGTTTGAACAACGCTCATAAATATTTGTTTGTCGTGTCCGATGTGAGCAGTCCTCGACTGGCTAGTGCAGCCCAAGCCTCGCTGGTTGGGAGGCAACGGCTGGCTACTTGATGGCCCAGAGGAGGTGCTACAGGGTGAGTAGGAGCCCCACATATTAGAGATTCAGCACTTAGCAACCCACCATTTTGTACTTATACTCTCCAAAATTAGGCCATTTATTTAAAGAAAACCCATCTCATTCGTCCTACATCGGTAGGGCTTGAGTTGCATAGAAAGTAGTCAGAAGCACACATCAGATTGCTTGAGGAGGTGGTCCATATCGCAGCAGTCACTAATGAACGTGTTCACTTCCTGTTTTCAATGTACATGATTAACAAAGAACATTCGTTATTGTATGTGCCAACATGCAAAACACATGGTGTGAATGAGTTATCACTAATAGATATGGGAGAAGGCTGCTTAAGCTTCTTGTTACTCCTTTTCGGATAAACACACCAGTGCACAAACAGACAAATCCACACCAATGCAAACAAATCCTTCATTGCAGAGGTTTCACAAGGCCTGAAGGCACATTCATCCGTTTTTTTTTCCCACTCTCCAGCTGAAGCGTGCAGTACAACAGAGGATGGCGATGAGCCTCTCCACTGTCCTACAGGCTACGAGTGTCACATCATCAACCCGGGAAACCCTGCTGCTGGCATCCCTAATAGGGGACAATGCATCAAGCAGCGTGCCAACTCTGGTATGAGGACAATCTCCTCTATTCCAATCCAAACTAGCACCAGATTACAGAACTTAATACTGTATTTAGTACTATATTTTAGAATCTTTTTTATGGAATCTGAGCTGGTACAAATACCAGACTATAAAAATAACCAACATATTCAAACCAGCAGACTGCATTTTTAGTTGGTATATTTGAGTTAT
Organism: Dunckerocampus dactyliophorus; assembly: GCF_027744805.1. NCBI lineage: Eukaryota > Metazoa > Chordata > Actinopteri > Syngnathiformes > Syngnathidae > Dunckerocampus > Dunckerocampus dactyliophorus. Next base: position 4,612,368 of record NC_072823.1, read on the forward strand.
GTCACATATTAAGTCACAAACGTTGCCAAATCATGTCTTATTTAGTGCCATACTCACTTAACTGACTAATTGATTGAAAACATGATTGGAAAAATACATATTTTTCCACAAACAAGCCTTGAAACAGAAGGGTCACCTTCGATTCAGGGCCAATACGGTATTTAGAATTGGATCATGTTCATTTGATCTAAAGGAAATGCTCTACAACATTTACTGTATGCTTGTACAAGTTTCAAGAAACAGAGACAAGATGGTGGAAGTGACTATAATTCATAGCCATGTCGTAGGCATGTGTGACACGCACAGCTCAGGCAGCTCTGCTTCGTGCCTGGGCTTGAACCCGCATCCACAGATCCTTGCTAAATGACAGTGGAGCAGTCCTAGCCAACGAGCTAAAAGCCCGAGCTGTCAACATGTTATCAGTGAGGTTTACCAACGCATTTTGCACAACAAGACTAACTGGCATCTGTGACACATGTGCTGTACATACAGTATAAATGAATACCGGTAATAAAGAACACAACATGAATAAAAAGTCCTTTACCAAGTATACATGTATATACATCGACAACTTTGGACCATTTTCTGCATTGCACAGTATTGCTAATGGAACCAATAATCATAATCAGCACAATTACAGGACACTAAAGAAACATGTAGTGTTTTAATTAGTGGTGTCAAATTACAGCAGTAATTGCGATGAATTCATTACAGTCATATTTAGTACGCGAGTTACCTCTTTCTAAAATTCGTTTTTATGCGTTGGGCTTGTTGCTTGAGTTGTTGGGGCTGGAAAACAAAATGTAGTCACACCTTGAAGTGGACATTGATAGGCTTCCATTGTAGGTAGGAGGGCAAGATGAGGAGCAGAGAGCATAAGTGAAAACAGAGGCGCATGTGAGAATTGTGATGGGGGAAATTTACAATTCAAAAATACGCAGACGGCACCATTGATAAAAGGTAGCGTGATATGAAAATGAAATGGGTAGGACTGCATATGTTCAAGTTAAAAAGAATAAATGACTTTAAAAAGCCACTTTTTTTGTTATACATCAATATTCTGAATTGCCACAATAATGTAATGAATGTGAATGCCTCAAGGTCAGGACATTTTTACGGGAGATTAAAAAAAAGATCAATTAGAGATCATAATTTATTAATCTATCGAATTTTTTTAATCTCTTGACAGCACTGGTTTCAATGCCACGTTTCACAATTTTTAATTACTTCTAATTCAAGCAATGTACAAAATGCTCTGCTACTTTGCAGCATGCGCATTAGTCATTTTCGCAAACCAAACATGTCCTACTTAAAGCCCCTAGAGGGTATACTGTATTTCCATCATACAATATCTAGGGATTGCTATGATATGCTGTCATGTATTAAACAGTTTATTTTGCCGTATTATTATTTTTTAGATGGACGAGGGCTCAGGCACAAATTCTTCAAGGACTACAAGGACTACTTAGGTAAGTGAGGTAATATACACAACCGGAAGCACACTAATTACTATGTCTTATGCTTCGCCAGTCTGCCTGAACTGACACTTTTCTTGACAGGTACCAGTACAAACAATGCGGTTGGCTACGAAAAACACCACAAGCACCTGGGATGAAGAATGGGTTTTTTTTTCCTGCTTTACCTTTTATGCTGTATCCGCTCTCAGACGAACCTGCAATTTACCCCACCAGTTAGTACACTTGTGTCTTCACCACACTTGAGTCAGAAGAGACCAAAAGCTGCTACCTCCTCTCCGAGCAAAGCCCTGACGTCAGGCATGTTACAATCGCACAGCCAAAGAAAAATGGTGCTTTTAGACATTTTATATATCATCTATCAGTACAGGACAAGGACAGACGAGGGAGTGTGTCAAAGCTGCTTACCAAATATCTCAAAAGTACAGAAATGTTGTCTTATATTTCCAAGTCCACTCCAGACATGTTTACAGAACAATTATCTGCATCAAATAAATTGTACAGACATCCTTTGTCCACAAACAAATTATACTACATTTCTACTAGCGATGGGCATAATAATCGATTATTTGATTATTGCTTTATCAATTGTGCAGGAAGTGCACTACCTGGCAGCAGAGGCAATGGTGATTCAATCTGAAAACAAGAACATCATGACATCTACATCTATGCGTACAACTACTCTGGGCAATACAACATTTGGAAATTTGAAAAGTTGAACCTCTGCTCTTCAGATTTGTTCTCTAGCTTCTACAGTGCCTTATCTGTAAGCAGCAGTTTCCTACATCGCTTTTGCTGAGCACAGTGAAAGTACATAAAGAATGTTGTACCTTTAATAACCTGACTCACCAGATGGATTGTTTCACAACAAAGTTCATGAGGTTATAAACTGCAGGATATATATCTTTTGCGAGGCTATCTACCTTGCAAGGTTAAGGTTTTAAAGCTGGTCAGCAGAAGAAAAAAATAAAAATCAAGACCATCTGGCCCAAGAACGTTCTCTTGCTCTCCGAAGGCCAAATTTCCTGCCTTGAAATTTGGAATGCAAAGGGATACTCTCCAGATGTGGCAGTAAATTTTGTATATCATCTCAAATCAGATTTATTTCATATATACAAGCTACATTTCATGGATCACAATTGGCCTCAGAGTTTGACTTGGGGACACAAATTGCTTAAACGTGTGCTACATTATCTGTAAACAAGCCTGAAAACGTGACGTGATTGTGCCTCATTGATGTTGCTCAGGTTCTTTCTGTCTACAGTAAAAACGGAATAAGCTGGTTTCCGATACAAACACAAGAATATGAATGTGTGAAACAAAAAATGCCATAGCCATTAACTTTGTGGTGCTGCGTTGTTTTTACTGAATAAAATACAACATGTGAAAAAGTAAGAGTTTTGAGTCAATTCAAAATAGTGTTGATGCTTGCTTTGCTTACGAATGTGATCATAAAAGACTTTTCATACCAACAATGTTGTAAAAGTGAGAATATACTGTATGAGGGGTCTTCCACTGAACCTGTACCATTTACCATTTCCCCAGGAAATAAAATGTATCCTTGCACAATAAAATGAGCTATAAAATATGTTTTTTATTAAGCAATATGTATTGCACATTGATCTGATTGCATATTTAATAAATCAAGTGTAAAAGATTCATTTAAACTACCTTGAACACTGGAAAAATCCAATTAGAGTCACCAATTAGCCTAACAGGAGTACTACCCGGAGAAAGCCCAAGCAGAAATTCGAATTCAACCTCCTGACTGTGTGGCTAACATGCTAACCACTCGGCCCTGAGTTTTTATCTTCTTAAAAAAAATAATAAAAATGTTAAAATTCATATTGGTGTACCTGGGTTTTCACTCATTCCTGTTACCTACATTTTTTATGTTATTTGTTTATTTGTAAATACAGTTTTTGTGGAATCACTTCAATGTCACGTGGCTGTACTTGATGTATTTTGTAATTCTATGCAAAAAAAAAACTCCTCCCTCTTACTTACTTTCAGTCCTGTTACTTAAACAAGTCATCTTGGCTTAGGAATCTTATCCAAAAAAAATTAAATAAAGTTGCCTGAGATGGGTCAATATGTGAATGATCAGATTTAGAGTTGAAAAAGAATTTTATATGGACAGAGTTAAAACAAGCAAATGGCATTGATTCGGTGGAATGGCACATGACTGCTATTTTTGTGTGATTTGGGAATATTAATAGCTTTTTGCCATTTAATACAGTATATCAGTACGCAAATAATGTTACAACACTTTTGTGTTGTATAGTGGTGTAGAACTGCACTGGACCACTGAAATATTGGTTTGCTATTAGTGAAAGAGTACAACCACACACATTAACAGGTTAAAATGGTGGCTTTGAAATTATTTAATCATGCCATATGCATCAGCTTTGAATAGTACTTACACACAAAGCAGGTTGATATCCATCTGTGGACAACAAAGAGCAGAAGTACAGGTATGTTAGTCATTGTCAAAAATAACATTAACTTATGAATTCAATACTCGGTCACAATTCAGCAATATTTAGTTTAAAATTGTGTTAATGGTGGACCTCCTGAGTTTACCTACCATTGGAGACAAAAACAGCGAAAGTGTACGGGTATTTTTGTCTCCAATGCCTTACCGTAATTTTTCCGTCAACTGACGCATGCGCAGTTGGATTACGGAAATCCGGCCGCCGCCTCCTTGCTGTTGTTTCCATGTAGATGATAATAGCGTCTGGCATTTAAACTCCAAAATGCCAAAACGTAAATGTAAGTTTACGGATAAACTACAACGGAAATTTCCTTGTTTTCGTCCTGGTCGAGATGAGTGGGAAGCAGAGTGCATGAAGTGTAAACCTGGCACGTACGTGACTGTGTCGAATAAAGGCGCGGGTGATTTGGAAGCGCACGTGAGTTCTACAAAACACCAAAATGCTGCAAAAAACGCAGTGAGTGTGGAGTGGATCAAACAAGAAGATGATTGTTTTGTGAGTAAACCTGACGATGACGTTACCGCTGCGGAGGGAGTCTTTGCATTCCATACGAGCAAACACCACAACAGCTACAGATCGGCAGACTGCACTTCCGCCTTGTTAAAAAAGGCTTTCCCTGACTCTGCGACGGCTCGGAACTTTTCAAGCGCTCGCACCAAGACTGAAGCCATCATCAACGCTGTGATCGCCCCTCATTCTGTCGACATTGTTTTGGAATCACTTGCACAAATCCCTTACTGCGGCGTGTCTATCGACTGGGGCGACCACGGAGCTGGGAAAATATCCCCTGTGCTTGTTCAGTATTTTGACTGGAAAAATGGTGGCATGCAGAGCAAACTGATCGAAGTTACAAACAACCCGTGCATCCAAGAAACACTGGAAAAGACCGACATACTGGCAAAATGTGTTGCATTTACAGGTGACACCTGCAATACAATGTTCAGGCCCCAAGTGGAAGGATTTAGTATCCATGCAAACCTGCAAAACACTCTGCAGAACCAGGCTGTGATTGGCGTGAGCTGCCCTGCTCACATATTAAACAACTGTGTTTACTATGGGGCAAACACACTGGATGTTGACATTGAAAGCATCGTCTTTAAAATATACCAGTACTTTCACATCTACTCTGTGCGCACTGAGCCTCTCAATGAGTACTGTGAGTTTGCTGCTATTGAGTATAGAAATCTGCTTTCTCACAGCAAAACACAATGGCTGTCATTGTTCCCGAGCATTGAGAAGCTACTAAACACGTTTCCTGCCTTGAAAGCCTTCTTCCTGCTACAGGAAAAGCCTCCCATCCTGATCAGAGACTTTTTTCAAGAGGAGTTCAGTGAGATCTACCTGTGGCAGATGCACTCCCTCATGTGTGTGTTCCACTCGCCCATTCTGGAGATGGAGAGGGAGGATAATTCAGTGGTGGAAGTGAAGAACATCCTCAACAAAGTCCATACCACGCTTCTTGAACGAAAGGCTAAGAACTTCATGCCTCTAAAAGTCAGGGGGATGTTGGCGCAGAAGCACAATGACGGCTTTGGTCAAAGGTGTGACCATTTCACAGCTCAAGTCCACAGTCTGTACAGCTCATGTCTGGAGTATATGGAGACATGGATGGCCCCCATGGAGCAGTTCTCTCCTTTTATGTGGATGGATCTGAGCCAGATGCCCGACTGGAACAACGTGGAAGCATGTATCAATCACCTGGCGGGAAAAGGGGTGCTGATCGACGACGTCAGATGCTTTGATCAGGTGAGCCATTTGATGAAATTCATCGAGAAGAGCAAAAGTGAAGGGGGGCTCAACAATCAAATGCAAGTGCACCAGAAATGGACCAAATTTTTCGAAAGATCCGGCGACGAGGCCTATTACTCGGAGCTGCTGAAGATTGCACAGTTTCTGTTCGCCATCCCTCCTCACAACGCAAACGTCGAGCGGATTTTTTCCCTGGTGCAAAGCCAGTTGACAAAGGAGAGGAATCACTTGTCCGTGGAGTCCCTGAAGGGCCTTCTGTGTACCCAGTACAACTTCAAACACATGTCCTGCAAAGACTTTCATGCCTACTTGTTAGGTAATCCTACACTCTTGGCAAAGATGCGCTCTTCCGAAAAGTATGGCAGACCACATAAAGCAAGACTGACACTCATCGAATGAATAGATGACTTTTTTCCCCCCCAATTGGATTTCATATTTATCTGTAAATTCATTGAATAGAGAAGATAAGGAATATTTTTGCCAAATGTCAACGTTTTTATTTTATTCTGTGACTATAAGAAATAATTGTTTTGTATGATAACACAAATGTTCTATGAATACTGATCTGATGTTTATCTTTACAGCTGGTTGTTTTTAGAAGTTCAAATCTACGTTTGTCCAGTAGATGTCATTGTTGTGTCAAGTAGCTCTATGGACTCCCTGTTGGGCTTTATGGCTCAAACCATACACAGTATTACACACGTAGGCCTCCAGTATTACACAGTATTACTGTATACACAAATACCAAATGTGTTTAGTATAAACATTTCAGCTTTGTGTCGTTACATTAAGCTTTTTTGCTGTACTTTTCAATTTCTGCTAAAGCCATTTTCAAAGTGATTTAAATTATAGGTTAAATTCAACTGTGCATTTAAGAAAAGTTATATTAATATGTTTTTGATCAAATGCATGTTGTTGCTGCAGTGATGTGGGTGCTGTGATGGGGGACCCTGAGTTAATTAATTTGTGTTAGTTGAGGGATTTTGTGCATGCAGGAAAGGAGATTTACTTTCTGATGTTATGAATCTGCACCAATGACTTTTTTGTCCTGCTGTTTCAAGGGTTTTTTTCTTTGGCTTTAACCCCTGTTGGATTCTATTTAAACCTTTTTATAGTTGGTTGTTTATATTGCTGTCATCAATGCAGGGTCCTTAAATCTTGCCATTTGAATCACACCCTGTTGAAATAAAACACCTTGCAGAACAATGCAGCTCATCCGCAACCTGTTCATTCTTGCTGCTTCTGATAAAATGGTCATTTCTTAACCATACGCTTGCATCTTCAATGTCCTGTCAAAGTATCCTTAAGCAATACACTGAACCTGCTGCTTCTGATAATGTATATTTGAGGAAAGTGTTCATTTCCATCATGTTATGTCATTGAGGTAACATGAAGGTCAAAATTCACTACAAGTAACAATAAAATAAGTACTGTATGGGCATGCATCATTGTGAAAAGTCCTGTTTTAATGCCTAAGTTAAAACTTTTGAGGCGTAATCATACCTGCAAAATGTAATAAAATGTGTTTAAACACACACAAGCATATATGAGTTCTTTGGCTTTTTTTCAATGCTTATTCCAAAAGTTAATGTACACACTACAGTACAATGTCTTATTGTTTTACGAGCAACAGTGGTTGACCTCTTTTTACACATGTATAGTATGTACATAACTAAGAATGACTCACCTTTGAATTATGCCTTCATTATATTAGTCCAATTTCATTTTTATTAACTGAAAAACATTTCTGCTCTTACCTTTTCATGTATATATGAAATACTGATTCTTTGTTGTAAAAGTCTGATCACCTCCTGGTGAGCTTGGATATAAAATCCACCATTTTGGCTGTGAGATCCATTCATTCAGCAGAGCATAAAACAATCTTGCATTTGATTTGTTGCAAAACGCGGACTTGACATCTCTATGGAAGAACGGCAGTGACAAGCACGGGCTCACACACGTCCCCATTCCTCAGAATGACGTGTAATTACTGCAAGTGCCTTTCGTATTACATTCCTATCTATTTTATTATCAAGAATAATGATGTCACACGTTCATTAAAGACATTACACTTGCTGTAGAAAGTCGCTTGCAGCAGCTGACTAGGAAATGTGCCAATTCAGCTATTTTTACCTAAGAAAATGTTAAAAACGGTTGAACTATTTCTTATCATTAGTGGGGGTTTTTTTTCTTTTTCTTCATGACTGATGAGGCTCTGCCTCCCCTGACTGCACGTCATTGCTTTTGACAGCGTTGAACTTATTTTTTCTCTTGTATGACTGTCATTGCCTTGTTATTGACTGGCAACCAGCAGTCCGCGTTTTGCCCAAAATCAGCTTGGATAGTCTCCAACTCCCTGCAACGCTGAACTGTATAAGTCATGGATGTCAAAACTTTTTCCATACCTGTCAACCATCCCGTTTTCCCCGGAGGAATTTCCCTCATATTGTGGAAAAATATTTATTTGCATTTTATGCATTAAAGGTGCTAAAAAATGGAGGTCAATATATGATAAGCTATCTGAACAAAACATCCACATCTTAGCTTTGTGTAACAGCTGACAACTTAGTGTCATAGTGTCATATCTGATAAGATATCTCATTAATAATGAATTAATTTCACTTATATGTACTGTGTGTGTATATATATATATATATACTGTATATAGTTGACGAGTAGTCCATGCATGCATGCTTATTAAATAGCGATTGTTCATCCTTTTTATTCTCATGAACTCCTGACCCCGATTAGGTTTCGCGTCACATCTTTGTCTGTAGTTGACACTGGACCCACTGGATTAAAGCCTGCAGCTTTTAGTGAGAGCACTCACCTCTTCTGACGAGTGACACTGAGCACAGTGGCTGTGGATGCTATTATTTTCATCCGCTGCACTGCACCGGTGCTGAATTCTTCTTCAGCATGACTGAGTACACTGGACAATTATTTGTGCATCCTGGTTGTGCTTGGTTTCAACAACAGAGTGGCCCTTGGCTTGTTTGTCAGGGCCTATCACATGGCTCAGGCATCACTGCATGTGAATCTCCATGTGGAAGCGAAGTAGCATCCTCTCTGCTGTGAATCACTTTTCACTCCCACTGGTGAAAGCTTGTGTTGCATTCTAGCAAACTGCCATAGATCAAGTCTGCTTCATCGTGGAGGAAAAGCTAAACATTAATTGGACATGCAAAGAATGTCCAGTCGCCACCCGGGGAGATTTGTTAATGAGTGCCTGGCTTGCACCAAGTGTCTGTTTTCCTTTAGCAGTGAGTCATGCTAAACAGCGTATGCCAAAGTCCTCCCCCATTGCACCTTCTCCTATCTCTATAGGCTCTGGAGCACTGTTGTGTAATAAAGTGTGAGGTGTTATCTAAAATGTTATATAAAAAGATCCGGCTGTTGTTTAACATCTTTGGATCACTTTCACAAGATGTTGTGTCTCTATAATCACATTAACAAGATTTTAAAATGTCAGGGCTGTAGAATGATTGGAATACATTCACTGCATCAGAACAGTTCATAAAATACAATACACTAGGGTCCCCAACTTACGAACACAATTGGTTCCAGACGACCGTTCTTGTGTCAAATTGTTCTTAAGTAGGGTAAAAGGTAATATTACCAATGATATAGGTACTACATGTACGTGTATACATATACAGTATATGTGTATGTATGTAAATATGAGTTTGGATGCAGTAGTAATATTAAACGAGGATAAATAATGAAAAAAACAATAATAAAAATGATATAATAATACGTAATGATAAATGTTATTTACCTTTGAAGAGGAGTGGTCGAGCATACGTCCTTGTGGTGGAGTTGGAGGAGGAGATATTGAAAAAAAGGACAAATGGTCATCGTCGTTAGACTCTTCTAAAAGAGGGAGTGTTCTGTGGGTGGTGTAGAATTAAGCAGGCCTATTAACTCTTCATAAACTTTAATCACACGCTCTGTCCGGGTTATATCATACAGCTATAATGTAGCTTTCCATTTCTCCTTTACACTCTCTCCCCACCGTCTTCCTCTCTGTTGGTCCCATTAGCAGTGTCACAATGCCCTCTACTGGTCAAACATGTAGCAGTATAAATACTGATGGAGCGACTAGAAGGCAAAATAAAATAAAATATAGACCAGTCGGCTTTGTTCGTATCTCCAAATGTTGGCTAGTCGGATGTTTGTAAGTTGGGGACTTAGTGTATATTAGATACTAATTCATAATACAATGGAATCATGCATTCACTTCCTTTCCACACTGTTTATCCTGATCAGGATTGCAGGGAAGCTGGAGTTGTTCAAAACACACAAGTTTTTACTCATTTGGGACTCATGGGTACTCATTAATTTGGCTAAAATAAAAAAGAAAACCAGGTAACATGTAACATTAATTGTGCGACTGTTACTCTAATTGCATTTGCATGGATGTGTTTGATGTATTTGCCCCATGGAAAGAGCGACACTTCTTGCCTCAGAAGGGTGCGTGACAAAAACCTAAGTTTAGCTGACTCACGGGGTGCTCAATGAAGTCTCGACTTTCACTGACTCACAGGTGCTCGACAAAGACTGGAGTTTCACTGAGTCATGGGTGCTAGACGAAGTCTCAAGTTTCACTGACTCACGGTTGCTCGCAAAGATTTGAGTTTCACTGACTCGCGGGTACTGATCGAAGAGTAGCATTTCACTGACTCACCGGTGCTCGACAAAAACTTGAGTTTCACTGACTCAGTGTGTTACTCAAGACTTGAGTTTCAAGGACTCACAGTTACTCGACAATGACTCAAATTTCACTGACTCACTGATGCTTGACAAAGACTCGAGTTTTACTGACTCACGGTTACTTGACAAAGACTGGAGTTTCACAAACTCACGGTTACTCGACAACAACTCAAATTTCACTGAGTCACAGTTGACTGACGAAGGTTCGAGTTTCACTTACTGACAGGTGTTCGATGAGGTTGAGTTTCACTGACTCATGGGTGCTCGACGAAGACACTATTTTCACTGACTCAGGGGCGCTCAACAAAGATTCAAGTTTCAAAGGCTCGAGTTTCACTGTCTCACGGGTGCTCGATGAACACTTGCATTTCACTGACTCACGGTTACTCAACAACTCCAATTTGACTGACTCACTAATGCTCGACAAAGACTTGACTTTCAGTGACCCACGGGTACTCGACCAAGACTCGATTTTCCCTGACTTACGGGTACTCAACTTTGAACTGATGAACTTGTTTCTGCGCATGCACTTTGTTATGAGGGAGACTCATAAAACGTCACTAAAAGGAATTGAGTGTCCCATCCTTAGTCACCACTCAATCACAGAGGGATTGTGAATGGGACATTGAGTGGGAATCGGAAACTGCAAATCCGAGCTAAACTGACGCATCAATCAGAACCAGACGCACTTACAGACAACAACAATTAAAAAAAGGAATGAAGTATCCCATATTATTTTCTTTTTTGGTATGTTGGCCACCATCAGGAAACTCATTTTATCAAAGAGGAGGCTGAGGACAGCAAAAAAAAAACGGGCCACTGCAGCACAGGGGAGACTGTGGAGTATAATACTGCAGCAAAAGGGGAAGCCAAAGCTAGTAGTTTATTAGTACCAATGGCCTCAGGTCAGACCTCCTAATCGTGTGTCAGTCTGTGTGACATACGTTGAATGAGGAAATCTACATGCCATCTCGGCAGATTACGCTTGAGTCTTTGACAGTAAGGCTATTAACATCTAAGATGCCGTCACAGACCCTGAATGATGTCCTGTACACTGTGTCTTTAATGGCACGCTGTGGAATAGTATAAGTACAGTATAAGTCAGCAAACGTTTCAATGCCTTTTGACTAGATGGGAACATGAACGTCATCCATTAAGCCCCGCAATTTGTGGTAATTGTGATTTGAAGGTGGTGCTTGTGTGCCTGTCAAATGAGCCTGGACTAAAGGGGATCAGCTTGCTGAGTTTGTTGTGGAAGGTGACAAAAGGGTGAGCACTTAAAGGCTAACAATGCTCATCTTACCTGTGTGACTAGGCTCACATTAACGCACTGTTCTTTTAGGACCAAATAGATGAGGGAGTGTCTATAAAGGGCATCGTAGCTCCTGTAAGTGATGCTGTGATGTCTACTGTGTTCTTTATCATGATCTTCTTTATCATTATATTGCTGTACAGTGCTGTGTGAAAGTATTAAGCCACCGGTAATTTCAGCTAAATTCAGGTAAAATCAGCTCGATATTTACACTTTTACTCACACATCACATTTTTTTATCATTCCAAATGTGTACCTCACTCTCGTTGCAAACAAAAACAACAAGTAACACATGTGGAACACACAATGTAACTGTACCACACAGCCCACAGCACACTCCCTTAACAAGCCTTACAGGTTAGAAATTAGCATAGAATAGTATTGTTGTGCATGTATATTAGTGTGTAAGCTCTTATTTCGATACCCGTATAGTCTGTGTAATGCGGTTAGATTGTGTGTTCCACATCTGTTACTTGTGTTATTTTTGGTTGCACCGTGGGCGAGAGATGCATTCGGTTTTGATGACTTCCTGTTGGTTTGTGTTAGAGTGTGAAAACAGACACTTTTACAGGTGTCTCAATTACATGCGATTTTTTTCCATTTCGCTGTTGGTCTGAGAATGAAACCTCTGCGAGTAGCAGTGTGCAATCGTCCCTCGCCACTTCATGGTTCGAATTTTATAGGATTTTGGTCCCAAGGGGGACCCAAATTTCAAATTTAGGAAACCCTGATTTAAAGTTTGGGATTAAATGGGAGATCAATGGCCTCCAACTACCTGCAACCTCTGAATAGGATAAGAGGTATGGACAATGGATGGATGCACATTTGTCTTAATTACAGGCTTTCTAGTGTCATCACCTTGCTTGCAGTTTCTAATTTCAAGGACAAAATGGAATCCTTGTAGTTCTGTGAGATAGAATCGGTCTGATGTTTATCCCCTTATGTGGCAGTTATTATAATAAACAAAAAGATGAAATGTATTCTGGAACATGAGTGGATTATGTGTTTGTTAGTGGCCTCGACAGGCTGAGCACAGCTGACACCAATACAGTATACAGTTCTAGGTCAGCGTCTACCTGGATCACGCACTACCCGAGATGAGCACAGTCTAAATCTCTCATCATTTCTCAGTAAAACACATACAGACTAGAACCAATACGGAAAAATGTGAGCAATGTCAATTTTATGTGAGAACGCCTTTGTAGCATCCATCAATGTTGTCCTCCACTTTCAGCTGTTTGTGTCTGTGGTCTACCAGGTGCTCCTGTTCCTATCTGCAGTTCACTTTAAGAACCTTACAGTAACTGTAAGTGCTATGCTGACGGTTCCTATGAGTCCTTCTGCTTCTATACATGAAAAACTTAAAATATAAAAACGTAAAAATATACGTTCAATATTCCACACTGAAGTTGCACAACAAACTCAACAATTCAAAGAGTAATTACTGCAAATATCAACAGACCACCCCGCCCCCAGGGGCTCGTGTGTCTGTTGTTTGACACACACTGATTTAAGGAGTTTGTTTTTGTCTTGCTCTCTTCATCACAGACAGCCTCTCCAAATGGCTAATGGCTCACTTCATTCTGCACACTTGTGATTGATTGAAAGACCAGATTTCCCAATATGCACTCGTGAGTACAGTAATTATTATGAACTCGTTTGGAGCATCCTCAGGCTTGATTGCAGAGACAACACAATTCCATGCACGTGCACAGGAACATACTGATCTGAATTACAGAATGACTGTAATGAATGAATGCAATCGCTTCTCGCCTATTCGTAATGATAATCGTAACATTTAATAATACAAATAAAATAGAACTTAAAATCATTCAGAAGCCCAAACTAGGGTTGTGCAATAATTATCGAACCGATCAGTATCAGGCCGATATGAGTAATTATGATGTCATAACAATAACGTTGAAAAATAGCTCCAATAGCCGATGTTTAAAAAGTTCCAATGAGGCAGAGATTACCAGTACTGTGCTCTAGCGGTGGGATAGCGTAAGCAAATCTAGCACTCCTTTTCTGTCCTTTGCGTCGTCCTTACCTTCAAGCCTGCACAAGCTATAATTAAATCAAAATTTTTAAAAAGTATAAAAAGTTATCGGTTATTGGGGTCGGTCTTGACAAGCAGGAAGTTATCGATATCGGTATCGGCTTAAAAAAAAATTATATTGCATATTATGTCACGCTTCGCAGGACAGGAGCGTGTACTTCCTGTCCTGCGCCATTATTCTGGCAAGCTATGCTTCCGGGGTGGTGGAAGGAACTGCCACTCCACGCCTGGTGGCCGCACAGCTGCGGTCAATACTAATCACTGACAGTTAAAAGACCAGCGCCGTCGTATGCGCCGCGCTGGTTCATTGTTGTTGTCATTTCCATCGTTGATTTTTCCGTGCTGTCACCTACCTGTGTATAGTTGATATTATTTTTCCCACAGAGTTTTTCCTCTGTTATTTTTAGTTTGTTCCTGTCCTGCGCAATAAAATTACTTTTATTTTTGCACCTTGCCGCCTTCTCTCTGCACCCTGGGGGTCAACCTGCCGACAGCTTCAACGTTCGTGACATATTATATTGCATCTTTTGTCAAAACCCACAGCACACTTGCTCAGCTGCAACTACATTTGTGTGCATAGTGAAGATTTCATTGAAATGTAATTAATGACAGGCACCACCTTCACAAATACTCAAATGTCAAGTTAAATATGACTGGACGTCTGGGGAATTGATGACAGAAGTGATGGGACAAGCAAATGCTCTGTAGCACAAATGCTCAGTGTGCACACAGGCCAGGAAAGGGAGGGGAAATCATGCCTAAATCCAGCACAGTATGAATGACCTATTGTGAGTATGCTTTAAGAACAGTGATGCCATTAATCTTTGGGCAAAATAAAATCTGGAAGTCAACACAGGTGTATGTACTATTAATATATATACACAGTATATACATATATATATATATATATATATATACATGCATTAATGATTCATGTAAATAGTTAGGATGACCAAAACCCCAGTTAGCAGAATATATCAGGGTTGGGTTTGGGATCTACCGAAATATCTGGGTTTTGTCAGTGGCAGATGACGATTCAAAACACTTCACCAGTTTAAAGGACATGCATGTGTTGACTTGTAAACTTGACCCATATTGAATATGACCCATTTACACGTAGGCTTACTACTGTATCATTGAGAAGCTCACCGTAAATCTAAAACTGCAGATGCTAATCTGTCAGTGAGGTCAAGCAACCCAAACACTGCCACATGGCAACAGTTACTGATACTGTCTTGTTTGGCTCCTGCAGTTCGTCTCACCAGACAGATGGCAGCAATAAGCCAATCGCCCAACAGGATGTCAGGCACAGGTTGTTATCCTCTAAAAACGAGGTAAAGTATTCCCTGCGTGATTCCAGTCTCATCTGGCACCGTGCAGCCCTTCTAATAGCTGTTGTTCACTCGTGTCCGGATCTGGCATAACACCCCAAAACTGTAAGACAACTGTCATTCCCAAACCTGAAGATGAGCAGGAAGATACAGCAGCCTGTAATGGAATACACTAGCCTGATGCTTCAGAAATAGCAACATAGTTCCTGTCACCAAAACACAGATTTACTGCTTTTATTTTTGGTAGAGACAGAATGTCAGTAAGGAAAAAAACCTTGTGGCTACGAGGAGGACGTGTCATTTACGTGAAAACAACATTGCAGATTAAATGTTGTACTTGTTTTACTGGCCTACGTTCGATGACACTAAGGCATAATAAACACTAGACTATTAAGTGCAAACCACATGCGTCACTATAATATCCCATGCCAGGCCAGTAAGTATCAGTGTTTCCCCCAGGACTGCAATGTATCTATGGTGCTGGGTTGGGTCGCTAGATGACGTCATTGTCTAATGTATAATGATAATTGGCCATGACACTACATTTCCCAGAACTTCCTTCCTGAGCGCATTGATTTCACATAGCAACATAGAAACAATCGACTACACCTAGCATTAACTTTTCAAAACTCAAAATATGTAGCGTTACCTTTCAGTGGTGGCCTGATGCACTGTGAGCACGGCGCTGACGTGCTATGAGTGATGAAGCCAGTCACTAGCCGGCTTGTAGCTAGCCGGTGTGGTGTAGCGACATGTCACTATGCCGGTATAGTAGTTCTTTGGTGCAACAATGTTAGTAACAAAACTCAAACTCAAAGACTTGAGACTTACTTGAGACTTGCAAAGCACTGCTAATAATGATAATAATAATAATAATGGATATATATATATATATATATATATATACCGCCTTTTTACAAGTGCTTCACAATGAAGTGAACCCATTCATTCACTCCTCAGTCACACACTGGTGGTGGTAATCTACATCTGTACCCACAGCTGCCCTGGAGTAGACCGATGAAAACGTAGCTGCCAATTTGCTCCTACGGCCTCTCCGACGAACACCAAACAAACACCAGTGTGGGCAGTACAGGAGGCAAGGTGGGTGAAGTGTCTTGCCCAGGGACACAACAACAGTGACTGGTTGGAGGGAGCGAGGCTCGAACCACCAGCTTTCCAGCTTCTGGACGACCTGCTCTCAGGCACTGCCGCCCACTGACTTGCTCCCACCTCTGTTCAAAATAGAGAGTTTTTTACTGAACCGGAACTCACTGGTATTCATCTCTGTTAACTGGTTTACCTACCCTGCTGCTGCTAGCTAAATTAAAGAGGAAACCAGATAATGTGGTATGAATTGTGCAACTGTTACTCTAACTGCATTTGTATAAAGGTATTAACCCTGTGGAAGAAGCAACAGATCTGCTCCTCGCCTCAAATCAACTCTCTTTTCCACTTCCTTTTCCTGTCTGAGCGGCACGCTCGCTAACACTGAGCCGGGTACTCAAAGAGCTCTGCAACTCAAAAAACTAGACTCGCCAACGCTGGCACGAGGGTGCCAACTAGTGAGTTGTGAACCTGACATGGGCTCACGGATTCAGTGAGTTCAATTTAGTGAGTCGGTTAGGTGGACGCATGGGCAAGTTTCTCGGGTGACATGAGCACTGAATCATATGTCGACATCACCGCCATGTTGGGTGTGGCAAGAGAGAATGGGGAAGATACCAAATTCTTGTTCTGCATGTCACTGTACCAACCGTTTTACAGTCCAAAGAATATGTCACAGGATTACCTTTGACAGGTAAGGCTGAAAAAATACTTTTGTATTTGGCCATTCTAACATCATTTTACAAACAGAATGTGTTGACTTTGCGGCATAATACTGTGAATTCCCGCAGTGAAACCAAAGTTTGGTCCATTTTCTTGCCTTTCTTTGAGGAGCAGATCTGCCACATCCCAACATATCGCCGCAACGTGCCAACCTTCTCAATGAGGTGAGGTTTTTTTCACTAGTTCTGAAGTGCAGGGGCCTGTTATGTGGTGAAAGCCAGTGTTGTGGGAAAGGGGTGTAAAGTTTCACCCTCAACCTATTCTCCTGCTGTTATTGTGTCGAAAGCAATTTTGCTGTTGTTTTAGACGTCACATTAAGACGTTGTGCGATTGATGTCGTCATGCATCCGCTTGTCTAATTGTCTGTGTAAAATGCAAAGAGGCAATGTGGGACCTATTCATGACTCTAATGGGGCTATTTAAGGAGGGTAAAACAGTATATTCTGTCTTCCTGTGAGCTTTGCAACACCCTGCTGCTCAACAGGCAGGAGGTAGGGCCAGAGGAGTAGAGGGAGGTGGTAGCAGCAACACAGGTAGAAGAAGGATGAGGGCAGCTGGGAGGGAATGTGACAGCCCCTGTTGGCTTTGTCTCCAAGATACAGTGGCATGTGAGAAGGCAGAGGAAATTCTGAGCCTCACGGGAAACCCATTAGAGCTGCAACGCCTCACGGTCTGACTTCCACAGTCGCATGAAGGCTTTACCGAGGAGCATGGTTCGATCTGTACCCACGGTAGCTCTCTCTCGCCCGCAGCAACCCAACCCCCAGCCCAAGACGCACTCCCAAAGGCCTCTTTCAGAGGAAGCCAAGTGCCAGGCCCCTGTAAGCAGGAAGGCTCCCTTGTTGAGTCTCATCCGCACGTCACCGCCAGTGGCAAAACACGTAGGCACACTCCCTCGCTGGTTATTGTGACAGCAGCCTCTCTGCTAGCTAGATTATTTGGCATTTATCTAGAAACTAGGCTTCCTATGTGTGGAATGTAATGAAATTGTAGGTAAGGGTTATGGAGAAATTAAGGTATATTGCTTATTTTTATATTCTAAAGAGCAACACTGTGACTTTTGCCCCTTCTAACCGGTTGAGTACACCACATCTTTCTGGTGAACGTGTTTGAGGTTGACTTCAGACATGGAGGACTTGCACAATGCGGGAAGACAGGACCTCACCCGCCTTCAGAGGCTTTAACCTCCTCCAGGGCTGTTGCTGGAGCAGGAACAGGCGGATCCAACCTGAGGTAAGCTGATGGAGATGAGGCAGAGCCATTAAACGCAACAACATTTTTGGTATATCTCACTTTTTCATCAATTGGCGTTCTTGCCAAACAGGTTTTACCATACCTGCAGTGTTTGGCTTTGGACAATGCTTTCTCACCATGATTGCTTGTTTGTTTACCTTTGCCTGTTATTATTTAGTAGTAGATTTCATCTGAAAAGTGACAAATGCATTAGTTACTTGAAAATAGTTTTTCACCCTAAAAACCTTGCACCGTGCGTCACTGCTGTGGTTTATACGAGCGCACACAGATTGCGCACGCACAATGACTCACAGAAACAATGTGCTGCATGCTGCATGAGACGACTTCTAATGGTAGTAGGTTATCTTACTTTTACCATTGAAATGAAGACACATTTGTTTAGTCTGCAGTGTAAAGGGGTACAGGTATGTGTGCTGGGTGTCTTGTGACACCCCTGTAGTGCAACAGGTCTGCAGATTAGGCAGGAAACTCACACAACACCACTGCTCAGATTGAAAGTGGCCTTCAAACTTGCAAAAAGTTTGACGATATATTCACTGGAGGGAGAAATGAGAGGGAAAAAAGGACATCTTCCCACCATGCTGTGTTCAGCTCCAATCATTTTGCCTCCATCGCCACTTTTTTTTGTATTAACCAAAAACAATTTAACATGAAGGACCTTCTGAAAGAGCCACTCCAAATGGACCAATCACCGCCTAAGCACCAAATCTGGCCTGGTGCATCGGGTCTCGCATGCAAGTAGCGATGTCCAGTAAGATGATATTCACCAACTTCATATGCGCACAACAGTTGGTTAGGGAATAGAGGAGCATATTCAGCAGCTTCTTTGAAAGGTACACATCCTGTCCCGAGGGTGGGATGGATTACTGAACTGACCACTGCTGTTGCATAAGAGCTGTCAGCTAATCATACTACCTTATCACATCACACAACGTTGCTTACCTCCCGCAGAGGGAATTAGTCTTTGCATAACAAACATCCTCCTCGCACATGTGCAACACGTGTCCTTTTTAAATCCACCTGTTTTATAATTACCTCACCTTTTAAACAAAATTATGCTCATTATTATCCTCAGATATATGTTATATATATATTAGTGAAATATTGATGTTGATTTAGTTTGTGCTGTCACTTTGAGTTGCTCTTCTTCAACCAAGCAGATTGTAACATTGTTATTAAATATGACTGAGAACCCAGTCCAGGGTGTACCCAGCCTCTCGCACAAAGACAGCTGGGATAGGCGCCATCATACCCACGACGCTAGTGAGGACAAGCGGTACAGAAAATGGATGTATGTCAAACGAGAATGACTCTCAGAAGAGTGCAGTTGTCGAACGATATATTTGTCTGATTTTTGGGTCTGTGGGTCTCACAGCAATATTATGTAAGCTATTCTATTGATTTTCCAACATCGGATTCATGTTCATTGTGATCAAGTCATGCCTGTGTTGTTCTTGACCATGTTTTATTATGGTTTATGCAGGTCGGGGTTATATTTCGGTAAATTTGGGTGCTCAGGAACCAAAGTTGTACTCATCCATCCATCCATTTTCTATACCGCTTCTCCTCTTTAGGGTCGCGGGGGCATGCTGGAGCCCATTCCAGCCGACTTCGGGCTACAGGCGGGGTACACCCTGGACCGGTCGCCAGCCAATCGCAGGGCACATATAGACAAACAACTATTCACACTCACATTCATACCTATGGACAATTTAGAGTCGCCAATTAACCTAACATGCATGTTTTTGGATGTGGGAGGAAACCGGAGTACCCGGAGAAAACCCACGCACACACGGGGAGAACATGCAAACTCCACACAGAAATGCCCAAGGGAGAATCGAACGCAGGTCTTCCCGATCTCCACTGTGTTGGCCAACATGCTAACCACTAGACCACCGTGCGGCCAAAGTTGTACTCATTACCTGAAAAACTGCACAAACCTAGTGAACAGTGCTATGTAGGAATAATTCCATATTAGGGGAATTAGCAGCAAAGTATGAGGTCAAGAGTTGTCAAGATAAATGACCTACCTGTTTTTGCTATTGTAGAAATCAAATTAAACAAAAAAGGTGCACTGTGAAAAAAAGCTCATAATAATATTACATGATGTGTCACTTCTAACACAAAGTCTTACATTTGCCACTTTTGGGACTGGTACCTTGTACTCTTGTTCTACATGATGTGGAAGTGCCATATCATGAGCTTGGTGTGTTTAAGTTATCCCTGATTTCAATTTTTATGAACCATCGGCTACAAGAACTTCATGAGATTTCCACGAGACCTTTTCAATCCATGTATGACAACTTGCTTGCCGGGTCCATAGCACCGTTGGTTGCGGGGTTTTTTTTTGTTGTTTTTTTTAATGGCAGCCAGAAAGTGTTTTTTCGGATGTAACAACTGTGTATAGAATCCAGAGTACCAAAGTAGTGGGACGATTTTTTTGTTTTCCGGGTAGCTAAAGACCTAACTTATGATCACTGATGCTTTGCTCTTGCCACTTCATGGATAGATAGCTCTTCTGTCAACAAAGCACAGTTCACAGCGTTTTATGATGCTCATTTTGACTTCTATGATGATGGCTTTCCTTTTCTTTGGCACACGGCCACAGTTTATCGGGGTTAATTGGTTCCAGACCCCAAGTAGGATTCAATATTAATAAGTGGAATATTTTGGCAGTTATGGCATAGAAAACCTGCTTATGATCCGCTAAATACTTTTAGGATTAGAGCTCTCAAGACATGACATGATATCAATTCTCAAATCAAAATATCGATACTTTCGATACTTCAGTCATTTGAGGTCATGCTTGTCTGAAATCTTGACCGATCGAAATTTCATTCTTAAAGTAGTTAATACTCATTTATTTTAACGGTTTCACCATTTTACATATTTTATTTTTTATTGTTTAAAATGATGTTTAAAATAATTTTCACATAATTTGTATGATTTTGTCCTCTTTTTTTCGCTTGTTGTATATTAGCTTAGCTACATTGCAAATCATCCCACTACCGCGATATACTGCAGGGTTACAGTCAATTATATTCTTGTATTCTTTATGCCGTGATATGAAATACATTACTTTTAATAATTAATAATTAAATTCACGTTGAGTGAATTTGCAAAGTATCAGCATTGGATCGGTACCACCGATACCAGCCTAAATTTTACTCAGTGTCGGATTGGAGACGATATCAGTGGTATTGCACATCACTACATGAAATAACACGCCTATAGTCACTTTACATTTGTATTACCCAATATAGTAGATATAATCAGAGAAAATAAGACATATTGGACATAAACAAGATGACAGACTCACACATTAGCAGTTTCTTGTTTTTTCTTCCAGCGTACTTCCGCCATGGCAGCTTTAAATGACTTCACATTCATATTACCCAATATAGTAGACAAAATAAGAGTGAATAAGCCATTTAAGATGTAAATAAAACTCCTGCTCCAGCAGCGTCACAGTAAATGTGTTCCCTATGGAATGACGGGTCTAGTGCCTGTCTCCCCGAACAATGACTGACACCTAGTGGCCAATGTAGAATACTACATTCTACATTAGAATGCTTCTTCTGACTTGTAGTAGTATTTTGCCATTTTTATGTGTATGCTTAATGTAGGCCAAGAATAAGTGCAATTTGCTTAAATATGTTGTTTTTTTATTCCTAATAGGCCGTATTCAAGCACGAAACAGCAACCATTTATCAATTCATTAATACATTTTTGAAAAACCGTGATAGAATGAGGGAGCGATGTTCGAACCGTGACGTGATGAGGCGTGGCTGTAGCCTGCTTTAAGCTGGGGAGACATCATGAAGTGCAAAAAGTGTGGCACTGCTGTATTCATAGTGTAAGTAATTGTCACGTATTTACAAGCCAAAATTAAGTTTTGAATGAATTTACAGCAGCTTGTTTGTAACCATAACACGTCGAAAAACGGAAGGAGGATGACTTGTATAATGCCCCACTGGGATCCAATATTAAAAGCCGCTGAAATGAGCAGGATAGGGCCCCTTTAAATATACATTGACGTCTTTTTTCCAGCCTTGTTACGCAATTAAAAATATCAACTCCACACTGTTTGATTTTTTAGGATGACAGAAAACGTTTGGACATCCTGGTCTATTCAGGATAAGTAAATAAAGAATATGAAGTATTTGTGAGGTCTGGGTGATTATAAGGGAGTGGCTGCAGAGCGTGCTGCTTTGCCAGGGAATCCTGCAAGCTCCATCGTGGAGATTGTGAGGGAGTCCCAGGGGAATATGACGTGTGCGTCGGTGGAAATGTGCTCCACGGAGCGTCGGTGTCGGTAGGAGGACCGAGCAGCAGTGGGATAGAAAAGACGCGCGTCTATATCGGGACACCCCCAGCTGTCAGCGGCAGAAACCTGACCAGGTGGCTCCTTCCTTTAGCTGGACGCGTCACGACGCAGAGCAACAACAGCTTGCTAATCTCCTTCTCGGTGACGCCAGCAGTGCGCGTAAAACCTGGACTGTGCTTGGTTTTGGTCTCCACTGTCTTCTTCACTCAAAGTAAGACACGGACAGCGTCTTTTAGTCTTCGGGATGTCTGAGTAATTGGAAACGATGACTCTTATTGCTTGGATTTGATCAAGTCTCCCGCGTCAAAACTCACTTTGACATCATGTTGCCAGAGATAAATAAGGTGAGAAAACTTATTTTTTCTAAACACGGAGTACTATTACAGTATTTTGTTTTGCACATTTTTTTTAAATTGTTATTTTGATTTTCTTGTCTAAAACAGAGGTGTCCAAAATGCGGCCTGGGGGGCATTTTCAGTCCATGAAAATAATTGGTTGTAATATATTATGAGATATTACACAAATAATGATTTGCTTCGTGAGCTGTAACACAACATGTTCTTCAAATAGCTTAGCATATATTGACCTACATTGGATTGGCAAGCTGCATCATTTCATTTTTCTGTGTGTGGTCTAAAGAGTGCATTGCTGTCATTATTTGATCAGTGCTGCTGTCACTTTATTAGGGACGGTACACCTGCACATCAAACACTGTACAGTACAGAAGTACAAATACAATAAATACAATGTGTTGCCATAATTCTCAGGTCAAATTGCTACTTCCATAGGCTGAATATGTTTTTCTACTTATTATTGTTTTTGAGGCCACCTGTATTGTGCATGTGCACCTATGTTGTGGCCAATAATTCTATATTTGCCTCCGTGACAGCGACGTTTCCCAGAACATGCTCGCTCAATTTAGGAAAGCCCCTCAATGCCTGTCTTATGCTGATGAACACAGTATCTTTACATCATGTTATTTATATAACACATCATTTGCAATGCATGGATGACATCTTTTGACTGCACATGCACTCCATGAGAATTTTAAGATCAGTTGAAAAATTGCAAGAATTTACATTTTGCACTGTTGGATCTAAAGGGGGTTCTAAGTTGAACTTCAAAATGCAAAACGAAGAAATGGGAGTGAGACAATAACATTTTTGAGTAAGCAATTTATTGCAAACAAGCATTAATGTCACGTGTAAGCGTGGTAAGGCTATCGGACCCCAAGATGCAGAGACGTACACAACGGCTGAAGTGACAAAAAGGGTTTATTACAGAAAGTGACCTCAGAGGAGGAAAAAAAGGCAAACACAGGTACTACCAAGAAGTATAATCCACGAACAAAAGCCAGGGCAACCGCACTGAAAACAAAGACTCTGCGAGCCAAAACGTGCTGCAGGATAACACACAAGCGGTAACTGAAAATGCTGCTGGCATTTAACCGTAGCAGAAATACACTGAGCAGGAAAATAGTCACTACACAGGTAGGCACAGAAACACAATAGCCAATATCACAAGCTAAATGGGAGGCAGGTGGCACAGGTTGCAGGAGAAGTCCAAAGGAACAATCTGGCAATGAACAACCGTCTCCCAACAGCTTATAACGGTGCAGCAGTAATTGGTTGCAGCAATGGTGCCCTGCGACAGCTTTTTTGCCTTTGCCATCAAGAGATCATGACAGTTTGAATGCCTGACAGAAAATGACATTCAATCCACATTTTTGCCAAGATGTTGGCTTTTAAAGGCTGTGGTCTTGAACTTTTGATCAGCTGATGAACAGCCCATTTCACTTTAATGCTTGTTTGCAATAAATTGCATACTCAAAAATGTTTTTGTCTCACTCCCATTTCTTGTTTTTGCATTTTGAAGCGCTACTTAGAACCTCCTTAAGATCCAACGGTACAAAATGTAAAGTCTCGCAATTTTTGGACTGGTCTTGAAATTTTGATCAGAAGTGTACTTAAGCTGTAAAATCAGATCCATTTCTATTTGACCTGTGGTTTACAACATCAGCTGATTTGTCTTCCTCTTACCTTTGCACCAGTTAACCCTGTGACCAAGTGACCAGAGAGGATCACAATGGGCCTTGTGCACCTGCTGAGATGATCCTCCATTGTTCACCACTTGATCTTTAGCACGTGCAAAAGATAGATTGCGCTGATTTTGGCACGTTTAGGGCAACATGTCATCTTGATGCATGCAAACTAAGAAAAAAACAAACTACTATTTAACAAATTTTACAAACATGTTTTTCATTGGCCGATGGCATAATAAAGTAAGAATAAAACGAAAGATGGTCCACATCAGGACATGAAGCATTACTAAGAAGATTTAGGGCCACACTGAAAAGAAAAGGTTATAAGTTAGCATAGCACTAATGTAAATTCCCTAAATTAGCAGGACTCCCTCGTTTATCACAGTTAATTGGTTGCCGAGCAATAAGTGAATTTCCTACAAAAAGTAGTATTTTTTATGTATAAATTTTCATAGAGCAGAGAAAACATTTTTTAACATTATTACAGTAGAGACCTCTAGACATGAAATACCACCCCTATAGCCACATTTACACTCATATTATCCAATATAATAAGCGTAATAACAGAAAATATGTTATGTTTGGTGTGGACAGGAGCCCAAGATGCGAAGCAATGGTGTGTGCGGCAAAAAACAAAGTCTTTACTGAGCTTTCAGAGACAAAAAAAAAAATAATCGTCCAACATAAAGCGTAGCACTGTTGCTAGGAAATACGTACAACCAAAATGAAGTCCAAAAATTTAAAAGAGGTTCAAACCCAAGGCGTAGCGCGATTCTAGTCAAAAAAAAAGTTTACCGAAACTAAGGGCGAAGTAAAAAGGCTTAAGAGTCCGACAAAGAAGAATGCTAGCACAACAAACAAAGCAGTAGGCCAAAGGAGACGCAGAGGAAGCCAGAGCAAAACAGAAGCACCGGTTGCCTGCCTGAGAAGGTACAGGAACACTACTCGGGAGTGAGCATGTAATCCAACAAGCAGAGAAGCAGTATCGACGATGGTGGGGGATAGGATACCAAAATAGCCTGCAATAAGTAAAATCCCTGAAGTTTGAATTTGAATGATCAACCTTAATGATCAACACAAGAAATGATTAAGTCACTCATGCGTATTTCACTCCTGTGACCGTGCTTTTTCATCCAGCCGCCGTTCCGCTGTACTGTAGCGTTTTTGTATCCTTCATAAAACATATTGCTGCAGACGAAACGAAGATTCATTTACAAGCTAGCGAGCAAGCAAGCTAGCGATGACACAGGAGACCTGGTAGGACGGCACGAAGGAGATTGATTGACAATTGCCGAAAGCCAACCAGGACGCAGAAAACAATGGGCGGTGCAGACAGACGAGAGAGGCAAGAGATAGACACTCAACTTCCCACAATGCAATCTTCTTAAAGGGCCAGGCTTGGCTTGTGACAGCGTCCATATGCTGTAATAAAAAAAAAAAAAGCACAACAAAAATCCGCAAAGGTGAACCACGATAGAGCGAGGGAACACTGTATTTACTATTTGGCTACTTCTCTGCCAATTAAATGATTTTAAATTGTAAGGAGTAAAGGGTTTTTTTCTTGATTAAGAAGTCAAATTATTACTTGCATTCCTGAGCAGAAAAAATGTCTATGAGAGCTGGTGTACTAAATGTGTTAAAAACTGTACATTGGTTGGATTGGTTTGGAGAATCCAATCAGTCTTTCTGTTTATGGCCTCAAGTTGAAAAGGTTTTCTGTTCTAAGTACTTGGCATCTATGCCACATGGGCACGTGTGATGATGCTACAAGCTCAACGCCCATCAGTCAGCTCATTAGTCCAGGTGAGGTTTTGGATGTTAGCCTGCCACAGTGACCTACATGCCTCCTTGGCTTCAGATTGCAACATGACAACGGTGAAGACCCTCCCTCTGTATCCTGACTACCAATAATCCCTTTCCATTGGTAGACAGGAGGCAAGCTTGGCTGGTTCACGTCCTACATAGTGCAGATGATTGGGCACTAATTTGTTGTTACTTTTGCCTCACAATCTGCAGAGTAGCTCTAGATGTCTGCCTCACCCCTCCCTCCTACAGAGGGCAGGTAGAGTGATCAGCATGTACAGAATCTCCAAATGAGGTTAAGCTTTATTTCACCCATATGGAGCCACCAAAGCCTCACCCACTGATTAAAAAGGCACATGCACGCTGGATTGCTGTCAAAGCTTAAGGATTCATCCCAAAATACCTCTGGTGCAAACTCCATCGCTTTTGACGACAGTGCAGTGATTGCTTCTCTTAAACACATGCACGTGCACATGCATTGGCAAGCACAGGGATGAGCGCATGTGCAGACCAGGAGGGAAAAGTGCATACGAGAGGTGGGTTGTTGCTGGGTTTTTCCGGAAGTGATGTATTTTTAGATCTCGGTGCATTATTTTTGGTAGCGTGGCTGCAACTGTGCTCAGCTGCCTGCAGAGAAGCAATTTCCACGTGGTTGTTAAAGAATTCCCAAATCTGACCTTGAATGCGGCAAATATAAAAAAATAAAACATGTGAATGCAGCAGTTGATGTTCTTTATCCGTTGAGTCGTGTGCTTTAAACGTTGTTGTGCCTCCCGCAGATGTCACGCCCAGAGGCCTTCCCTCATAGACACCCAGCAGAGGGCAGTCGTCTTGGGACAAACCGATCCTGCTTACAGGTCAGATTCTAACCACTGCAACTTGCATATTTGGTAGCTTGTAGTTGCGGTTCTGTACCAGGGCCACCAGCAAATGACTAAAATCTGCAATTAAATGGGGCGCCCATAAAAATGCTTATTTTTGACACACGGCCCACTCCCCCTCGTTGACATGTTGCTCCGATTTCAGATCAACATTTGTAATAAAAGTTAGTGTTAGTTAGTGTAGTTATGGTCATGAGCTTTGGGTAGTCACCTAAAGGAGAAGATTGTGGGTACAAGCGGCCGAAATGAGTTTTCGCCATAGGGTGGCTGGGCTCCCCCTTAGAGGTAAGATGAGAAGCACTTTCATCCGGAAGAAAATCGGAGTAGAACCACTGCTCATCCACACTGAGAGGAGCCAGATGAGGTGATTTGGGCATCTGGTCAGGATGCCCCCTGAACGCCTCCCTCAGGGCACGTCTGCCTCGGGGAAGACCCACGACACGTAGGAGAGACTGGCCTGGGAACGCCTCGGGATCCACCGGGAGGAGCTGGACGAAGTAGCGGTAGGAGATGGCTGGATGGATGGATGGATGGATGGATGGATGGATGGATGGATGGATGGATGGTAATTATTACATTAGATTCAGCTCCAGAACCCTCCCCCATCTGTCTTTACTATGCCTCACACACTTATTAAATGCATTTAAAGTGTAGAAGGTACTCACCACTAATGACTGACAGGGGTGTCCAAAGCTTTTACATCAATGGAAGGATGGAACTTTGCCATTTTGATATTTTGTATATATTTCAAGAAAAACCTTACGGACATTGGTGAAAAAGCATATTCCTGTATAAGTATGAAATTTGGTCTTTGCTCTTGCTTTCCCCATTTTTACTGTTGTTTTTTTTCCCAAATATTTCGTCTTTCTTCTTAACTTTATTCCCATAATAGAACTTTTTCCCCCCAACCTAAAGTTTAAAAAAAGACAACTTTGTTTGTTTGTTTGTTTCTCAAAATATCACTTTTTTAAAGCATATTTTTTCTTTAATATTTCAATTCTATGCTACTAAAATGACATTATTTTTCATCATCATATGACAAGTTTATTCTCGCAAAATTGAAACTTTTTTCTTGTCAGAGTACACTTTTTCTTCAAATATTTTGACTTTATTCTTGTGAAATGATTTTTTTTTTCCATTTCTGCTGGGGTTTTTTAAAATTATTTTTACTATTTCAACTTTTTTCTTTTACATTTTCTTCTCATAATTATGACTTTATTCCCATAATATTTTGACTTTATTCTTGTAACTTTTTCTGCAACCTAATTTTCCAAAAATCATTGGTACAACTTTATTTGTTGTTTTGTTTGTTTTTCATAATATTACAACATCCTTCTTTAATATTTCAACCTTATGCTTCAAAAATTATCATATTTTTTTCTCACTATATTACAATGTTATTCTCTTAAAATTGTGACTTTTTCTCGTTAGATTACAAAATTTTCTCTTAATAGTTCGACTTTATTCATATAAAATTTGTTATATTCGTTTCCGTTTTTGCTGATGTTGGGGGTTTTTTTTGTATTCTTGTGAAATGATATTTCCAGAATGTGTCATGGGCCAATAAAAAAAACAGCCACGTTGGACACCCCTGATGTAAGATGATTCACGAATAGATGGAATCAGAGTCTCGGTGTAAGTGTTAGTTTCACTTTTGTGTCTCACAGCAACTATGGTGCGTTCAAGGACCACCGAACAAAGTGTGAAATCGTAACACTTGACGAAAAAACATTGAGTGAAGCATAAAGATAGAAACGTAAAAATTGTGGGCTTTTTAAACCAGTGGTACGTGCATGCTGTGCATATTTATAAATGATTACCGACTTGCGGTGAATGAGATATGTTTTTTGTAGGAAAAAAAAAAATCCGCAAATTTGGAGGCCGTGAATGCTGACTCGCGAATGTGCGGGGATCCACTGTACATCAGGTTTGATTGGGCGATTGGAGCTCCTTACTGATGCAGTTTGCCCTGCAGTTATTTACAGGCGCATAGCTGTGTTTATTTCCTTTGCCTGCTGTGGCAAGGTACCACCAACTATATTTAGCTCTATCTCTGTGCATCATAAACAAGTTGGCACATCAGCAGCAGGGCAACACACGTGAGAGGCATCAAGTATGCAACATCACATTTAATGTGCAAAGCTTTTGTAGCTATTCATATCCGTATTCAAGTTTATTCGTGTTATTTATTGCTTTAACCAGATTTAATTGCGGAATGGTCGCCTAACAAAGTGAAGGCATGTCCTGTAATTCTCCCCATGACATAGATAGACACCTTTTGGATATCTAATTCTTCCCCGAGATCTTGGCATTGGGCAGCCGTTTAATTTTACTCATCAAGCTCGTACGGTATGCTCAATGGCAGCCAGAGAGGAGCAGGTTGCTGCTCTTCTTCACCCCCGCCCCACAGAGAGCCCTGCACAGAGATATAACACCAGGACACAGTCCAGTCAGGACCAAGGACTTTGTCCCCATTAACCTCGGGTAACTCCAGCCGCTCCCTGCTGGGGGTTCTGATCACCTGAGCCCAGACTAAAAAGTGATCATCCCGTCAAACAGATGATGAAAGGGGATGTGACAGGCGTGTGAGGACAGTGTAAAAAGGATATCATTCATTTATAGGTCACACTGCCTGACCCACTCTCCTGATTCTTATGTTGTCTGTTTAAAACTACTCAGTGTTTGAAGAACGGTTTGTTCCTCTCATGTTGGTTTAAAGGTCCCATATTATACTATTATACTATCTTTCAACTACTTTAAATAAGTTCCCCAATCGTGTATTCACAGTATCCGCCCAAAGGCTAGCCTTGATGCTGGAATTATGTGTGTTTCTAGTTTTAATGGCCGTTAACTCGTTCAATACCAACGACGTAGTTATACATTTTTATAAACCCGAACGCCCGATCCGAACAACTTATTTATACGTCGTTTACGTTTTTTTGTGCGAGAGGCAAAAAGAGGTGTTGACGCAACTCTCCACTAATGCGTTTCACTTCAGAGCAATTTTAAGCCATGAAAACGGCCACAAGGTGGCAGAAGTGCATTGGATAAGAACTCGGCAGAGATCATTTGAACAGAAAAATCACACATGACAGGAAGGAGGAAGTGAGAGAGCGTGGAGGAGTGTAGCGTAAGTGACATTAGATGTTCATTTCTCCCTTTCATTCATCATTTATATGCATTTTGAATCATTTTTCTGCATGTAAAACTATAATTGTTATATATTAAAAGTGTTTTGTGTTCACATTTTTGGGAGTCCGGAACAGATTAATTGAACTTACATTTTTCTCTTATGGGAAATTGTATTGGGTTATTTTATGTTTGAGTTTGAGGCGGACCTTCTGGATCGGATTAATGACGCTAACTGAGGTTCCTCTGTATATAACGTCCACACCGTGACTCTCATTCAATCTGCACTTGGATCGTCTTACGTTATCATTCATTCGTGTTCATACTTTGAATTAGTTGAATAACTGTGTGAGGAGCTTAAATCAGGATTGTGTCGCAGGTGAACAATGGCAATTGAAAAGAGAAGCGGAGGATTCTGGAGCTTAACTTTTATAGCAAATGTTGATCGGAAATCGGAGGAGAACGTCAACGCCAAGATAGCCGGAGGGTTTGGAGGAGGAGCGAAAAGCGGGGATCTCCTGTATTCAATTTAGTTTTCATTTTATCCTCCATACAGGAGATTTTTCTCATTTCTCTGTCATAGTTAAACCAGCTCTTCTTACTTACAGAAGTTTGGCCAAGGAGGAGGGACTTTGCCTCAGCTAGAGCCTCCGGTGGTCCAGGTGGTAGTCAGCAATGCCAAGAACCAGCAGCAGCAGACCGACAGCATCCTGCCCCAAATTGTCAACAAGGGGGTCCAGAACCACTATCAGACAAACACAGTAAGGAGCTCATACAGTCATGGCCAAAAAAATGACACAAATATTAATTTTCACAAAGTCTGCTGTCTCAGTTTTTATGTTGGCAATTTGCATTTACTGCAGAAGGTTACAGAGAGTGATAAGATGAATGGCAAGTATGCAAAGTCCCTCTTTGTCATGAAAACTTAATCCCATAAAAACATTTCTAATGCATTTCAGCCCTGCCAGAAAAGGACCAGCAGACACCATGTTAGTGATTGTCTGGTTAACATCGATGAGAATGTTGACAAGGACAAAGGCTGGCGATTATTCTCTCGTCCTGATTGAGTGACAATAACATACTGGAAGCTTTAAAAAGAGGGGTGGTGCTTGAAATTTTTGTTTCTCCTCTGTTACCTGCAAGGAAACTCATTGCTTAGCACAAAAGTGATATTGCTGCTCGTAGGATGGCACCTAAACCAATCATTTATGACATCATTAAGAACTTCAAGGGGAGATGTTCCATTGTTGTGAAGCAGGCATCAGGGTGCCCAAGAAAGCCCAGCAAGCGTCTGGACTGTCTCTAAAAGTTGATTTAGCTGCGGGATCTGGGCACCGCCAGTGCAGCGCTTGCTCAGGAATGGTAGCAGGCGGGCGTGAGTGCATCTACACACACAGTGATGTGAAGACTTTTGGAAGATGGCCTGGCGTCAAGAAGGGTGCATAGAAGCCACTTATTGCCACTGATATTCTGCAACAGATACAGATATTGGACTCATGAAGACTGGGGTAAAACCTTTTTTCTTATGAATCCCCTTTTCTGATTGTTTGGGGCATCCAGAAGAAATATTTTCCAGAGGAGAAAAGGTGAGCGCTACCATCAGGCCTGTATCATGCCAACACTAAAACACCCTGACATCATTCATGTGTGGGGTTGCTCCTCAGCCAAGGGAGTGGGCCCACTCATGATTTTGCCATGAATAATGAATGGTACCAAAACAACCTCCGAGAGCAACTTCTCCAAACCATCCAAGAACAGTTTAGTGTCAGTTTAGTGCCTTTTCCAAAGGCAAAAGGCTTGGGGAACAAGGTAAGTAACAGTAACATTTGACAAAACAATCCAAAAACACTGAAGCAGCAATCTTTGTGAAAACCAACGCTTGTGTCATTCTCAAAACGTTTGGCCACGACTGTGCATTCAGTTTTGCACTGCAGTTCCATTGCGCCTCTGCTGTTGATCATATTAGTCAGGAACAGAGTTGGATAGTGTGTGTGATTGCTGAGAGACATCTTGAAGGTCGCTGTGTAGTCATAGATATGCATGTGTAGCCGCTTTTAATAGCTTGGTGTGGATGAGTAAGATGACACAGAGCTCAATGTCTATGAACAGGTTGAGAGGCAAAAGCCCACTCAGCAATTCACCATGCGATTTGGCGCAGCCATGGATAAAATGTCCCGCAGCAGTAAAATCTTCAGCAACAAGCCGGATAAAGAAATGGCGCACGAGGGACACAGGCTACCCTTGTCTCCCACAGGTATGAAGAGATGAATTTAAGTACCTGAAAATAATCCTGTTCATGGGACTGATGGGACAAGAATAACATGTTGGCATCACCGTGCTTGTTCACACTCCTCTGCTCTTGGCGGGCTGATCGATATGACAGCATGACTCATCTGGTCCTCTTCCTCTGCGTTTTCTTCCAACCCGCTAACAGACGCACTCAACAACTTCCAAGATCGTCTCACTGAGTTTGAGAAGGAGGAGATCATGGACTACGCCGAGATCTGGTTCCTGGGTCTGGGCTCTCAGAAGATCGAGGCTTCGCAGGCTGCAGCGCAGAACTGTGGATATGATGACGAGCATGGAAGCTACATCAGGGTAATGAGTCCTGATGCTGCCTTTTGTTCCAGTAAATCCCACTATAGCATCTACAGTATACCAGGGATTCTCAACTGGTGGGGTCATGACCAGAAAGTGTGTCACAAAAAACAGTTCAGGCAAAAACCAACCCAAATAGATATGCTAAAAATCCACAATCAACAAACATATAAACACACTTTTGTTTTTGCTCCCATCTTTCATGAGCTGAACTCAAAGATCTAAAACTTTTTATATGTAGACAAAAGGCCTATTTCTCTTATTTCTCCTATAGGTTGTTGACAAAGCTGTCGTAATTTGTTAGCAAGCACTCCTTTGCCGAGATAATCCATTCACCTCACAGTGCCTTAGGCTGTCTTCAAAGGTTTTTATTTCTGACAAATAAGTGGGTTGCAAAAAGTCCCAGTGTACCTGACTGATTCATACCATTGGTTCTGAGGGGTGTCCCATAGAGTGCATGTATGATATACTGGGTCTAATAAAACATTACCTCAATGAATACATGTTTGTGTAAGCTTACCTGTCAATATTATTGTCGACGTCTGCAGAAATTTGCATGGTCCACCTGTTTGCTTTGCTCCAGGTGCTGCACGACCACATCGCCTACAGATTTGAAGTGCTTGAAGTGATTGGAAAGGGCTCCTTCGGGCAGGTGCTCAAATGTCTGGACCACAAGAACAATGAGCTTGTAGCGGTTAAGATGATACGCAACAAGAAGAGGTACACATTTTTTAAATATGTCTTCTTTGTTAAACAGTCCACTTTACTAAAAGAGGATATACGGTTGTCCCCCGCGAGGTCGTCCCTCATTTATTAAGGTTACTTGGTTCCAGAGGATTCCTTATTCCTTGTTTATGAATGGAATATTTTTGTTATGGCTGGTTTTTAACAGTATTGGAGCTCTCTAGACATGAAATAACACCCCAATAGTAACCTGAATGCATTTGTATTTCCCAATATAATAGCTATAATTCCAGAAAATAAACCATTTAAGACATAAATAAGACCTGTGCTTGTGTGTGTTGCGATAAATGTCGTCCGGCAGTGTGGACAGGAAGTGACGTCAGGGGTCGAGTTATAGCTGGATTACGACCACAACAGTAGCCCGTGTTGTTATTATGATTCTGATTTTGGTTATTATTATTAATGTTATTATTGTGCCTGTTGTGAGATAATTTAAACCTGCAATAAAAGTCTGTTGTTCTGGCGATTAAGTCTGGTGCTTGTCTCTGCGAACAATTAGTGACACCTATCGACCAATGTAGAATACTACATTCAAAATATTAATGCGGCTTGTATTTGTATTTTAGTTAATTTTGCCATCTTTATGCTTGACAATGTTCAATTTAAACATACGGAATAAATGCTTCAATATGCATATTATTTGTACTAATAATAGGCCGTATTCAACCACAGAACAGCATGATTTATTAATGAATTTATTTTGAAAAACCCTAATAGAGTGAAGAGTGCCACATGATTTATGACGAAAAATGGAGGAAATACTTTCTGAGATGTAAATATCCACCTCAACATATCATTTGGTCCTTAGGTTTCATCACCAAGCTCTCGTTGAGCTGAAAATCCTGGACGTGATAAAGAGGAAGGACAAAGACAACCTCCACAACGTCATACACATGAAGGAGTACTTCTACTTCCGAAATCATCTTTGCATCTCCTTTGAGCTTCTCGGGTAGGCGCATGCTTATGTTGCATACGAGCATAAATTAAACTGGTGGAATTATGTTTAGGTACCCTTGCCCTAAGGAAGGTGACGTCACAGCGATGTCGAGTCATCATTTTGTACGTCACACTTCAGGGAGGCAACGGGTTAAGCCAGGGGTGTCCAAACTTTTTCCACATGCTGAAAAAGGAAAGGATGCAAGGGCCACTTTGATATTCTGTAAAGCATATGCTAAAAAGTTCCATATATTTCAAGAAAAAAACTGCATCTCAGCTTTGTTATACAGAGATCACGCGTTTATTGTGGGGGATGGGTTCCCAAAATAGCCCGCAATAAGTGAAATCCGCAAAGTAGCCAACTATATTTTTCTACAATTATTATATATGTTTTAAGGCTGTAAAACCCCTCACCATACATTTTATACACTTTTATCAGACAGGCATTGACATTTTTTCACGTTTCTCTCTTTATTTCGTTTGAATGTTAATGATCAACTTACGAGATTGAACACAAGAAATTAAGTGACTCGGGCATATTTCACTCCTCTGATTGTGGCATGTCCTGGCGCCCTTTTTGTATCCTTGTTAAAACATATTCCTCCTCGTCATCCTCCATGAACCGGAAGATTCATTTACCGCATTCCAGGCTCCCTACAGCCGCGTTGCTTCTGCCTTCATTCAGCATGTATGATCCCTAGCAGCTAGCAATCATACAACAGGAAACAGGCAGTCGAACACAATATATAGTAGAACACAATATTCTGTGTGCCTTGGAAGATGAGTCAAAATCGTGTAAAACGGCCGGTACTGAAGGGGTTGAATTTTGAAAAAATGGCTGGGATGTTATTTTTCCTCATAACATTTCAACGGTATTCTCATAAAATTGACTATTCCTTGTTAGATTAGGATTGTTTTTCTCTTAATATTTTGACTTTATTCTTGTAAACGTACCGCTGATTTTTCCATTTCTACTGTTTTTTTTTGTTTGTTTGTTTTAGTTTTCTTGTTAAATTATATTTTTAGAACATGCCAATAAAAACAGCACTTTGGACACCCCTGTGTTCAGTGATTAGCAGTGTACCCGAGGCCTCGCTACTACTATCTATTTGAGGGGGGACATAGTTTTGTGTTTGCCTTTAAATGGACGACCTTTAGAGGACGCCTTGGACTAGCACCTTGTCTTACATTACTGTCACCAAATCCTTTAGTTAAGGCCTTGATTAGAGCCCTATCTCTTACCCCTTCTTGCTCCATGGTGCGAAGGCTCCAGTTACAAGCTCGTCACACCAGATAGCAGGAGGACACTGTTGGCACCATCATGTATTATTTCCAAGCGGAGGCGCAGGGAACCCTGTTAAGCTGCCATAAAATGTGAAATGGCTAAAAGACAATAAAATAAAAGGCGGAAGTCAGGTCAATCTTAAAACAGCTTAACACTGTCATTTCTCTCGTCAGGGTCAACTTATATGAGCTCATCAAAAAAAACAACTTCCAGGGCTTCAGCGTGGCTCTCATCCGCCGGTTCACCCACGCGCTCCTCAGGTGCCTGCAGATGCTCCACAGGGAGAAGATCATTCACTGCGACCTCAAGCCGGTATTGATTAGCACAGAAACACTCTTGTAGTAACTCTATGTTAAATCCTGAAAACAATGCACCATGTGTTAGACATGAAACTGGTTTTTAAATTGACTGTGACAACAGCAGAAACGTGTGCCATCTAGTGGAGCATTGTAGAATTACAAGAGCATCGTGCAAGAGAAACTTACCTGTTTTTTCCCTTCAACAGGAGAACATCCTTTTGTCTCAGAGAGGCCCAGGGAACATCAAGGTGGTGGATTTTGGATCAAGCTGTTATGAACAGCAAAGGGGTGAGAGCATTTCATTGATAATGTGACCCAAAAACACTTCATTACTAGGGTTGGCTGTCGTTTACATGTTATCCACTCTACAACCACAATAATAAACATATTGTTACATTAGTACATTGAAACTGAGAATGAATTATCATTGGCTTACTCTTTACAGTGTTCATGCCAACTTGGCGATGTTGTCGCTCCATCTGGCGACATTCCAACCCTCTTTGACGACATATTTTCTGAAAAGCGACAAATCTTGCGACTTTTTCTGGCGTCGTTGGGGAGTTTTCTGGTATTTGGGGACTCAAAAGTGAAAGTGCGTATTGTTCTGCATATTGTGTTCTCACTGAGCAACAGCGGGTGCTGCTGACAGCCGGCAGTGTACAGTCAGCTTCCGCGGCACACTGCCTGGATAAAAGAGGAGGCTGTGTTTATATTTTATTGTTTGTCTATTGCTATTCTTTATTTGCAAAATGAAGTGGATTATCTTACAATTTTTGGGGTAAATGTAAGTAATTGATAAACCAGGTGCTATTACATATATTCACCAGAAGAGCGTGCTACTCGCGAACCACACTAAGTCATGCTGATGTGAGCCACGTGAGCTAATTGTGCTAATTCAAGTTCTCAACAGCCATTTTGATGAAGGTGCTTTTACTCACTTTTTTTGTCTCTCCTACGAGGTGATGCTTTTTTCCTACAGCGTTTTACAACATCATATGCAAATGATATGCAAAATAGATTATGACATCATCCCGCGACTTCTAGGACAGCCAATAGCTACTTTTCTTACTGAAAAGCTGGCAACAGTGGCTGGTGCACCTCACTGGTGTCATTTTCAGTACTGTCAGACATCTAAGACCCTCACCTCTTCCTGTCTTGTCACCGTATGGCATGTAGTGTACACCTACATCCAGAGCCGCTTCTACCGCTCCCCGGAGGTCATCCTGGGTCACCCCTACAGCATGGCCATTGACATGTGGAGTCTGGGCTGCATCCTGGCTGAGCTCTACACCGGATACCCTCTCTTCCCTGGGGAGAGTGAAGTGGAGCAGATGGCTTGCATCATGGAGGTGTGGATGATGTGCTGAAACGCTCAACTGTACATTTTATTTCCACACACGCTTATTCAGTCCACTGTTTTCATTTTGTTGTTTGCAGGTTCTTGGAATGCCTCCAAGTGATTTTGTTCAGTCTGCATCAAGGAAAAGGCTCTTCTTTGGTAAGATTTTCTCTTCTGCTTGTTTGCTTGGCCTGTTTGATCCAGTCAAGGTGTTAAGCTAGGAACAACTGAAGTTCCTCAATTGGCTGTTCTGTAAGTCAGGGGTGTCCAAACTTTTTCCAGCGAGGGCCTCATAGTGAAAAATGAATGTATTGATTAAAATTCTGAGTCTTTTCTGTTAATATTTTGACTTTATTCTTGTAAAATTTCTACACATTTTAAAATTTTTGCTGTTTTTTTGCTTGTTTAAATTTTGTTTTGTTTGTTTCTCATAATGTTACGACTTTTAAAAAGTATTTTTTATTGAATATTTCCACTCTGCTACTAAAATGCCATTAAGTTTATTCTCATTAAGTTTATTCTCATAAAATTGCAACTTTTTTCTTCAATTCTTTAAATTATCAGATAAAAAACCATTGAGATCAGAATCTCATTTTCAAGGGTGACCTGGCCAAGACGACGCCAATACAATTTCTTGTTAGATTACAACTTTTGTCTTTTAATACTTTGACTTTATTTTAGTAAAATATTGTATTATTAAAATATATTATTAAAATGTTCTATCATTGTTATTATTATAATGAAATTACAGCTGTTTTGTCCATTTCTGCTGTTGGCTTTTTTTTTTTTAACTTCCAAACTATTTCTACAATATTTTTTATTCTCGTAATATCAATACTTTATTCCCATAATATTTGGACCTTTTCCCCATAATGTTGTAAGATAACTTTCCAAAAATTACAACTTTATTTAGTTTTGCTTTGTCTGTCATAGTATTACGACTTTAAAAAAATAACAACTTTTCTTTAATATTTCAACTTTATGCTACTAAAATGATGTTATTTTTCCTCATAATATTAAGTTAGTTTCTTAAAATGATTACTTTTTCTTTTTAGATTACAACTTTTTTCTCTCAATTACTGTTGATTTTTTCATTTCTGTAGTTTTTTTTTTTTTAGTTTTTAAGCGGGCTGCAAGTGGCCCCTGTACCGTACTTTGGACATCCCCTCTGTAAGTTAACTACAGTAGCTGCTGTGGTTAAACCGTTACCGTTTACCGCATTTGCTAAGTGAAGTTGATGTTTCAAATCTGACTGTAAGGCAGTAGCACAGTTTAATTCTTCCAGTGAACTGGGCAAAAAAGTAATGATAGTCACAACAAAAGGCTGAGTGAAAATTATTTCAACAACACAACAAAAAACTCAGATATTTGTGAAAGAAAACATAGAAGAGAACTGGAAAATACTCCTACTACCCCTTGGTATGGATACTATCAATATTTGGACCATGCCTGTTGAATATCCAAGTACTGAAAGGGGTACTTTGTGCCCTGTATGAGGCTACAGAAGAAGCCTGCGAGTTTGTAAAAGGACGTGTAGGATTTACAGTACGTGTGCGAGTCATGCGCAGGTCTGATAAAAACATTGTTGTGTTTGTGTGCAGACTCAAAAGGGAATCCCAGAAACATCACCAACAGCAAGGGGAAGAAACGAAGGCCCAATTCCAAGGAACTGTCAACTACACTGAAATCAAATGATGCTTTATTCTTAGACTTCATCAAACGCTGCCTGACGTAAGTTCCCTCTCTTATTTTTTATTGTGCTGTAATAAGCCCCTTAAAAGTACAAATGAGCAGCCGCTGCATCCTGAATGCTTTCTTTAACGTGGCTTTCAGTTGGGATCCAACTAAACGCATGACGCCCGATGAGGGCTTACAGCATGGCTGGATCCTGGAGGGGAATTTCAACAAGGTGAGGCCCAGAACCAAACTATCAGTGAAGAAGCAGGCAGACAGTGTGATCAAGACGGACAGCAATGGCGGACACAATTACAGCAAACAAGCTCGTGGGAAATCTGGTGAGTAGTGTTCATAAATACTCGAACGTGCAACCTCCAAAGTCGAATGTTAATGTGAAGATTTCTGTTTTGGTTTTTAGTGCTTAACTTCTGTTTACACTTGTGTGACAACTTAGAATGTTCTAAAAATGAGACGCGACACCGCCTTCCAATTACGGCTTTGTCATGCAGCGTTTAAGACAGAGTTTCAAGTTTTATTGTTTAGACAGTGGTTAGCTTCTTTTTACACTTGTACAGTGTGAAAAAGTGTTTCCCCCCTTGCTCATTATTAATATTCAAACACGAGAGTTGTGGTATTTGGCTTGGGAAGCATCTTTTTCCCCCCTAACTTCTACTGCGTTACCTTGCATTGCTCCTCACAAAGCTCCACTCTTTTGCTGTGTGTGTATGCTAGTGGCCCTGCCTCCCCCCACGGAGACAAAGCGACTGTATGACTGACAAGAGGTCTCACACTGTTGTCCATTGTTCTATGAAGCGTCGATGTGCTGAACCAATGCACAGAGTGAACTCTCTTCCTGCCTGTTTGGAGGCGAGAGACGAGGAAAACGTCTCGTTCTTTTCTGAACGAGAAATCTCATCACGTTTTCATCTCACGAGATCTTGAGACACGATTTCTCGTGACACCCCTAATTCATATATTTTGGAAAACCGTGACAGAGAGAAGCCGCAAAATTCAAAGCACGATGTGGCGAGGGAGGACTGAATTTCTATTTCCATCAGCCGCTATGAGAAAAATTGCTGAAAATAAATTGACCTTGAAGATTCCACTGTCGTAAGAGTCTCATTTAGAGATTTCCCATCTTTTGTCATTTCTCGCCCTGCTACAGCAGAGAGGTTCAGCTCTGAAGACAACTCTGACAAGAGAGATGGTTCCGACACAAGCAGGGCCCCCAGTGAGCGTCTGCGGCCTATCGGGGCTTCAGCGGAGGAGAAGGTGTGCGAGAGCGAGAATCGCAAGCCGCAGGATTCGGGTTCAGAGAGGCCCGTTCACATCATCATCCAACCACGGGAGGAAGACAGCACAGAGAGCCAAGACAGCCAAGAGTCGTCTCCTTGGTTGCCGCCTGTCATGTAAGGGAGTCGTGTTGCCTTCAAGGGAAATGGGAAAACACATACAGCGGCTGAGATTGTCAGGAATATAAACTAAAATGGTATTATCCAGGCTGATGGTGACATGCTGGTACAAAGGTTGCCATGTTTTGTGAGAACATGACATCCTGAAACATCCTCTCTTAGGTGTCAGAGGCAAAGACACTCCTCTGCTGACACGTGGGAGAACAAACCCTTTTAGAAGTTGATGCACAGAAACCGCAGCATCAATCATCAGCGTAAAAATGCATCAGCTTCAGTTTGTTTATGACAATGTAGTACTTACTGTAATATTTTGTATGTTATTGCCACAGAAGAATGCTCAGAAAAGGTGGTTTCAGCCTATCGTTTTACCAATTGGAAACAGTCTTTTGCTGAGCATTGAAATCCCCAAAAATAGACAAAGAAGCTCATTTATTTCCTCTTCTCTTCTTTCCCCACTATAAAAGCACAGTACGTGTACAATACAGGCTGTGCCAAAACTGTTTTTATGGTAAGACATCATGTACCTTTTCAGTGGAGAGTATCAATCTTATTGATTTCTTTTAGCAAATGTTTCATATGTGATTAGAAAATGATGTACAGTACAATCATGTATTTGTATTGGCGTTAATGTGTATATATTCCTGCTGTTGTGTCCTACATATGTGTAATACAGATATACAGTACATATTTCAAATGTTTTTGAGGGGTTATGTTTTTACTGTATGAAAATATTTTCAATGTCTGTGTTCCCAATACGAAGAAAAATACAATCTTAGTTTTGTGCCTTGCAGTATTAGAGCTCTTGCACTTTACTGATGTGTGTGTACATCTCGACTACAAAGGATTCTTAGCATTGTGCAATATATGGAATATCCCTACTCTTGTCTGATGTTCCAGTGTAGAAGCCTGTTGAAGCGCTTATCGTTTATTTATATACATTATTTTTGTCTTGCATCGCCATGAGTTTGAATTTAAACTGACAATAGCGTCCTTAGTGACAATCACACCCCGCCATCAGAGATTTTAATGGGATGGACATAAAATACTGTATGGGAGTAAATCATTTTATCCTTTTCATGTATTTGAATGTTGAAATAAAATGTTCTTTTCGTAGCTATGCGTCTATGAACTTAATTATATGATTTACTTCTTCGTAACTGTCGTTAGGAGGCCAGACCAAATGAAGATATAGCAATGTCTGAACTGATTTATATATAAATAAGGTAGCCAGGAAAAATGTCAGCTGTACACTTGAGCTGTAATGGGCTCTTTTAGAGCAGTTGAGCATGGTCAAATTACTGGTTATATAAATTTGGCATATTTTTCCTAGTGAAAATAGATTATTATATTATGTTATTATGTGACACCCCCCCCAACTTCATTATTGTTCATTGTGTTGGATCTCTCTTAACATAAAAGTAAACCCACGCATCAAAATGTCAATATGCCACCATGGTGTCATGAAAATGATTATTACCTTAAGTCTAAGCATCTAAGAATAGTTATATGATATAC
Organism: Dunckerocampus dactyliophorus; assembly: GCF_027744805.1. Taxonomy (NCBI): domain Eukaryota; kingdom Metazoa; phylum Chordata; class Actinopteri; order Syngnathiformes; family Syngnathidae; genus Dunckerocampus; species Dunckerocampus dactyliophorus. Next base: position 4,654,569 of record NC_072823.1, read on the forward strand.
TGTACGCCTCGTAATTTACACTGTTGACGTATCGGGACTTTCCTATTTTGGTCCTCATTGAATGCCGTAGACGGAAAGATGGCGACCCTTACGCTAGTTAGCCGTCCTGCGAGTGTCCTTCCAAAGATTTCTAGTAAGTAACGACATTGCAGTGGTTAGTGGACATGTTGACGTTTGTGTAATTGTTTGGTGGAGAACAAATAATGCCGTCCAGCACAGGTTCACATTGGAGGCACTTACGCGAGTTGAATGACCTTGCTAACCGGCTGGGCTACTAGGAAGGCTTATGCTAAGGCTTGCTAAGTAACATTAGCTTTTTTGTATCAGCCGACGATGCTCGACTTGGCGTAAAAATAACGTGCCTGCCTTCTATTCAGGATTAATAGCAGAAAATCTTACTTTAATTGTGTGTTAAATTCGAGTGTCTAGTCAATTGTAGTGTACCTTTTTAGTAACCAAGTACTAACTGGCAATGAAAACAAGGCAGACAGGAATTCGAACAGCAGTGCAGAATTGTACAAAACAAAGCAATTATTCTTACGATTGCTTAATTTTTGAAAACCACTACAGTCATACATTTGATTAAAGTTGTAGACGTTTTGTTTGTTTTAAATATATTGTTAGTTTTTTTTCCCCAAAACATTTCGGTATTGCCGAAATCCCTCGTTCATCGCGGTTAATTCATATGTAAGGTAAGTATGGTTCCTTCTTTATGAATGGAATATTTTCGTAGTTATGGCATAGAAAACCTGTTTATGATATTCTAAATACGTTTTTTAAACATTATTAGAGCCACCAAGACATGAAATAACACCCATATAGTCCCCTTTACTTCCGTATTACCCAACATGGTATATATGGTCTAATTGGTTTATACTGTATTTGTATTTTAATTCATTTGTGCTTGAAAAGGCTTCATTTGGACAAAAAATAACTAGAATTTTTGTAAATACGCGGGGTTTTTTTTTTAAACTAATAATACTGTCGGTCGAAGTGAACCACAAAACAGCGATCCTTAATTTATTTTTGAAAACCTAGACATTGAGGGAGCGACGTTCGAACCGCTGGTGTACTGAGGAACGACAATTACAAATTTCTTCTTTTTGACTGAATGAACTTGGATCTACTATACGTGTACACCTGGCAGGTCAAGTGTATCCTCCCTTGTAAAATTGACCTCCTGGTTTCCCTTCAGAGGGCTGCTGTCCCCCCACTGTGCTGTCGGCTTCCTCCGTCGTCCCTGTTCAGCAGAGGAAGCTGCACCATGCTGTCATCCCCAAAGGGAAGGGAGGTCGCTCGTCCTCCAGCGGCATAGCGGCCACTGTTTTCGGTGCTACGGGCTTCCTGGGGAGATACGTAGTAAACCGGCTGGGTGAGTAACAGTCAAGAAGAAATTGACCACATTGGGTCGGCAGTGGCTTTGTTTGTGTGATTTATATCATTTTCAACTGAGCTGGTTAAATCCTACAATCGTATGTAACCCGGAAGATGTCATGTTGTTTCGGAGGTATGACTTTTGTCGGACAATGGACATATCCAGACTTGTTGCATATGCTTATCTGAGCATTATTTGGTCCTCTTACAAAAATACAAGTGTGAACGCTAACCGTATTTCACTAACGAGACCGCCAAGGAAATTTTTGTTGTGGTCCAGATTACTGTACCGGAGTACAAGTGTGAACACACACCGTAGTTAAAAAAAACGTTAAATGGAATAGCTCATTGCTTTCACAGGTTTGATGTGGTGTGTTTATGTGCGTTTTACAGGCCGGATCGGCTCTCAGATTGTAGTCCCTCACCGCTGTGATCAGTATGACACCATGTATTTTAAACCTATGGGGGACCTTGGACAAATCATTTTTATGGTATGTAAGTCTCAAAAATGGAAGTGATAGTAGAATCATCCTCAGAGCCCTCATGATGACTTCGCTTGGAATTCTGCTTTAGGAGTGGGACGCCCGGAACAAAGACTCCATCAAAAGAGCTTTGGAGCACTCCAACGTTGTCATCAACCTTGTGGGGAGAGAATGGGAAACGAGGTATTCCTGAGAGTAGTACACTCTGTTGCAGAGGTGTGGACTCAATCACAATTGTGATGACTTTGGACTTGACTCGAGAATATAAATAAATAAATCAAAGACATCGGCTTCAATGACCTGACTTTAGTGTGATGACTTGAAAATACTTGAGATTTTCAATGGGTGTGTAGAGGAAAATGTGTCCCCGTTCAAAGTATTCAACTCAGGTGACCGTTATATCATTTCCAGCAAGACAAATACATTTTCTCATTTGTGAGCACCAGTTTGCTGAAGAGTGATGGAGTGATTAACACCGCGATGTGTCGACATGCTACCGAGGATAATTCATTTGCATTTGCGAATGATGAGGCCATGGCGTTTTATTTGGTGAACATTTAACAGTGCTTATGACTTGTAAGGACTCAAAAATTTCAAGCCTGTGACTTCGGACCTGTCTCGACCTGTGTTGTCTCGACTTAAGACTCGCTTTGGGCTTGCACGTTTTTAATTGAGACACCGACTGTCTCCCACCTCTGCTCTATTGTGTTTCCATGTATTCATATTCCTTTTTCTGTGTGAAGGAACTACCGCTTTGAGGATGTGTTTGTGAGCATCCCTCAGCAGATTGCCAAGGCAACCAGAGAGGCTGGCATCACAAAGTTCATCCACATGTCTCACCTCAACGCTGACATACGCAGCTCGTCCAAATACCTGAGGAACAAGGTTAGCTGGGTTATAACGGCACGTGTGCGGATGTGGGTATGAGTCCTCATCCCTGTGTTGTGTCCCAGGCTGTGGGAGAGAATGCAGTGAGAGATGAGTTTCCCGACGCCATCATCATGAAGCCATCAGAGATGTTTGGGAGGGAGGACAGGTTCTTCAACTACTACGCAAGTGAGAATGGCATTGCATCTTCACAGCAAGTGGCTACAGAAATCAGTGTAGACTTCTCACTACGGTCATTCCTTTTAGACATGCGTTGGTTCGGCAGCGCCATCCCACTCATCAACCTCGGGAAGACAACGGTCAAGCAGCCTATTCATGTAAGTTTGCTCAGAAACAGAAGCTAATCTTTCTAGTAATAGTCAATTCTATCAGATTGCTAAGCAGGCACACTGTCCGTCTTGCCTCCCGGTCACATAAACAATCTTCCTTTCATCAACATCATCATTTGTTTTTGCCACCAAAAGGCATTTGGTGCTACAGGCAAGTATTTGCATTTTTCAAATAAGTCCCCTTTGTCATCAGGTGGTGGATGTGGCGAAGGCCATTATGAGCGCAGTCAGAGACCCAGAAGCCAATGGAAAGACATACGCACTAGTTGGGTAGGTAACCATTTGACACCTTTCCCAAATACAGTGGAACCGCACTGATTTTCGTAGGATTGTTTTTTTGACGAAAATTACTGCCCAAACTATGCCTCACTTTTCGTACTCTGTCTTGGTTATCACACGGACAAACAGAACCCAAACAAAGCATTCGCGCGTTGGTGACTCAGTTTTTGTGAAGAATGGATGGTGGTTCTTTTAGAGTTGGGACACTATAGACATATTCCAGCCAGGGAATTCTTTATTATTATTCTTTATAATTACCTTTATTATGTGTAAGGATTGTTTATTTGTTCATGAAACGCACATAAAACCATGAACAACTCTGTTTTTGTCTCCGTTCTTTCTCCTTGAAAGCACTGTGCGCCCTGCAGTCATGAAGTGTTCAAGTGCCCTGCGTATTTCAGTGTTCTTGTGCTTTTTTTGTAGGGATGCACGATATTTTTAAATTTTTTTAAGGCAGATACTGATACTGCTTTTCAAGATCGGTACCAATAACTTTTTATATCTATTATTTTTTACATTTAGATTTAAATGTAGTTTGTGCACACCTGGAGGTAAGAACAACTCAAAGTTGGATTTTATTTACCATAAGGTGGTTGGATGCGTATATACGTAGATGCACTGTGTTTGCTTACAACACGTGTTTGGAGGAGCGCTTGATTTGCTCACGCTAACTCACCTACAGCACAGTACGGGTAACTTCGTCTCATTGGAGCTTTTTTTTTTTTTTAAGTTATTGAAGCTATTTTTTTTTGTTAACATATTTTTCGGTATGATGTCATAATTCCTAATATCTTGCATCACAGCTTTTAAAAAAAATTATTTATCACGGTTGCAAAATAAGCCACAGTGATGCCAAAGAGCGTTGCAAGTGCCAGAACTTTGAGAAGGAAGGTGAGAAACACTATTGAATACAAAACAGAAGTAGTAGTCAAGTAGCAATGTAGGGTCTGTTACAGTAGGATTGTAATGTAAAGGTAGGACCCTTGAACACAGGTTGCAGGGGGAATGGTTTAAGGGAGACACATTACAGATAGTGAGCCGGGCCGGTGTATGTAATGATGACCATACCGGCTGCTGAAGTTTCCAGTAAAGTCCAGGTGAGCAAGTACAGCGCTAACGGTTCACCCTTTACAGTTAAGCTTGTAACAGACTAGTGCTCACCAAGAGGCTTCCATTATTTTTGCATGTAAAACTCAAATTATTCTCTCTAAAATGTTTTTTGTTCATACTTCTGGGTGTCTGGGTTTACATTATGTCCTGCTTCAGTTTTTGTACGTTTTACCTGCCCTATCTAGTGATATCCAGTGGAAGGGATGCTTAAAAATTCTGCCTTTTTATAAAAATAACAATGCTCAGTTTTGATGGCCACTGTCAGAATAAATGAACAATATGCATATGATTGTAAAACTACACTGCAGAGTTGTTAGTAATACTTACTTTGGTCACCTTATTTAGCAACATGAGCTAGGCGTGTCTGGTGCTGTTGCATTGTACCCACAAAAAACAATCAATAGTAATAGTTGAGTACTGTACACATTGCCAATGCCACATGACCATGATGCATGATTTTTATTTTTAATAGTCCCAACCGGTACGTCCTCCATGACCTGGTGGAGTACATCTACGCTGTGGCTCACAGGCCTTTTGCACCCTACCCACTGCCCCGCCCACTCTTTCAGTAAGTGCAAACACGAGCATGAACGTTTTCTTTCTTTGAAATACGTTTCCACATTCACAATGCGCAGTTTCACTCAAGTGTATTCAATCCTCACTGGAGGTTTTATTTGCACAGTTTAGACACTCGCAGGAGTGTGCAAAAAAGTAAATAAATAGCTCTTCAATCTCATAATATTAACTGCCAATAAAAGAACAGTGACCTTCTATTGCAAGCTGTAAAATTTACAATGACTGTTAGTGTTCCCTCGCTCTATCGCGGTTCACCTTTCGCCAATTTTTTTTGTGCTTTTTTAAAAATCATTATTACAGCGTATGAACGCTGTTACAGGCTGAGCCTGGCCCTTTAAGAAGAATGGCATTGTGGGAAGTTGAGTGTCTCTCTCTTCTGTCTGCACCGCCCATTGTTTTCTGCGTCCTGACTGGCTGTAGACCATTGTCAGTCTCTTCCGTGCCGCCCTGCGTGTCTCCTGTGTCATCGCTAGCTTTCTTGCTTGCTTGCTTGTAAATGAATCTTCGGTTTGAAGGACGACTGCAGAACGGCGCCAGGATGAAAAGGCACGGTCACAGGAGAAAATACGCGTGAGTGACTTAATCATTTGTCCTACCTGTCGGTTGATCATTAAAGTTCAAACGAAGGTTTGGACTTTTTTGAGAGTGTTTAAATGAGAAAAATGGGATAAAACGTTAAAGCCTGTCTGAGAAAAGTGTATAAAGAGTATAGCGAGGCGCTTTACAGCCTTAAAACGTATATAATCATTGTAAAAAAAAATAAATAAATAAATAAAGTTGGCTACTTCGCGGATTTCACTTATTGCGGGTTATTTTGGGAACCTATCCCTGTGATAAACGAGGGAACACTGTAAACAAAGATGCTATGATCGATTGGCCACTGATAAATAGCGGTCGTTTTCTATAATACGGTTAGTTTGGAGCTCGTTTTTATACCACGGGGAAGTGGATGTCACGTTCGTGGGTAACGTACTAACTTTGTCAAATGTCACTGAACAATTTTGCTCTGATGTTGTCATTGTACTAATTATGTCTTGTCCTGAAAACACTTATTTGTATGTGGTTGCTTAACCAGTACCAACACAGTGTCCAGCCTTATGATGCTGATACTCTCACAGGGCTCTCCGAGCTCACCAGCTGATTTTCAATAGCTCACGAAGGGTCGAACAATATTTGCTTCAACTCTTAGTAGTTTTTTATTAGAACTGTTCAGTTGAGACTTTATGCCTTTTATACAAGTATAATGACAAATGAGCACAAAATAGCATGAAGACGATGGCCGCACTGTTAATCCATGTGATCGGTATTGGCCAATCTCTCTCATGAATGATCGGTATCGGAGGCATAAAATCCTGATCGGAGCCGGTGTTCAAATAATTTTTTCTTCACACATGAGTCACCCTCTCTCGAGTGTTGGCCTATGAGCCGCCAGGGGGCACTGTAAACACGGCAGCTATGGCCTGTTTGTCATTGTATTCCCAGTCATGCTGTGATGATGAACTGCATTTCCTTGTGCTAGCTTCTGTTTGTCTTTTCAGCCTCGCTGCTCGGTTTTTCGCAATGAGCCCATTCGAACCATGGACAACCCCCGATAAAATAGAAAGGGTGAGAAAGAAGACAAAGGCTTTGAAAGAACAAAGCATTCATGGCATTGGTTTTACCTTTTTGCAGTTCCACACGAGCGATATGAAGTACCCAGGACTCCCTGGGCTGGAGGATCTTGGCATCAGTCCTTCCACAGTAGAACAAAAGGCTATCGAGATTCTGCGTCGCCATCGCCAATACCGTTTCCTTGAAGCAGACTTGAACGCGACAAAGCCAGCCAAGACTGTCAACTACTGAAGTGTTGAATCGGTGTCCCGACATCACTTTGACAAGCTTTGTCTTTAACTAAATCCTGTATGTAAATAAAATCAATCTTTACCTTAAAGGGTTTATGTTGTGTTGTTTTGGATTGGTGCTTGTAGTAGAATAGATCAATGCAAGCCAACACCACATGTTGGTTTTGCAATAATGCCGAATTTGAATCACAAGCATTGCTCTGGTTGCAGTGCTGCAACTCTTATTTCCACAGACTAATATTAGTGGACCCTGTTATAATAGACAAGTGACAGTCACAAATGAGGGTGGATTTGATGCTTAGTGTACACGATAACTGCAGAAGTGTACTTTGTAACCTCTATTATAAATCTAGCCTGACTGAGGAATTCCATCACCTTTGCACTGACTGGTAGAGAATTCTGTCAGGTGCATGTACGTAGTTTCTATCAAAAGCACTTACTAGTCCATTTGCCCAGTCCGCCTCATTGTAATGCAACATTCCTTAATAAAGCAAGTTGTCCAAGTGCAAAAATGCTTAACTAAAACGAGTAAGATGCAGTTGGTAGAAAATGCTATCTAGAAGATAAGACGCACCTTATCAAGTTGTAAATTCTGTGGAGGGAAGCAATGCTTGCGTGGTGAACAGAAAGCAACATGAAGGCCCACGTGCGGAGCGCTGGGATAGTCGGAGTTGTCCTTGTCTTCATGTATATCATCATTTTTATGAGTAAACCTTCTTCACACAGTTCTTTTCCAAAAGGAATCTTGGAGGAAAAGGTTGTGAGGAGACTGGACAGCGTTGAGCAGACTCTGCACAGGCTAGGTGAGTTCAAAGGCAGTAAATACCATAATAGGACTTTTACATGTCGCTGTTCACTCAGTCTTTATCGAAAAGGCCTTAGAACGGGGCTGGGCCAACTTTTTAACTTGCAGGCCGCATTGGGTTAAAAGCAATTGTCTGTGTGTAGGTGGTCATCAAACACGACATACTTGCATGGTGCATACATGGTGCGACAAAATGGAAACAACACATCCACAGCAAATTAACCCATCACATAAATCAACGACTACTACGTGGGTGGTAAACAACAACTACGCTCTAAACATAACGTAACCTGTTATTACCAAGTGCCCACAAGGCATGCTGGGTAGTCCAGCTGCAACAACAATACTGTATAACCTATGAACAACAACAACAACAACATTGGATAGCAGTAAGGAGTGTGTTAACTCCTCGTTTACTTCTCTGAGGACCTCCACAACATATTTCTAATCAAGCAAAAATGCGACAAGCACAGCAAAATGTTGAGAGAAAGAGTACCACAAGCTACCCAGCATGCCTTTCGGCAGGAATATAAAGGTGTTTAGCCAAGAAAGTGTGCATGAGTGGAGGAGTAGATACCAAAATCTGCTTAATTGAAATCTTTGTGTATTTTTCCACCATGTCCTGCCTTTACAAACACCCAAAGAAAAGCTGATTGAAGGGTCGAGCGTACAAAAGAACACCACCAACAAACTTGCTCCTGATGTGGACCGACACAAAGCAAAGCCTGTGGTGCCAAAGTTATATCCAAACTCCTTCCTGTTTGCTAAATGGGGAGAAGGGCTGACGGTGGTGGAGCAGAAGCAGGCAGAATCGCTCTTTCAGATTTATGGCTACAACGTGTTCCTCAGCAACCGCTTGCCACTTGACAGGAAGCTTCCAGACATGAGAGACGGCAGGTGACTTGCAATGTCTTGACTTCCTCTATGCACTGATGTCATCCTCTAGGGGTGTCCAAACCTTTTCTACGGAGGGTTACATGCTAAAAATGCTGAAAAATGAAAGGATGCAAGGGCTGCTTTGATATTTCTAAAGCAACGCATGCAGAAATGCTGAGAAGTTGTACACAGTGTTCCCTCGTTTAACGCGGGGGTTAGGTTCCAAAAAATACCAACGTTAAGTGAAATTTTGAAGGTTTGAAGTGAAGTTTTTTCGTTCATTATATATTTGTTTCTTTACAGTGCGTTTTTTCATTCACTGGATAGGTTTTTTTAATTTATTATATATGATTTTTTGTTTACAGTGCATGTTTTTTCGTTTACTGGATATGTTTTTTTGTTTATTATGTTTTTTTCATTGACAGTGTATATTTCAAGGAACGCCTGCATCTCAGCTCTCAGTGTGAAAAAGTGTATTATTAGCATGAACTTCAGTCTTTGCTCTTTTTTTCCCCATTTTTGCTATTTTGCTGATATTTCAACTTTCTTCAGTAATCTTTGTACATTTTATTCTTGTGATATTATTACTTTACTTTATTCCCATATTATAACGTTTTCCCATAATTTAATACTTAAACATTTTTTTCTTTAATATTTCAAGTAAATACTTCTAAAATTACATTATTTTCCCTCATATTTCCAATTTGTTCTCGTCCTATTCCAACTTTTTTTCTCGTTAAAATATTACTTTTTTTTCTTAATATTTGGACTTACTTTCAGCTGGTTTTTCCATTTCTGCATTTTTTTTTTTTTTTTTTACATTTTCCAACTATTTCAACTTTCTTCATGTAAATTTTGCTCTCGTAATTAGGACTTTATTGCCATAATATTGAAAATGAGGACTTTATTCATTGTTTTGTTTCTCGTAATATTACAACTTCATGGTACTAAAATAACATTATTTTTCCTCATATTACGTTATTCTCGTAAAATTAAAACATTTTGTCATTATCCTTTTTCCTTTTTTGACTTTATTCTGATTTTTTCATTTTTGCTGGGTTGTTTTTTTTTTGTTTGTTTCTTCTAAATTATATTTTTAGAATGCATCACCACGGGCCACAAATGGCCCCCAGGCCGCACTTTGGACACCCCTGCTGTCGGGAGTGAGTGGATATACGGCATAACAAATGTTCATCTTTCACTTAGATGTCTGACAAAGAACTACCCTGAAGACCTGCCAAACATCAGCGTGGTGCTCATTTACCTCAACGAGGCACTTTCAGTCATTAAAAGGGCGATTCAAAGTATCATCTCACACACGCCAAAGCACCTCCTGAAGGAAATCATTCTGGTGGATGACTACAGCACTTATAGTGAGTTTCCCTGAGATCGTGTGTAGAATCACAGCAGTATGAGCCACATCGACAGAGCAAAATCACCGTTACAAGCTTTGGTACTTCTCTTCCAGATGACCTTGGTGGACCTCTACAAGACTTTGTAGATGAAATCCACAAAAACAAGCCTGCGCTGATAAAGAAAGTGTGGCATCACCGTCAAATGGGCCTGTCACAATCACGGATGTCAGGCTGGGAGCGTGCGACGGCAGACGTTGTGGCCATTTTGGATGCTCACATTGAAGTCACGGAGGGCTGGTAGGATGGCTTTCAACATCATTTCCACAGGAAATTGTTCCAAAGCGCTTCACTTTCATGCCGATATCCTTACCAGGTCAGAACCTCTACTCGCCAGGATCAAAGCTGATAGGACGGTGGTGGTGTCCCCCGTCTTTGACAAGATCCATTTCGATGACTTTCACGTGGAAAAATACCTCCCCTCCGCGCACGGCTTTGACTGGCCTTTATGGTGCATGTACGAGTCCTTCCGCCCGGAATGGATGAAGATGAACGATGAATCCAGGCCTGGGAAGTAAGCAAAAAGCGTACAGTAGCTTTCAGGAAGGATGGTAAGATAGTGAGTTAAAGGGAAAACTACACAGGTAAAACTACACAGGTAAAACTACAGGTAAATCACTGTAGCGACCTTCAACTGCTGCTTGTTTCTGGGTATTAGCCTTGACATCGGGCCACTGGCTTGACTGAAGAACATGCCACCTACTCGTCTCCAAAAAGCGTGAAGATGCTTTCACAGTACACTTAGTGTTATTATTCATCCACATTGTAACGTGCCATCAGTTTTGGATGATGCTGAATGTGATCAGAGAGTGCAGGTGGTCCTCTTTTCACAAGCACGTGTCCATAAATGAATGAAAAGCTTCATTTTGCTCCGTAAACACGAGACTTGCTTGAGTTACAGAGCGCGGAAAGATACAGCGTGTGCCTGCACAGCCACACTGAGGAAGAATAACATCGCTTAGGAGTTCACTTTTTGCACTTCATTGTGTCTCTTAAGTGGCAGTGCGCCAAAGAAAAGGAAAGCCATCACCATGGAAGTTAAAATGACCATCATAAAAAGCTCAGAGCGAGGAGCAACGCCTGCCAATATTGGTCACTCTTTTGGTCCCAGACGGTGACTGCCGCGACCATCATTAAGGATAAAGATGATTGCATGCTGATGAATGCCACAGGGGTCATGGATTCCGTGCGCTGTTACAAGGAGACCTGGGAGGAGAAGAGGAGGTTATCCTTCCAGGCTAGCCCGGCACAATATTTTAACGCGTTCTATCCCATCCGTTTTTCAAGCGACAACCCCTTCAGTATGGGACATTTTAGACGATTTTGACTGATCTTTCAAGGCACACAGAATATTGTGTTCTATGGCGATACAAACAAGGAACCTACCAAAAAAAAGATTAGACTCCCGTCTTTCACCAGGAAAAAAAGGTTTGTTTCTACCTTTTTCTGTCCTTTAGTAATCAGCAGTAGACCGTAGGTAAGTTTCAGGAAAATATCAGTTCCCGACTAAAATGGGAGAAAAACAGCTTTTTGTGAAAAAATACATTTCAAGACTTTCACTTTGACACAAATATTTGTTGCTTTTGTGACAGCTCAAATATCTAAACAACTACGCCACAACATAACACAAAAAGGGGTTGTTTTACATCAAAATAACTAGCATTATTATTTACAAATATAACACCATGAACTATTTACAGTTCACACATTTGGAACATTTGGAGGTGGGCAAACTTTCTGACTCGCAGGCCACATTGGGTTAAAAAATTTGGCAGAGTTTATGCATAGGTGGTCATCAAACAGATTGACATACTTGCTCACGGTGCAACGAAACAGAAACACAACACATCCACAGCAAGTTAACGCAATACATAAATCAACTATTATTGTGGGTGATAAGCAACAACTAGGCGCTAAAAATAACACGTAACTGAAAATTGTTATTTCCAAATGGCCGCAAGGTATGCTGGGTAGTGAACTACGAATAATTAAACATTGGATATCAACATTGGAGGAGTATGTGAACTCCTCGTTTACTTCTCTGACGACCTCCTCAACATATTTTGCAGTCAAGCAAAAATGCGACAAACACGGCAAAATGTTGGGAGAAAGACTACCCCAAGCTACCCAGCATGCCTTGCGGCAGGAACACAAGGGTGTTTTTATGGCAAGTGTAGATATTTATTTGTATGCCCGTGTGGTGCCGTAGGTATTTTACTTTGCCTCGTGTGCGTTGACGTGCTGTGTTGTGGGTTGCTTTCTTGTACAGATTGCATCTCACCCTTCTTTAAAAGAAGATATTTGGAAATGCCCTGTAGGCCGGATTAAGACGCATGGTGGGCCTCCTGTGGCCACCGGTCCGCAGTTTGCCCACCAAGAATGGAAACACCTGTCGATCTTTCAAGCCATCTCGCTACTTCTCTCAGCAGTCACATCATCAATGTGTTTATTGGCAGGAGTCCTTCCGTGATGGGAATATTCGCAGCTCACAGGGAATTTCTGGGAGAACTTGGAGGGCTGGATGGAGGAATGACGGTCTATGGTGGAGAAAATGTTGAACTCGGGATTCGTGTGAGTGGCCTGTCTTCTAAGACGGGGTGTCCTAACGGGGCCACATACTGAAGAATTCTAAGAACGCAAGGGCCACTAGGATACTTAGTACTGCAATATGCTAAGAAGTTATCTCAGCTTGGTGATCTAGGTCAAAAGCATATTATTAGGATGAGTTTCCGTCTTTGCTCTTTTTTTCCCCAAAATATTTCAACTTTCTTCTTAAATGAAAAAAATAATTAAACTTAAAGATGGCACTTCACCCTTTTCCGGGCCAGAACCACATACTAGAACTAGGACTAGGATGCTGATTCTCATCCCGGCCGCTTCACACTCGGTTGCAACCGATCGATGAAGCCAGCAGGACCACATCATCTGCAAAAAGCAGAGACGCAATCCTGCAGCCACCAAACCAGAACCCCTCAATGCCGTGGCTGCGCCAAGAAATTCTGTCCATGAAAGTAATGAACAGAATCGGTGACAAAGGGCGGCCCTGGCGGAGTCCAACCCTCACTGGCAATGAGTCAGACTTGTTGCCGGCAATGTGGACCAAACTCTGACACCGGTGATACAGGGAACAAACTGCCTGAATTAGGTGGCACCCCATGTTCCTGGCGTACTCCCCACAGAAATCCTCAAGGAACGCAGTCGAATGCCTTCTTCTAGTCCACAAAAACGCATGTAGACTGGTTTGGCGAACTCCCACGCGCCCTCAAGGGCCCTGCCGAGAGTGTAGAGTTGGTCCACAGTTCCACGACCATGACGAAAACCACACCGCTCCTCCTGAATCAGAGATTCAACTGTCCAGCGGATACAAGCGGCCGAAATGAGTTTTCTCCGTAGGGTGGCTGGGCTCTCCCTGAGAGATAAGGTGAGAAGCACTGTCATCCGGGAGAGACTCGGAGTAGAACCCCTGCTCCTCCGCATGGAGAGGAGCCAGATGAGGTGGCTTGGGCCTCTGGTCAGAAAACCTCCCAGGCACCTCCCTGGGGAGGTGTTCAGGCCTCTGGGAAGACCCAGGACACGTTGGAGAGACTATGTCTCTCAACTGGCCCGGGAACGCTTCGGGATCCGCCGGGAGGAGCTGGACGAAGTGGGCGGGGAGAGGGAAGTCTGGGCTTCCCTGCTTAGGCTAACCCGACCTCAGATAAGTGGAATAAGATGGATGGATGGTATTTTTTCTTTAATAATTCAACTCCATGCTACTAAAATTACATTATTTTTCCTCATAATATTAGTTTATTTTCATAAAATTGTGACTTTATTTCTCTTCACATTTGGATTTTATTCTGGTAAAATTACAGCTGCTGCAGCTTGCTTCTTTTAATTTTTGAACTTTGCAATAGTTCCATACAATTTTTTTACTTTTTTCAGTAAAAGTATAACTTTTCCTGCAACCTAATTTTCACCAAAATTACAACTTTATTGTTTTGTTTTTCATAATATTACGACTTTAAAAAAAACAATGTCCTTTTTCTTTAATATTTAATCTTTTTCTACTAAAATTGCATTATTTTTCCTCATAATTGTACAATGTGATTCTTGTAAAAGAACTTTTCCTGTTAGATAACTTTTTTAATGTTAATATTTTGTCTTTATTCTTGTACAATTACTGCTGATTTGTCCATTTTTGCTGGGGGTTTTTCTTGTTCAATTATATTTGGCTGCTATGGTGCCCCCCAGGCCTCACTCTGAACAACCCCGCTGTAACAAATGTTCTCTGTGTTCTCTGTGGTTTTCTTGATATTGTTTCTTGACTGCTCAGGTGTGGCTTTGTGGAGGAAGCGTCGAGGTCGTGCCGTGCTCCAGGATAGGTCACATTGAGCGGGCACATAAGCCGTACGCCCCTGATCTAAATCCTGTCATGAGGAGGAATGCTCTGAGGGTTGCAGAAATTTGGATGGATGAATACAAGAAGAATGTGATGATCGCATGGAACCTTCCTCTTCAGGTTGATATATGCTTCCCCTGGCGTTTATTTTTGTGTGCGTGCGCCCTCATTCCTCTATTAGGGCCACTTTCCTGACTTATTTCGTTCTGTTTGTATTGTGTGAGGTGGTGGTTAACATTAACAACTGGCAGGGGGAACGATTGTAATAATTATATGACGCATGCGCATGTGCCCATATGTGGATGAGCGTACTGTGGGCTTTGACTTTGTGGATGAGTTTGAGTCTTACTACTTATTTTTGGTACGCAAAGTGGCAGCTATCATTAACTTAGGAGTCTACAACCTTGCATCCGCGGGCGTAGCACAATGACGCAGCCACAGAGGCACTCCCTTTCAGCAAGCGGTGAAAGTGCAGACTTCCAACATGTAAAATAGATTGCAGATTGCGGTAGATTCGTTTTATGTTTACGCTCAAAGAACTACACTTTTCATAATGCTTAGAGTGCGGGACCAGGAAGTAGTGAATACCGACGTAGGTTGGATTGCAAGGTTTATAGTGTGTGTAAAGCATTTCATGTGCGCTCCCAATCCTGCCTCGCGCTCTGCCATTTTGATATTACATGTATTATCATTCACAGTAGCAATGCCATAGCTAACATAGTCTGATGGCTGACCTGTTCCCGTGAGACAGCTTTTCTCTAAACAAGAACTATCGTCACATTTTAATCAGCCCGAGTAAACAGGCAATCAAACACGACAACATCTTATTATTAGTGGGGGGAAAAGCTCATCAACAATCAATCAAAGCATGAACCGCCGTTTGGTTGCAGAGGGAAGTGGGAAAAGTTAGCCAACACTGCCATCAAGTGGCCAACTGGCACAATGGCACACATTAGCTTTCTGAAATTCTTACACAGGCCTGACATTTCCTCTGGATAATCCATGTTATAGTCAGCTTTCCTGAGGTGGACAAAAAAAAAATGTTTGTAGTAAGTAGTACCTGCCTGTGACCATGCCTGGCTTTGGAGGTAAATCGTTCCTGTAAAAACTACTACTAAACTACATTTATAGATGAATTTCTGAATTAGACCTTTTATATTTGGGTTCGTTACACGTGTGTATATTTTTATACTAAAAGATTTATCAATTTACCAGTTTTCCTGACTCAGATTTGAGGTTTTTGTTCATTACATGATAAAATTTGATGCTTGACATAGCCAAGGTGAATAATTAGTTTTTAGTACGAGAGGGAAAAATATCTGCACTACATCACCCCCACTGAAAATTACACAACAAAATCTTACTGTGGTCTTACAAATGCCAATCATCACAACTGCCCATTCATTTTGTATTGGATGTCATTATTGCACCTGCTTGTGTAAGCGTATGTATGAAAACGTCATTTACCTACATCCCACAGGACCATGGCATTGATATTGGTGATGTGACAGAGAGGAAGAAGCTGAGGGAAAAGTTACAATGCAAACCGTTCAAGTGGTACCTGGAGAATGTGTATCCAAGTCTGGCCACATTGGATCATCTGCTGGGGTACGGCATGGTAAGCAGCACCTACAGTACAGTATAGTCTCATGTTTGCTTAACTTGTGCTGCTGTACCTGTCCATCCTGAGCCACATAAATGACTCCTCTCATTTCCAGATGAGGAACAGCCTCCTCATGAACTTTTGTGTAGACCAAGGAGTAGTTCCAGGAAATATCCCCATCCTATACGAGTGCCACTTCCAACAACCACAGGTTGATTCTTTCATCTGGACAAAAAGAAATATGATGCGTCAACTGTGTAGCAACTGAGATGGTGATAATGTATAAAACACTTTTGTTTCCAGTTCTGCTACTACACCAAAGACAGTGAAATCATCATTGGGGCAATTAAATCTCACAAGTATAACCCAAACCGCTGCCTGGTTGATTCGGGCTCCAGCAGCACACCCACCCTGTTGGATTGTCAGCTGGCAAAGCGAAAACAGCTCCACATGCACTGGCACTTCACACAGGTATTACCATGCGGCATATATAATACGCATTTTGTAGCTGAATAATGTGTTATTGCTTCTTATGTGTTGCTCCACCTCTCACAGGGCAAAGAAATCCAAAACAAAGCAACTAGGAGATGCTTTGAGATCAGTCAAGGCGAAAACTATGAGTATGTGCTCCTCATTCAGCAGTGCACAGGACAGAGCTGGACCATTGAGCACCTAATCTCCCCTTTTTAGTTGGTACTAAATTCAAAGAGGACTTTTCATGCAAGTGTTACCAGTCACTCTTTCTCTAAAACCTAATCATCAGGTTAGATATTCTAGGGGTAATAATGGACTCACCACCTAAAAACATTGCCAAAATCAAGGAAATAGTGTCTAAGACAGCTTTAGAGAGACTAATCCACACCTTTGTAAGATCATATTTTAAAACATAATTAAATATTTGGCATTTGTGATTAGGACTGGAGTTGATTGAAAGGTCTGAGTTAACACTGGAGAACACTGACACTGGAGAAAATAGAACTGCGTCAAAATCTCTTTTAATACTAATTTATGTGAATGGGCAAGGCAGGTTTCTACCCGGAGGGCTGACAAACTTTGAACATCGACAGCAGTGACACTTTGCAAATTCACTTTGTGAATTGTGCCTAAGGGGCCCCGACAGGCTCTCGATGTGTAATTAAGCCTGATCGTTCAAGAAATTCCAGTTTCTTAACATTAACTGTACGAGTAACTCATTGAATGTGTATTTCCCAAATAAAAACAGTGACATTTTAATCAAATGGTCATTTAAATGATGAATACATATTTGGTATTTTTCAGCAATCACTGTTCCCATGGACCGACTTTTGGTGGCGTCACTAATTAGACTCACCTGTTTCAGTATGGGGTGGGACTCGTCTTGAACATAACCGGTATTTAGAACAAGATAATACATACAGTACACTGACAAAAGAGGCTCTTCCGTCCTCATCCCTGGCTGTCGGGATGAGAGCTGCGTGGTTGAAGCGGCCACTCTTCCTAATGGCGGCCAGTGGGCTCCTGCTGGTGCTGTCGGCCGTGTTACTGATGAGCGGCTATGACTACAGACACACCGGCGCATCATTTCCCGACATGAAGAGTAGACTCTACGATGTGGAGCTGGGCATGAACAACCTCTGTGAGTGACTTCTTCGGGGTTTTTTTTTATTATATTGATTAACTGAAGTTGTAATACAATTTATCGGGGTAATGGGGTACGCCAATTGTCATAGTTCAGGGGTGTCAAACTCGTGCCATGGAGGGCTGAGACATTGCAGGTGTTCTTTCCAGCCAGTCACTAAAGCAGGTGATTTTAATGATCAACACCTTCAGTTTGAGGGAAGGAGCTCATCAATTAAATCACCTGCTGAAGAAACTGGTTGGAGAGAAAACCTGCAGCGTCTCGGCCCTCCATGGCACGAGTTTGACACATGTGTAGTTGGTTGTTGAATAAAAAAAAAACACATTTACAATTACGAGTGCGCCTGAATGCCTCACAGTCAGAGCAGAAAGGAGGGAGACACAGCATGAAGTTGGTATTGCTCTGTGTGAATAATGATTATGTTGTGCCTTACTAGTGCTTAGTCATGAACATGTCATTTATGTTGGTGTTCCAATCCCAGCACTGTGAAAACCTGTCAGTGTATGTGCGTGTCAGGATGAGAGAGTGGGGATTCCCCAAAATGAAGCTTCACTGCTGGTTGTATGTGTTTTTGTACTTGGGATACTGTTGATTATTTTGTTTGTTGAACGTTCCCTTTCAATTTGGTATCAAATTAATATGCAGACTTAAATCATGTGTGGCATAAAAACACGGACCTTGTGAAATTTGTACCTATTTGGTATTGGCGCATGCGGGTTAGGGGGTGGGTTAAGGGGCCTACTCCTCAACTCACAAAAAAAAACACATTATATTGTATATTTACCAGTATTTACATTATGCACATCATTCTAAACGGATAATATGTATGGCTGATTTTAGCACATGCACAAACCAGCAGGGACACCGGCTGAAATAAAAGACGTAGAAATTAAGTAAGGCCCCAGCAACTAAACGGAGCTAAATTCTCGTCACGGATCTCCGACCAGAACTGGACTCACGGGACCAATTGAGGGGATGTCATACAACTTCATGTTAAAAATCCGAACTATCCCTTTAAAACTTGGGACAAACTCCAATACGAGGGATGTGTGAAGCTGCGTGCTAGCTGCACAACTCCTGCCACAACACAAAGCACACTGCTTGCTTCTTTTTCCTGTTGCGTTCCTCATGAAAGGAAAAGTGCAAAGTGGTGTGCTATTGCTAAAGCAATGTCCTGTCACATTGCTAAAGATATGGTCCCTGTTGCAAGTGGAAAAAACGTCTGAAAACAATGGACTCGCGATGTCCAGCAAGCTTCCCAGTCACAATTATTTAGCACAAGCTTTACCACAACTTAACACTCAAAAAGTTAGATAAGAAATATACAAGACAAGTACCAATACGAGTGTAGAATAAAAAAAAAACTATTTTAACTTCTTCCCATCAAAGCGGTTCATTCAGTTGCAATGATGGCAAAGTACAATAAACAGTACAGGGTACAATAAGCAGCCAAAGAACATAGTAAAATCGGTTCAGGGAGACCTGAGGTTTTGAGGTCCAACAATGACCATGAACAACCCTGAGTTCTAAGTCCTGCCCATTCCCCCTGCAAAGATGTTTTGCTTGATTTTTTTCAACAAATCTTGGTCAAATTTTACACACAATTGAACCTTAAAGGTGTGTACCAAATTTTTAGGTGATTCATCAAATTTCAAGTCAATCTGACTTATGGGGTCTAACTCTTGGGTTTATTAACAGCGCCCTCATGTATTTGTCAGAAGAATAACAGCACTGGCACACAGCGATTGGACATTTACTCATGGCTTTCCATGAGCTACGCCTTTAATCCATATTAATAGCAGAAAAAGTCAACATTTTGGAAATTGTCACGACTGAGGTTCAGTTCCATGGAGTCATGGTGACGCTATGGCAAAATGTTTGTTTTTTTGTTTTGTTTTTTACACACAGTAGTATCAGTGTAAATTGTCATCCTTCATGTGTAACATTGTACTCTCTCTCCCCACCACGGCCTCTTGTCAAGATGATGCCCTGCGAGGCTTCCAGCAGAAACAAGCAAGCATGATGGCGCTTCTTGAAAAAAGCAGTGCCCGAGTGAACAATGCAACCGAGGCCAAAGGAGAGCAGGAAGCCGATGCACAGGTTCAAACCAAAAAGGAAACGCCTAAAATGAAAAAGTACAAAAAACTGTTCCCTCAGTCCTACCTGTTCAGAAAGTGGGGGTATGATCTGCCTGAAGACGAACAGAGGGAGGCCCAACGTTTGTATCAGCAGTATGGCTACAACGTCTACCTCAGCGACCGCCTTCCATTAGATCGAGCTCTACCAGATACCAGAGATCCAAAGTATAGCTTTTGTTTTTTTTTTTACTCTCTTATGTCACATCTCTGCAAAACACAAATTGATACGCCTATTACTTCATTGATTTTTTTTTTTTTTTATTCTGTGTGCAGGTGTTTAACAAAGACTTACCCAGAAGATCTACCAAGTCTGGGGGTGGTGATAATCTACCTGAACGAGGCCCTGTCTGTCATCAAAAGAGCCCTGCGCAGCATCATCGACCGCACTCCTCAGCACCTGCTCAAGGAGATCATACTGGTGGATGACAACAGCTCTAATGGTGGGTTGGATTGCTGTTGCATAACATGCAATTAAACATGCATCTTTCCACAAGCCTTTCACTAGTACAGTGGTTATCAACTGGTTTGGCTGCGGGAACGCCATCACCCTTCACAGGCAGGCGGTGGCTCAAACTGCAGAAATTGCAAAACTTCTTAGATCTTATTTAAGACTTTAGAAGTTACAGAGGCTACTTGCAGGGCTGAGGGAAAATGGATGTGATCAATGGAACACACCTTTCCTTGGTCACTTTCAGCCCACGCATGGTTTGATCACGAAGTTGGAAGTGGAGCACAATACTGTTTTCTGCATCTTCTTCCAAACAGCCAGTGATTGATGTTCATTCCTGCCACCCACACCGATGTACAGTATTTTTCTTGCACTACTGCAATGCATTGTGGCTAATGTATAACTCTCGAGCGACCTCCATCCCTCACACCAAGTTCACGTCAGCGACCTCGGGGAAGTCGGTGAGTGCAACTCAAGCTCCCACTGGAATGCAGCGCAACTCGATCATAAACATCACACGCCTTGAGGTGCATTCAAAGACGCAGGGCCATTGTTTCTTTTTAATTGGCAAAGAGTGTGTGATCCACCGAAAACGGATAAACAAGTTCTGCCATTACAGAGATGTTTTTTATCGTGATTGTAGCTTGCAGTCATGAACTACACTGTTTTATACTGACTGCTGCTTTTATTATAGCTAAAGTGAATTTTACCAAAGCAAGCAGAATATATCCAGATTAGCTTGCACATGTAATCATTTCTGGGGGATAGGAGCTTAACTGGATCATTAGACTTTGCATCAGGGGTGTCCAAAGTGAGCCCCGGGTGCCATTTGCGGCACATTCCAAAAATAAAAAAAAAACAAAAATGGAAAAATCCTCAGAAATGTTACAATAAAGTCAAAATATGACGAGAAAAAGTCGTAATTGTATGAAAATGAGACTTTAAAGAATTGAGACGTTGGAATGATGTCCTACCCAAGGTGGAGTTCCAGTATCTCGGGGTCTAGTTCACGAGTGAGGGAAGTTTGGTGCTTGAGTTCGACAGGCGGATCACAGCGGCGGAGCTACGGGGTGGCTACCCCACGGCGGGGGGACAATTTTGACAAACGCGGCTCTGTGGTGCAGAACATTCATTCAGCCTAACCGCCATTGTCGCTTTGATGCATTTCACTGCAGCACACAACAGTGCTGGAGGGGGTGGCCAGTGGTGAGCGTGGCCACTCCTGGTCACTCTCCCCGCCACCCTACTGGCCACCTAGACAATTCAGGTATCAACTTATTTCCTCCCCTATGTGACTAATGGTCTCACCTTGGCCACCCCAATGGAAAAATGTCTGGCTCCGCCACTGGCGCAACATCTACAGTAATGTGGTCGCTGAGCCGGAAGCCAGTCGATCTATGTTCCCACCATCACCTACAGTCATGGAAAAATGATTAGACCACCTTCGTTTCTTGACATTTTTAATGCCTGATACAACTAAACGTAACTTTTGTAAGGACAAATATAACAATGACAACAAAAATAGCTCATGATAGCTACATTTTTGGCAGTACAATGCTGTAGCTATTTATGTAAGAACTTAAGTGATTTTGGTTATCAAGAAAAGATAGAAGTTGCTAGATATCAGCTCTTAAATTCAATTGTTATCATTATATTTGTCCAAACAAATGTAACTTCAGCTGTACCAGGCATTAAAATGGATCTTTAAACTGAAGAAACAAGGGTGGTCTAATCATTTTTTCCATGAGCTTTGTGTCGTGACCTTCACATGGACAGGAGCTAGTCGAGGTGGCTGGGGCATCTAGTGCAGATGCAGTAGGACACGCTGGAGGGATTATGTGTCACGGCTGGCCTGGGAACGCCTCTTCCAGTGGCCAATGGAACTGGAAGAGGTGGCCGGGGACCGGGAACAAGAAAATGGATGGATGTTTTAAGTCATAATATGACTTAAAAAAACAACCAAATAATGAATAAAGCTGTAATTTTTGGGAAATTGGGTTATGTTACAAGAATAAAGCCAAATACTACGGGAATAAAATAATTACAAGAAAAAATTGTACAAGAAATTACGAGAATAAACTCATGAGGAAAAATGGTGTCATTTTAGTAGCATAAAGTTGAAATATTCAAGAAAAAATACCTTCTTTTTTTTTTTTTTAAAGTTGTAATGGATGAGAACCAAACAAAAGAGAATCTAATTTATGGAGAATTTGGTTGAGGGGAAAAAGTTACAATAATATGTTAAGTCATAATATGAAAAGAAAATTTACAAAGATTAAGAAAAAAATGAGGGGAAAAAAAACAGCCAAGTTCATACTAATACCCTTTTTTTAACCTATATTACAAGGCTGAAATGCAGTTTTTTTTTTTTTTTAAATATATGCAGTATCACGTCTTAGCATACCTACATGTGTTTCTTTACAAATCAAAGTGGTCCTTGCATCCTTTCATTTTTCAGTATGTTGCCAACGGAGGTTTGGACACCCCTGCTTTACACAATCCTGCAAACAGAATAACATGTCCACCAACAATGGAATGTCTCATGCAATGCAGCTTCAAACTACATGCACAACAGGAAAACATATTGTTATATACGTAATCCTCTATCTTATAGTAATGTACTGTAGCAGCCTTTTTTCCCCCCAATGTTTCATTTTTGAACAACAAAAGTTAACAAATGAAATTGTGTTTGTAGTGTACCTTACCTTTTGGTCAGGAAGCTTCATCACCGACGTATACAAATACAGTCATGTACAGCAGAACCGCCCGTAAATGGATGCACCTATAAAAAGCTATAATTTTTGACACTCAACAATATAATGTGGCATTTTAAAATTCTGTTTTCCACATGTTGTGCAAGTACAGTATAGTACTTACATTTAAACATCACATCAAGCCACTTTTCTATTTAAATTTGCCATTAAAAATGAATGTACGGTAAATTTTCAATTTCATGCAAAGAAAAGAAAGGCATTACTGAAACGTCTGTCTCTGCTTTTCACTATTAGAGGATCTGAAGGGAGACCTTGACCAGTACGTGGAGCAGATGCAGCAGCAGAACCCCAGTGTTCATATAACAAGAGTGAGACATCAGCAGCAGCAGGGGCTCGCTCATGCCAGGGTTTCTGGCTGGAGGGCTGCTACTGCTGACGTGGTGGCTATTCTGGACGCTCATGTTGAAGTTCATCTCAGGTGGTAAGAGAAAGTTCATTTTGCACTAGAAATAAAACAAGGACATCTGGTATGTCATCTTGGCTTACAGTGGTGTGTGTGTGTGTGTGTGTGTGTGTGTGTGTGTGTGTGGGCGTGTGTGGGCTGGAATGGGGATTTGAGGGTTCTCTTGGGTTCTCTTGCCCCTCTGACTGACGAGGACATAATCGAACTCGAAACCGAACATAGGATTTTTTTTAACCTGTGGCAGTTTTGACATGGTTTTCCTCCATTTGTGCATATTTTAATTTGGATTCTTGTGTTTTCATATATTTTATAGGGCTGCATCTAACAATTATTTTCTTTGGTCGATTAATCTCAACCTTGTTTGGATTAATCGGTTAGGCCAGGGGTGGCCCAAGTGCGGCCCGGGGGCCCATTCTAAAAATCGAATTTAACAAGAAAACAGCAGCAGCAAAAATGAGAATTTTTATTTTTACAAAGAATAAGGTCAAAAGATATATTTAAAAAAAAAAGTTGTAATCTAACAAAAGGTCTTTTACAGAGTAATGTAATATTATAAGGAAAAACACTGTAAAGAAAAAAAAATGCCCTTGACCAAAAATCACTCCATAACCTGTAACCACTCCATAACCCAAAAATGTCATACAAGACTTTTCTGCAAGAGAGGAAAAATATGCTTTCAGGGAAAAACTAAAGTCAACACTTACACGCGAGAACAATGCTAAAAGCCCACAGCATTTCAGTATGTGCAATCAAATTATGGAACGGATTGAGTAAGGAACTAAAACAATGCACCAAGATGAGCGATCTCAAGAAACAATACAAGCAGTTGATGTTGTGTTCCACAGCTTTGGGCCAACTACAGAAAAGGCCCGGTCGCCCCCCGTTTTAAGTCTCGTCTTGGGCACCACCAATTGGAGCTGGCCTTCGGACCTCAATGTGCGCGCTGGAGTGTAAATTTGGATGAGGTCCGAGATGTACTGAGCCGCCTTAAAAACAAACAATAAAATCTTAAAATCAATTCTAAAAAGCACAGGCCACCAGTGCAGGGAGGCTAGAATTGGGGTGATGTGCGCCCTCTTTTTGGTTCCTGTTAAAACCCGTGTGAAGCAAACACAAACAGTGGTTTGGTCCGCAACATATCAGAAAAGAGGCAAAAATGTCCACAGTTTTCCAAAGTCAAAGCTGATGTGTGTGAATATCTTGTTTTACCTAAAGCGCAAACATAATAGGTCTGCATTCATGGATGACTAAGGAAATAAAAACAAATTCACATTTGAGAGGCTGAAATCAGAGAATATTTGCATTTTTAAATAAAAAACAATCAGATACCAAAATAGTTGTTAATTGGATAATCGATTAATCATTGATTCGATTCATTGTTGCCGCTCTGATATTTTATAGTCTTGCGATAATTTCGTTCTGTCTTGACTACAATGACAGAGCTTTTATACAAGCGGAGGTCTTTCTTCCAGTGGATAACTATCTCAAAAATCAAATAAATTCATGCATTTTCTGAGTTGATGTAGTAGACTCCTGGTAAATGCTGCCCTGTTTTTATTTTGAGGCTTACGTTGCACTGAACAGGAAGTCACAATGTGCACGTTTTAATGTTGTGTAACTAGACAGTAGCCACGTTTCACGCTGCTTTGCAATAATGATGAAGTTAATACTACAACACGTCGACAAACATAATAAACGGAACAATTTTTCAAAAAAATTATGCCTTTTGGGTTTCAGATTTCGTCACCAAAAGCGGTCAGCTATGTACAGTATGTCAACGTCAGCGGGCACTGTTTAGCAATAAAAAGTTTTGGTCAACATAAGCGGGTTCCACTGTACTTAGGAATTTAGAATCCCGCCATGTTCAAGTGAAACTCCCCTTCATTGCTTTCATTCATAACAGCTATTTTGAATCAAAGGCAAGTGTTTTTATGTGCCATCGGTCGCCACCGTTCCCCATCCCACAGGGCAGAACCACTGCTGACACAGATCCAAGCCGACCGAACCGTGGTGGCGTCTCCCGTGTTCGACAGGGTCAACTTTGATGACCTCGAGGTCACCAACTACCCTGCAGCTGCACACGCATTCGACTGGGCCTTGTGGTGCTTGTATGAGAGCTTTTCTCCTGACTATTACCTGCTCAAAGACCGCTCTCTGCCAGGAAAGTAAGTTCAAGTGAGGGGTCTTCCCACACTTCCTCAAATCAGGTGCACCTGCAGAATCTAAAGAGTTCACATAAAAGAGCTGTACTTTACAACGCTAAGAATACTCCGACTTGATTTGGTTACATCAAGCGGACTAAATATGTTTGAGACTGTGGAGTTCAAGTACAAGCATGATGATAATTTATATTACGTTATACAGTATTTCTGACAGTTTCACTCAACCCTAACTATGTTTTTAAGGGGGGGTTTTGCTCATGTTTTGGATCTCATTAGAATATACAGGTCTACCAAATACATTTTCTAGTCTAAAGCTCAGCCTTTGTAAACATTAGGTTGATGTGATATTTTCATTTTGTCACCACCATCACAGGAGTCCGTCTGTAATGGGGATCCTAGTAGCTGATAGGGAGTATCTTGGAGAAATTGGAGCTCTAGATGAAGGAATGAAAGTGTACGGGGGAGAAAATGTGGAGCTAGGAATTCGTGTAAGTCTGTTCTGAAATTGACACAATCCTGTAACTAATGACTTGTTTTTTTGCACTGGTTTTTTTTGTTGTTTTTTTTTTACATTTGTGCTTAAAAACTATATTTGATCCAAATGACAGTCAAACAGGAATTCTTCCACTTCACATTTGAGGAAAGGTGCATCCCTTTGCACTTTTTACAGACTTTACAGACTTTTTTCTTCATGAAACCATTCACTGAAATAGCTCAAATCCTGCCTGATGAAACAACAAATGCACGCATAACTATCTTCTGCGAGTAGTCACCCCGACGTAGTCAATATTCCGAAGTCCAACACCCAGTGTCATCTTTCTTCCGACATCCCAAGAACAGCCAGGTTGTGGAACTCCCTCCCACCAACCGTGTTTCCAGAGACGCCTAACATGAACTGTTTCAAGTCAGCAGTTAATGCATTTTTTTGAACATTATTATTAGTGAATGAAATATAAATAATTTTTTTTGTGTTGTGCTGATTTATATATATTACATTTTAGGGAGGCCGCACGGTGGTCTAGTGGTTAGCATGTTGGCCACACAGTCAGTCTGGAGATCGGGAAGACCTGGGTTCAAATCGCCGTTGGGCATCACTGTGGGGAGTTTGCATGTTTTCCTCGTGCGTACTCCGGTTTCCTCCCACATTCCAAAAACATGCATGTAAGGTTCATTGGCGACTCTAAATCATCCATAGGTATGAATGTGAGAGTGAGTGACTGTTTGTCTATATGTGCGATTGGCTGGCGGACCCAGGCACCCCGCCTGTCGCCCGAAGTCAGCTGGGATGGGCTCCAGCATACCCCCGCGACCTTGAATCTGCTAATAAAAAAAAAAAAAAAAAAGTGCAGAATGCCAGTGAACAGTGGTGTCCAACGGATTACTTTTGCTATAGGCATCTTACAGCTCAGTTAGTTTATCCATAATCAGAAGATGAAAGTTGCATCTCTGTGGGTAGTTTGTGACATCTGTTCACCATTGCCGCGGGGGAGCAAGAGCAAATCAGGAGGGGAGCTTAATGTCAGCTGACTGATGTCCTGTGACATCGACAAAGTGCCGTTTATGCGATCGACCCAAACTACCTTCACGATCTACCAGTAGCTCGGAATTGACGTAATGGGCATCCCTGCCTTACATTGTAATATGAGTGAAGCAACCGTGTGTGTGTGTGTAGGTATGGACGTGTGGAGGGAGTATTGAAGTGGTTCCATGCTCCAAGATTGCCCACATTGAGAGGAGCCACAAGCCCTACTTGCCTGACCTGAGTGTGGCCATGAAGAGAAATGCGCTGAGGGTAGCAGAAGTCTGGATGGACGAATACAAACACAATGTCAACATGGCCTGGAACCTTCCATTTGAGGTATCTCAACACCTGTCTTGCTATATGTGTTTGAATGCAATGTTAAAGCTCTTTCACTGAAATTTGTTTTTAGAATCACGGGATTGACATTGGCGATGTTTCAGAGCGGAAAAAACTCAGACAGCAGTTGAAGTGTAAACCTTTCAAATGGTATCTGGAGAATGTGTACCCCAAGTTGGATCCCTGGGACAACATACTCGCCTATGGAGCAGTAGGTTTTGATAGACAGTGGAACCCGCTTATGTCGGCAACCTGTTCATGTTGACCCAACTCAAGTCCCGGTCCACCGTGTTCTTGTTAATAAAAAGTGCCTTCCGTTCAAAGTCAGGCTCATAGTAAAATAGATTTTTAGCCACCGGAAGAAATATGAGCAGATGTACAAAAAAAGCTTTGTCATTGTAGTTGTCAGGGGAACTTGCCCCCAACCACCAAGGAACTAACAAAATGACACAGAAAACAAGATTTGAGATTTTCTCGCGCACGAGGAGAGAGCGTCCGTGCCACACTGCAACACTCTCTAGTGGGACACTCTTCGCGCTTCTTTTATTGTCATAGGTGGGAGGTACCATAGCAATAGATGTAGTGTGTTCAGTTACGTTATCAGTCACGATCAGTTCAAGAAGTGGACTGACAGGGAAAACAGCCGACTTTACACGCTGGTGGAATGTGCCCCATGACCTTTATATGGCCCATTTCTTCCCCAAGCCCATGCACGGGGGTCAACCATGGTCTTATCTCACACCCAAGGTGCAAGGGGGGAAGCACTTAGGTCCACTCAACTGCTTTTTCTCAGTCCACTTTACAACACTACTGAATAACAAGAAGTCACAGTGACTGTTTGATTAACTTCAGATAACAACATAATGAGCATATACATACATTGGTAAGAAAATCCTTAACAGTAGTCAAGACTGTTAGACAAGACGGAAAAAGCCCTTAGGCATCATGAGTAACTGCAAGCAATGTCTAATTTGGGGTTTGTCAGCCAGCCCAAGGGACACCGACATAAACAGGTTCCACTGTGCTCACTCTATTGTGTAGTTTTTGAGTATTGTAGTAAGAATTTGGGTGACTCGCCAGATGAAGAATCTGGATGCAAACTTGTGCATCCAGGGGCCTGCGACTGGGCACAC
Organism: Dunckerocampus dactyliophorus; assembly: GCF_027744805.1. Taxonomy (NCBI): domain Eukaryota; kingdom Metazoa; phylum Chordata; class Actinopteri; order Syngnathiformes; family Syngnathidae; genus Dunckerocampus; species Dunckerocampus dactyliophorus. The sequence goes on from NC_072823.1 coordinate 4,683,059, forward strand.
CCCTGTTTCCTACAACTGTCACACCTATAGATCTCAGGTGAGTTGAGCCACGACTTTGGATGTAAGCATGCGACGATGTAACCTAATTCTTCCTTCCAGCACACTTTCTACCGCCAAAGTGGTGAGCTCTACGTCGGAGGCATGAAGTCGCACAAATACAGCGACAACCACTGCTTGACCGACACAGGCGGCACACACACCGACCCTGGTTTGTACAACTGCAAAGAGGCCTTGCGGACAGGAATGAGCATCTATTGGGACTTCACACAGGTACCACGTGAAATAATTTTATGCAAGGAAGTGAAGTGATGGGAAGTACAATTTCAATTCCTTTTTCCGTGTAAAAATCAGATCCTGTGAACCCCCAGAAAATGGAGGGGTTTTTTTCGTTGCTCATGCGGGGGCTCTCGATGCAAATTGGCACTTCTCTCGTTCCTACTTTTGTGTTTCATCAGCGTTTTGTTTAACTTTTCTGCTTTCTAGGGCAAAGAACTGAGGAACCGGGAAACAAAAAGATGTCTGGAGATTAAACAAGGCCAACTAATGATGCAACAATGCTCAGGGCAAAGATGGGAAATCCAAAACATCATTGTAGATTTTTAAACACTGTAATTGGAAAGTACACCTCACAACAACCGAACGTGTCGAATGTAAAATAAGCTGTTTGATCTCCATCCATCCATTTTCTATGCCGCTTATCCTAATTAGGGTCGCGGGGGTATGCTGGAGCCTATCCCAGCTGATTTCAGGCGAGAGGCGGAGTACACCCTGGACTGGTCGCCAGCCGATCGCAGAGCTGTTTGATTGTTGTTAAGCAATTCTTCAATATTGGAACCAGTGACTATAGAAATGTTTTTTGGAGGGATGTTAAAGCAGTAGATTTTCCCAAATGTTTGTTTTCATGAATTTGTATGTATTTTTGAACTTTTTTCTTTCTAATAAATGTTATTGACTGTTTGCATGCTGTTTTTCAATGAATGTTTATAATTTACTTTGTCCTGCACTTAACACAACTACATGAATATAAATGTGAGTCACTTAACTTGATGTAGTGTAGTTTAGATGCTTACTGCACCATCTACACAATGATGTTCTCATTAGATTATGTACATGTGTGTCTAGATGACGGCGTGACAAGACAATGTCCGGAAATAGCCGACTTGTTACGACGGTCCACGAAACTGTGGTCACTTAGTAACCCGTGTGTTTCGGGCAACCCGCTCTGAGGAGGAACAACTTTCTTACAGGGTACACATCTACGGCCTTTTTGTGTGTGACCACATGGAATTGTTGTCGGGAGAACTGTCAAATGTAAAACTACAGAGACGTCGAGACAATGAGATAAGAAGACGGGCGAGGATTTTTGATGACAAAGTTCGCAGTATTGGTGTAAGTTACTACACAAGTTTCATTTTTATTATTTATTTAACTTTTTTTTTTTATTAGGTTGACAAGGAATTTCTCGACAAGCAGGTTGCTGAGAAGTTGACTAGGAAAACGGCAGAAAAAGACCAACAAGACGCCAATGGTGAGCGAAACAAATGCGTATTTGGCTCCGTGTGGTTCTGCAGCAAACTCCAGAATGCGCAGTGTGCTTTTACTTTGAAGCGGAAGTCTGTGTGAACGATTTGTGCTGTGCAATGTTGCAATTTCTCTTGTAAGTGCTACCGAATGCTTTATTTATTGATTTATTATTTATTATCTCCACACGACAGTTCTTGTTAAATAAACGTGAAGAAAGGTAATTGAAAGATTTGAATTTTAATTATATTTGTAAAACTTAAAAAAAAAACCTCATTATACAACATTTTTTTAATTTAATGTATTTCCTAATATTTGACAGCCCTATACAAGTGTTAGAGCGGTGGTTCCCAAACTTTTTACAGTCGCGTACCCCCGCTGCACACATGATTAATCGGTTACTTAATTTCATAGAAAGTATTTCTGGTTCAAAAATGTGTATTGTGCATGGTCAAACTTCGATAAAAGTTTTTCATTAGCACTGATAAACAGATAAGATGTGAGTTTTTCTTGGAGATGAATCAAGTATCGAAGCATTCGTCCTACAGATCTTTTCTTTCCGCCGGATGTTGAGATCCTTCCCTTTGAAGGCGAACTTGAGCTTCACTTTTGTCCACTTGCAATCGCTATGATTTAAATCTGTATATTACTTTCATACCAAATAAGGGAAAGTTGCAAGCAAGCATGATATAGCAGTATCCAAAAATACATACTATTTAGTCATATAAGTCACACAGAGCAGTGAAGCACTTCATGCTGTATCTCCTTCCTTCTCTCTGCTATGACGGTGCGCTCCATGCTATGAGGCGTTCAGGTGCACTCGTAACTGTGGGGTGGTAATTGTTTTTTCGTTTTTATTCACGTACCCCACTTTTTTAGCTTTCTGAGAGAAAGCTAAATTTATTGCTGCAACATGACATACAAAAATATCTCGTTTATCACGGTTAATGGTTCCAGACCAGACCGTCATAAGAGAATTTCCACAGCATTCTAAATTTAAATCTTAATTTTAGGACTCTTCATATATAAATCAAATATTTTCATAGTTAGAGCATAGAAACCCGGTTTACGACCTTTTACATGTGGTTTTTAGAGCCCTATCGGCATGAAATAGCACCCGTGTAGTCACATTTACACATAAGACATAAATGAGACTTGTGCTTTTGTGTGTGTTGCAATAAATGTCTTCCAGATGCATGGGGAGGAAGTGACGTCAGGGGTTGTGAGCTGAGTTTTTGTTGCAGCAACTTTAATAATTTTTGGGGAAAAAAATTGAGCATGATATGTTCAAAATGCCAAGTGGCGAGGTACTTCTGCAAAGTTAATGGGACTTGAATACTTCCTGGAAACATCATTATAGTCACGGATATATAGAAGAAAATATACACAAATTCCCTTTGAATGTGCGGGAAAATAATGCAGGATCCACAGCCTTATAGGAACTATATACAGTCATCCCTCCTAATATCGCGGTTCGATTATCGCTCCCTCGCCTTTATTTCAGAGATTAACTAATTAATAAATGATCAGTTTCGTGGTAGACTCCGGTATATTATTAGTCAAACCATATTGAAATATTGTACAAGTGATATGTAGGATTCTGGTCACTAGAAGGCAGTAATGACACAAAACATTGAGACATTACCTTACATTACATTACCTTAACACTGCATGAAGTCAGCCATGGCATGTCCCACAAGAGTGGCAAAACAAAAGTTCTCCTCCCATTCCAAGTGGAAGTGGTAGGTCTTAGGCTTCTTACATTTAGAAGAAATAATTTCAAGGCAAACTGGTTAGCTCGTTATCGGTCGTCTCAAGTCCCTGCTGAGTTGCAATGTGATTATAGGGGTGTTATTTCATGCTAGAGGGCTCTAATGTTGAAAAATGTATTTTAAAAAGTCTTAAACAGGTTTTCTGTGCTCTATGCAAATTCAATTTATTAACACTGAATCATATTGTGGAAATTAATTTAACGCAGTCGGGTCGGGAACCAGTTAACCGCTATAAACAAGGGATGACTCCACATGTTTGAGTTTGCGGACATGCGCCTGCTCATTAATAAACTGCATTAAACTTATTGGCAACGTTCAAAAGTCAGAACTCTGAAGTGTAAAGTGACAAAATATATTTTTGTAATTACAATACAGTACTTTAACTAAAGCACATTAAATACAACGGGTTTTATGTGCTACCTATGTTCCTGCTGTACTGCTGTGGATGTATGACAAAGATGTGACATTTGAACCCATTTCTCTGAATGCGCAATAAAGTATATTTCAAATATTGGTCATACTGCATTTAACTAACCAGTGGGTCGTGTCCCCCATACAGATGCTGCCATGTTGCAGAGTGCCAGACAGTCAGAAATCTGAAGTGTAAAGTGACAAAATATATTTTTGTATTTACAATACAGTACTTTAACTAAAGCACATTAAATACAACGGGTTTTATGTGCTACCTATGTTCCTGCTGTACTGCTGTGGATGTATGGCAAAGATGTGACATTTGAAACCATTTCTCTAAATGTGCAATAAAGTATATTTCAAATATTGGTCTTACTGCATTTAACTAACCAGTGGGTCGTGTCCCCCATACAGATGCTGCCATGTTGCAGAGTGCCAGACAAGTTTGCCTGCTCCATCATCAACAAGTGAAGGCCAAACGTGACGTGGAGAAGGCAGTGGTGGACTATCGTCGTCAGTACCAGCAGGGTTTGAGCCCAAAAGATGTGCCTGCACGTGAAGCACTTCTGACGCTTCCTGGTCTGCTGGGGGAGGACCCTGACAGCAGCAGGCGAGTGCAGAGGCAGAAAGAGCAGCTCAAAGCGTGGCTCCTCCAGCAACGGGATGAACAGGCTGAGAAAAGTCACAGACACAAGATGGAGAGTAAGTTTAGTAAGGCTTAAACACAACAACACCCGAGCTCACTGAAATGGGGTTATCTGTCCCCCAGAGTTGCATGACGACCGACGTAGGGTAGACTTGGACAATGACGCCCTCAAGCTGCAGAACATTGAGCTGGAGAGAAGGAAAGCTGCAGCGGTTGCTGCAAAAGAGTGGAATATGACAATGGTGAGTCTTTCTTCAATGCAAAACACAGAAGAATGAGTTATAAAATGCCATACAACAACAAATACTAAACAAAACAAAAACAGTATGAAAAATGTACAAATACTACTACTGATCAATTGGATCTCAGTGAATACAACACCGGATTTATCGTTGTTCATCCGTGCATAGATTTTTCAATAGGATACTTTATATGAATATTTACTTATTTTATATACTGTATGTTATTTTGATAGGTCACCTGTTTAAACATAAAACAATTAAATGTGCACTTCAGAAAGTAAATCAGGGTGTGTGTGCAAATTAAATGTCAAAACTCCAAATAATGAATTAGCTATTTCACTTACCACTGAGGGCCACACACTGAAAAATGAACGGATGCAAGGGCCACTTTGATATTTTGTAAAGCAGGTATGAAAACAACTGCATCTCAGCTTTGTGAGATGCAGAATGGGTGAAAAAGCGTATTAGTATGAACTTTGCTCTTTTTTTCCCCGTTTATTTTCCAAATAATTCAACATTCTTCTTTCATAATCATGGTAAATTTTCTTTTCAGTCACTCATTTGCTGTGTTGCTTGTTCTTATTCCCATACTATTTCGACTTTATTCTCGTAGCATAACCGTTTTCCTCAACCTAATTTTCCAAAAATAAAATTTGTTTTTTCATAATATTACGACTTTTAAAAAAAGCCTTTTTTTAATATTTGAACTTTATGCTCCAAAAATTACATTTTTTTCCTTCTAATATTAAGTTATTCTTGTAAAATTATGACTTTTTCTCATTAAATTACAACTTTTTTCTCTTAATATGTTGACCTTATTCTTGTAAAATTACAGATTTTTTTCCATTTTTGCTGTTGTTGGATTTTTTTCATGTGTTCTTGTGAAAATATATTTTTAGCATTAAAAAAAAAAAGACCAGGGCTGCACTCTGGACACCCCTGACTTACAGTATATTCATGCATGTCAGAAAACTGTACATATGCTGTTAAGATGACAAAGACAGAAGGAAGGCGGCATCAGGGGAGTAACATGAAGAACATGGAGTCCGAGCAGGTTCAGCACGAGGTCAGCATGATGGGAGCCCCTGGACTTTGTCCCAGCAGCGACAGGAAGCCGCCTCCTGAGAGCTTGGAGAGAATCAATGAATTCCACCAGCATCAAATTGAAGAGAAAAAGGTAATAAATTGCACCAAAGTTTTGGAGATTATGTACTTAAAAAAAACATGATTGATTTACCAAAAGAGGACAGATATGGAGAAGAAGAAAGAGGAGATGCGACATGATGGAGTCCGGCTGGACTCTGCTCGTATTGCTGTGCTCATGGAGAGACAGCAAGCCCGACACAAGAAGCAGCTAAGACGACATGTGGACACCACCAACAAACATCTGGCTGCATCACCACAGCACAGGTAACACACACACACACTAAGCAGAAGTGTCTGTTCTCTTTTCTATTTTGTGTCATGTTTAGGGAAGTGGGCATTGGGAGGGGACACATCGATGAAAGCTTCTTCTCCAAATTTAACACCAGCAGCCGCTGATTTATGTGACGCTCATTCAAGCCTGCAATGCCATTCATTTGTGTTCCACAATAAAATACCACCTTTCAAACAAACTACCACTTGTTTTATCTTTACTTGGGACAGTCTACATGAAATAATCCAGTAGCTTTATGCAAATGTGACACTTTATTAAAAAATGTCAGACAAAAACTGCTCCTTTATAGAAAACCTGGTTTTAAAAAATGTAAGGAATTTCCTGAGCCACATGATACAACACTTTCAACTTTAAAACACACACACCACATGCGTTAGTTTGAAGTCATGTCAGGTGAGACTCTTCCTTTCCAGTACTGCAGGGGGCGGTAATGTGCATTACAAATCAATTGTCACAAGAGCTCCAGCTGCTTGGTCTGGTGGGTCACTGCTCTAGTTGCTTTTAATCCAACAGCAAAAACCATAATACATCATTCCTCAGTCTGCATTTTGTCAGGTTCGACATATAAATGTATTGTGATCTTCCTTGGTTTTATTGAAATTGGTTTAGTAATTGCTGACTAACAAAGAACAATGCTCAATTTGCACTTGGCGGAGGTAATACCACACTGACCCAAATATAAGACTAGTTTGCAGAGTCAGGAGAAACAATTTCTCTCATATTGAAAACATGACTAAAAAAAAGAATCGTTTCAGGCATCTTCCGTAGTTAGCAGAGAAGGAACGCACTTTGCCCCGTATTGCTGCGAGAATCAACACTAGTCTGTAAAACCTCCAATGGTTTCAGTGTGACAGCGTGTTTGATCACTCCCTTGGCAAACCTATTGGTGTTCGACTTCTCTTGCATCCTTCTTTACACGCTTTGCCTAGCTGCTTTTTACCACAGTGACATTTTGTTTTTAAAACAAATAAGTAATGCGGTTAGTTTGGGACTCGCTTTGTCCCACGGGGAAGTGGATGTTACGTCCATTGGGTACGTACTAACTTTTTCAAGTGTCTTTTGTTGTCATACTAATTATGTCTTGACCTCCAAACACTGTGTGTTGTTTAACATCTATTTGCCAGGGGCCCTCGGAATTGTCTAATGGCGACCTTGGCCAATAGCAGTCATCATAAATAAATTGAAAAATGTACAGTCAATCCATGTGATCAGTATGTGCCGATCTCACTCATGAATGATCGTATCGGCAGCATGAAACCTTGATTGGAGTATCCCTAGTTTCTTGTCTTCTTTTACTTTATTCATTAATAAACTCCTATGACTTGATTTTTGTGTTCTCATTAAATATGTTATGTTCTCTTGGGTCGTAACATATTTATTGAGGGCTCGTCAAGGAATTGAACCCGGGACTTCTCGCAACCTAAGCTAGAAACACACAATTCCGAATTAGAACGCTTCCTTAGAGAAAGCACTGCGGGAGATGTGAAAAAAAATTGCTATAACCACAGCGTTGTTTCTGAAAAGCATTTTCCGACACAAACTTGTCCCATTTCCTCTGCCACACATCCAGAGCTTTGTTCTGCAGCTCAGGGCTCAACGAGCTGTACCTGAAAGCAGAGCATGACGACCCTGTCAGTGAACAGGCGGAAACTTACCTGGATATCACATCTGGGCTGAACTTACAGAATAGAGTTGATGGCCAGTTGCTTGAGGGTGCCCACATGGGACCTTTTCCCGCCGAAGCCCACGAAAGCCTCGTAGAAGTCGTAGGAAAGGCCGGAAGAACCCAACATTGCCGGATCGTCAGAACTTATGACCATCGGGTGGTTCTGGGACATCAGCACAGCAGCAGGGTGGTTTCGCAGGTCTTCTACTAGCTTCAACACCTACACAAAGACGACAGTGGAGATGCGTCACATGTACAGTGACATCTAGGAGATATATATATATACACACACACACACACACACACCATATATATATATATATATATATATATATATATATATATATATATATATATATATATATATATATATACAGACCCTTTCCAAAAAATTAGAATGTCATGGAAAAGTTGTTTAATTTCCATAATTCCATTCAAAAAGTTAAACTTTCATAGATTATAGATTCAGGGCCCACAATTTAAACGATTTCAAGTATTTATTTGTTTATTTTTACATAATTTGGGCTTCCAGCTCATTAAACCCACAAAAACAGGAATTCAAAAAATTAGAATACTGTGAAGAAATCAGCCCAAATTTTGCAGGGCATGAATATTTTAAACTGAGTGTCACACACTAATCATCTACTAAAGTCAAATCACCTGCACAGGCTTCCCCAGGTGTCATTAAATTGCTTCAGTTTGGTTCAATTGTCTCAGTTGGGTTCAATATGGGGAAGACTGCAGACATGACAACTGGCCAGAAGACCATCATTGATACCCTCCATAGGATGGGTAAGCTACAAAAGTTCATAGCTAAGGAGGCTGGTTGTTCACAGAGTGCTGTGTCCAAGCATATCAATAGAAAGTCTAGAGGAAGGGCAAAATGTGGCAGAAGATGCACCAGCAAAAGAGATGACCGTGGGCTTCAGCGGATTATCAAAGAGGGAAGATTCAAGAATCTGGCAGAGATCCAGAAAGAGTGGAATGAGGCGGGAGTCACAGCTTCAAAAACCACCACATTCTGACGCATCCGGGAGATGGGCTACAACTGTTGGGTTCCTCGGGTCAAGCCACTTCTGAACCTGAGCCAACGTAGGAAGCGTCTCCACTGGGCCAAGGAGAAGAAGGACTGGACCGTTGGCCAGTGGTCCAAGGTCCTCTTTTCCGATGAAAGTAAAGTGTGCCTTTCATTTGGGAATGAAGGTCCAAGGGTTTGGAGGAAGACGGGTGAGGAACAGAACCCAAGCTGCCTGAGGTCCAGTGTGAAATATCCACAGTCCGTCATGATTTGGGGTGCAATGTCCGGTGCAGGTGTTGGTAAACTCTGCTTTCTTAAATCCAAGGTCACCGCAACAGTCTACCAGAATGTTTTAGAGGACTTCATGATTCCTTCTACTGAGGATCTGTATGGAGATGCAGATTTCATCTTCCAGCAGGACCTGGCCCCTGCCCATACCGCCAGAAGCACTAAAACCTGGTTTGATGCCCATGCCATCACAGTGCTTGACTGGCCAGCCAACTCACCGGACCTAAACCCCATTGAGAATCTATGGGGTGTTCTCAAGAGGAAAATGAGGGGCACCAGACCCAACAACAAAGAAGAGCTGACAGCAAGCATCAAGGAAATCTGGGCTTCCATAACTCCCAGGCAATGCCACAGGCTGATTGCTTCAATGCCACGTCGCATCGAGGCAGTGATTAAGGCAAAGGGATTCCCAACCAAGTATTGAAGATTGACATATCGTTTTGAAAGTACCATATTTTGATTGATTTGATGTGATCCTAATTTCTTTCTTTTTTTTTCCCTGCAAAAACTGAGGTTTGATGCCCATGCATCATATTCTAATTTTTTGAATTCCTGTTTTCATGGGTTTTATGAGCTGGAAGCCCAAATTACGTAAAAATAAACACTTGAAATCGTTTAAATTGTTGGCCCTGAATCTATAATCTATGAAAGTTTAACTTTTTGAATGGAATTATGGAAATTAAACAACTTTTCCATGACATTCAAATTTTTTGGAAAGGGTCTGTATGTGTGTATAGATATACAGTATATATACACACACACACACACACACACACATTTATATACAGTATATATGGTGTTTAAAAAAATCACTGAAAACATACTCTCATTGAAATTGAAAGTGTCCAACTTTAAATATTCAAAATAAAAATTGCCAGGTAAATCTCACATAGGTATGGTACAGTTTTGATTGAAGCATTAAGAGCATTATTAATGTAACTCCTGACTTTTGAAGTGGCATAGAAAATGGATGGATGGATGGATGTTTTTTATTGTGGTTTGAGTTTGCAATGATGTATACAAACACTCTGAAAAATTTGGTTAAATTTTTGAGACATTCAAGAAATGAAATGATGAGCATGATGCAATGCAGGCTGCACCAAACTAACTCTCTCTAGTGAACTCTTATTGGATGTGTGTGAGTTTGCATTGTAGTAGCAGTATCAGAAGTACCTGGTTGGAAATGGGACACACTTCCACAGCCACGCCTCTCTTCATGGATAAATCTCGGGCCAAAGGGTGGCGAGTCAGAGCAAACCCGTGGCCGATTCGTGATGTGTTAAACAAAAGAGCATCCAGCAAGTTCTGGTCCACGTCAGTGCCCTCCAGGTCTACCACGCACACAGTACAGATTGACTGAATATGAGATTCAGTGAGTCCTAGTTTTCTCATCACATTCTGTCCTTACTTGTCTCTCCAGCGTGGAAAAAGTAGGGAAGTGTCACACCCCTCTCTGCTGGCAATGACAAAGCCTCTCGGAAATACCAAAGTGGCTTTCCTTTATCCTCGCGACCTACCTGCATATCACACACACACAACATTCACGCTTCAGGTCCATAACATATAACTTGTTGCTGTACAGTATTAGGTAATATGAGTGTAAAGGTGACAACAGGGGTATTATTTCATGTCTAGAGGGCTGCGGTAATGTTAAAAACAGTATTTAAAAGGTCATAAACATGTTTTATATGCTGTAACTCCAGAAATATTCAATTTGTTAATATTAAACCTACTTCAAGGAAATTTGCTTATCACGGGACCAATTAACCGCGATGAATGAGGGACAACTGTAGTGCAAAACAACTAAAACAAATACTACTGTTTTGACTCTGTCTCCAACGCCAACAAACAATGTAACGAAATGAACAACAGATATTTGCTTTGGTTTGGTTTTATGCGTATTGCTGGAGTTTGTGTGGGTTCTTTGCGTACACAGACTTCCTCTCACATTCCAGTATAACGTTACATAAGAGCGTTACATAATATTCTTCACCTTATGTGTACTTTAGTGACATGCAGAACCCAAATCAGTGTAGGCCTAAATATATGCAGTTAAATGTGGTATATGTTAAATGACAAAGCAAAGTAATCGAAGATTGTTGGACCATACAGAAGGCTTTGTTTCCATATTGTATAATAAACAGTTTGCAGTTCTCACCAAGTCAAAGCCAGCCATTACATCTGGGAAGTCATTCTGTAGCTTCATGGCCACCTCTACCACTCCCCTCACTGCAGATTCATTCATTCCCCTGCAACATAAAGCATGTGATCAATGATCAGGTCACGTGTGCATGTTTTGCTACGGAGCTTCACCTGTGAACGACAAAGATGAATCTGCTTCCAAAGAAGTCCGGGTGATCTGCTATGAACTCCCTGGTGACGTCTCGGTAGGTTTTCAGGGCCCACGCTGAGTCGTGTGTGCTGCCATCCAGCTCGTATGTCTGAGCGTAGTCAAGATGTGTAGATCAGGAAATGACCAACAACGAGTCAGTGTGTTAACATGTCAATGTGCGTGCTGACCTGCGGCAGCAGAGCGCGCAGCTCCACGTACATGACATTGTCCATGTGGAACTGTTTGAGGCCGTGGTAGTAATAGTCTCTGAAGACAGGAGCGTACGTGATCAAACCTGTCGCCGCCATAAAGGCTAGCTCAAATTTCTTCCAAACCACATCCTGGTTGGGGTACAAAGCCGCAGGATTGCCATTGGTGAAGAGTGTCAGGTTGGCCAGGATGCTTAGAGCATTAAGACAAAGAAAGTCACAAACGTAATACTCCAAATGCGCTAGATCCCTAGCAGGAACAGGCATATTAACCAACATTCAGCCAATTGTTGATTAATCATGTCTTAATGCAATTGAGGTAAAAATGGGTGCATTACTTGGCTGTGACCAGCAGGGGCGCTGTTGCTCCAATTAGTATGCAGTCTAATGAAAAACAATGTGTCAAGTGTGCGTGTAAACAAACTGAAGTTGTGATGAAAAACACCACCTATTAATCAATTAAAAAGTGTCAAAAGGGACCCAAAATCTTGGTAATAATGCACAGTGCTTTTGATCAACATTTTCAGGGAATAATTATTAACATCTGAGCATCATTATCTTTATAATCGATGGTGAAAGCTCACCTGTTGTCCAGATCTGTGACGTTGCTCAGTTTGTTCCTGAGATTTTCCAGCAGCATCCACGAAGAACACTTCGGTGTTGGTTTAGGCTGCCCCGATGAGAAGATGAACCTGACCGAGCGTTCGTCAGTGACACACATGTAACACTTGGGCCGATACGTCACGTTCTTTACCAGCCACTCCGGATCCCCCATGCCAAGGTCGTGGACGTGCAGAGCTCCTCCTGAAACATCAATTACAAGCGCGTGTTTTGGGGCGTCAGGAAATGAATAACAAATAAATGAATTTACCTTTGGGCATTTTCTGCAGCAGGCTGAATATGGGGCTTCTTCGAATTAAGTGTCTAGCCTGAAAGAAGTGCATGGATGGAGGGAAATTGGTCCTCGCCATCTCCTCTTGTTTCATTTTAGACAACCGGGCATCTAGAAGCTTCTCCGAGTCCGTCAGCACCATTTGTCCCCCGGTCTGCTGGGAGGCCTCCTGTTGTATGAGAGCCTCTCTGGTCTTGGGGTCCGGCATGCACAGGACACCTGCTGCATGCCACAGTAGCATACAAGCCATCGCCACAAGGGGGCGCTGGTACACTGCTACCATCCTCCAGAGAGTCTGGCGAACAATAAAGAAAGACAAAGAAACGTTTTATTTAGACATTTAAACGTCAACGTGAATAAAACATTTATTTTACATGTCGCTTCATTAGCGTGAATGCAGTGATGTAACTGACCAATTTACGCCATTTAGCGCTATTTCAATCTTGACTCGTAACTTTCTGACGAACAGATTTTGGACAAATAACAGCTTTCAGGCAACAGCTTTAAGGTTACATTAGAAAATGGCGTCAAATTAAGGTGAAAAGAAATGTACTGTAAACATTAAAGCTCCACGATTGGTTACGAGTTTTTTTCCCTTGTACTTGACAAACTAAAAACTACTGTCAACTATAAACAATGCGACTAGAATGATTGAAAAGTGTTACCTTAAAGCGTTCTGTCACCAAATAAAGAAGCTAGCAAGAAGACGTCAATGTTAAGGATGTTGGGGGTCTTTTTCTGGTGGTGCTGCCTGTCAGAAAGAGCTGTTTACGCAGAAGCCCCGCCCAGTGTATATGATTGGCTGAAATATCACCCACACGACGATCCCATTGGTGTAAACAAAAGTAGACTTGACGCAAGGAAGGAACTATTCCTCAAGAGGGAATTTTTACATTTTTGACTTGGGGTTTAAATCAACACACTTAGCGCTGTCTTACATTTACACGACTTAAATTAAGGTACTGTCATAACTATGGTGAAACCGAACACCTGTCCCCACCCAGAGAACAAAGTCAAGCTAGAACAAGTTTATCTAGTTACTGGATCTAAGAGTAGCTATTGACATTGATCGTGCTATTAGACGGGATAAAATCGTGCTATTAGACAGGATAAAATTACAATTCAGTATTGAATGTATTTAGTATTTAAAAACAAATGCACCACCTACGACGACATTACAAAAAAGCAATGTTCATCTTGATGTCGCATAAGCTTGCAGATAGATGAAGGGTCCACTAACTGAACTGACGTGCATCCTCTCGCTTGTTTCGTCTTGGTTACATTACATAAAAGAACCATCAAAACTATTAAGAGGAAAAAGGTATTTATTTCTAAGACATATACAGTATAGAAAATACTCCAGTCCATTTCCCAAACAATCTATGTCAGTCAAGAACAAAAACATACAGGTAATTCTTTGAGACCACACACTCACGCATACAAAGCAACATGAAGAAAAGAAAAAACACAAGATAGCTCATTTATATTAAAACAAGTCCAAACGATGTACAAAAAATCTTAAAACAGCAAATAAATAGAATTCACATCTAAATGGTTTTCACTTGTGCATCACAACGGACTTGTGTACACACGCTTGGCGCAGATCCGGTGCCAATTCTACACACACGTCACATACACACCTGTACACTGTACCTTTCTCTCTCGCGCGCGCGCGCACACACACGGAAACTTTACAGATTAGATAGTACAAGTGTCGACACTTCCTCCAGAGCGGACCCGTAGAGCTACGATATTGAGACAATTCACAATTTGAAAATAGCCCATTGATAATTTTCCTTCTTTGAGACATACTTACATTATCTTATGCAGCTAATGCTAAAAATGATGAATACACTTGATCCCCGCTTTTCATGCCAATTATGATACGCCCATAAAAATGTCTATTTTTGACATATGGTCCGAACGATGGCCGAACAAAGTGCAAAATCTCAATGCCTGACGAATATCAGTTAAGCATGAATATCACAAAATTGTGGGCTATTTTTAACAGTGGTGCATTATGCTGTACATTTTACCAGTATTATCACACACGTATTTTTGTCCAAAAATCCATGAATTTGCAAGGCTGCAAATGCTGAATTGCCAATGTGCGGGGATCCACCGTATTCCTGTCAAACTACAGTATGCTGACCTTACACTGACATATCCAAAGTGTACAGGTTGGAAGGCAAACACTGACACTGTGCTATAGTCACATACAGTTGTGATGTAAATCTGTCATTTCATGTCAAGATCTTAACCGGGAGACCAGGAAGCACCACTAATTGGCACATCATGACATCAAGGGTTAACATCTGATCCAAAAAATAGAATCCACACATTGGCTCTAAGAGGTAGATTAATTGGCTGCCAAACATGACAGTTGGGGGGAGGACGGTGGCAGCTGCTCCGATAAAGGTAAGTGTTTGGAAAAAGCCCCAAATGAATAAACACAGTGATGTCACATACACAGGAATAAAGAACCATCAGTTTCACTTGTAGTCACGCTATAAAAAAAAAGTCCAACTTAGACCTCAAATATAGCTAAATGCATCCTTATGTTGCACCTGCTTCAAAACAGTAGAGAAAAAAATACCCGTATAAAAGTGTAATCCCTGAGAAGAGGAAGCGAATCACAGAAGCAAGCATGCAGAGAACAAGGCTGGTTGTCAATGAATCTAGACCTGGGTGGAATGCCAAATGTCAAACTGGATAATTAGTGTGGACTGATGTGTGCATATGCAACAGCAAGCAGGATGCAACATCACCTGAAAACATTGCCGTACTTGGAGGTGAAGGGGTTGTCTTCACTAATAATAGATTGACTTATTTACACACAGACAGACTAAAAATGAAAGACTCTGCAAGGCCACTCATTTGAGGATGTTTAGTTTAAAAAAAAAACATAGTGCATATAGGAGTCAGGTACAATCACATACAACCAGTGTCATCTTAGCTAGACCTCACAGGCTTGGCAATGAACACAGTTCTAAAGACATATGGACTACTATAGTGGGCTTACTCCTAGATTAACAACTACTACCACACAGTGAAGTAGAAATGAGACAGGAAGGTGATTCATACACACTCTTACACTCTCACTTGCAGCTTTAATTTGACTCATCTAAACATTCACCCATACATTCACAAAGCCAACCAGGACAACTGAACCTGGGCGTCGACTTGGTCAGTGTACCATCCTCATCTATACCTGAGATTAACAAGACGGTTGGAACTGAACATCTTAGAATGCAGTGCAACAAACAGTCCCCTTCCCTTCTGGCTCGTGGGTTGCGTCCTGTGAATCCATCCATACTTTTGATTGTTCACAGCAGAAAGGGGTGTCCAGTGTTTTCCAAGGCATTGTGGCCAAGTGGTAAAAAGTCCATGTACCGTACTGAATTTGGAGGATACAAGTCCATGTTGAGAAGAGACTGCTCTAAACATAACATCAGCTCTACGAGATCTAAAGCTTCCTGTTCACCGTGTGTGTGTGTGTCTGTGTGTGTAATTTGACTTTTCCTGAAGGACCTTCAAGTCTGACCAAAATAGAAGCCAGTGAAAGCATACTGTACAAGTTGTAAGGAGGTGCTATTAATACCATATAACAGCCTCTGTCGGCATGCCCAAATCTCTCAATTTGGCTCAGTGAGTCATGCCTGCAAAGCAAAAAGAGAAAAGATGAAAAGGGTTTGGCTTGCTGTACATTTGCGTTGCAGTCTTGTTTTGGTATTACAAAGTACAGGTGGTCCTCAGGTTACAAACAAGTTCTGTTCCTGGACTAAGTTGAGTTTGCACAACTTTAGCCTAAATTATACAGTATGTACCTTCACCACTAAATCACTCACACTGGACAAAAAACACATGAAGGACAGAGCATGCAGAAATAAAAAGGTTAAATACAAGAATGAAATAAAAGTGTAATTTAAAAAAAAAAGGCTGACTCCTCCTCCCAGATCTCCTAACAGCGCACAGAATCCATGACCCATCTCAGTCTTTATCCTTAATGAGGTCGCGACTACCAAGTGGCCAATATCGTCTCCCTTCTTTGAGCTTTTAATGACGCTCATTTCCACTTTGATAATGGCTTTCCTTTTCTTTGGCGCACTGCTGCTTGGGAGACATAATGAAGTAAGATCCTCCGTGTGGCTGAGCAGGCATACACTGTACTCATTTGCCAAGCACGAGGCACACTGTATTCTTGTGCTTCCGCCGGCACACACTGCAACCTGATTGTTGAGCGAATGTCATGTTTACGTTTAAGTTTTTAATTAATTTTATGGGAGCATGTTCATAACCATGCGTGTGAACCAAGGACCACCTGTACATGAATCATAACTGCTTAAAAAAAAGAATACACTTAACTAAAGATACAGTAAATGTTTGCGGTGTAACGTGACCAAATTACTTACCGTGATAACGCAACGCATTTCACACTCCTTGTTTGCTGCTTGAACCACCAGGTGCAGTCATTATCTGTGGCCTGTGGGACACCAGTAAGCAATACATTTCATCACACAGTTACTCTTATCACGGATACCATTAATCAAAGCTTCAAATCCCAGAGTCTGAAAAAAGGCAGCAAATTAAGGTATAAAGCCAAATGTAACACGTTAGGTTAGCCTTCCTTCACACACATTTACCACTGCCAATACAGAGGAACCTCCAAAACATAGCAACTCTGTCTGTTCCGTGACACTGGTTGGCTTCCAAGTTTTTTTTTCCAGCTCTTGTACTGAGCAGCCACACCTTTTCCTATGTTCATTTCGAGTTATAGGATTATCATCAGACTTTTCTTCTTCATGCCCCCCAAGTTGTATGGCTTTTTACATTTTAAAAATTGAAGGAAAAGTCAGACTGACTTTGGGACATTTGATTTTGGAGGTTCCAGTGTACTTTGAAAAATAGATCAATACATAAGTTTACTATAAAAAAGGCAAATGTGTCTTTTTACCCCGGGTGCTGGAAGTGTTCAGATGCCAAGCCTCTCTGCTGAATCATCATGCCTTGAAAGTGGCCAACAGGGCGAGGGAACATGGACAGGCGCATCTGACCGGGAGAGAAAGGCAGTTGCTGAGGCCGCTGCAGGGCCTCCATTAGGTGTGGGTGAGGTCTCTGTGCAGCATAACGTCCTGGATTTGGGTATGGGGGCCTAGTGTATAGGGTTCGGTTTCCAGCGCCGCTGCCTTGAGGCACCAAGTGGGAGGGAGGAGCGCCACCAGGCTGCATCCCAACATGAATGGTGCGAGGGTCGTACATGAAGCCATGTGGCATGTGCGGTTGTGTGCTGCGATGGTGGGCAGCAGCATTGTGGCTATCAAGGTCCAGGATTTCTTTTGGACTTTCAGGTTGCTCCAAGCTCCCTCGAGAACGACTGCACTTTCCTGGGCTATCGCTACAACTGCTTCTGCTTTCATGCTTTCTATCCTCCAAGCCTCCAGGGAGGGAACCAGCTTCAGACACAGGCCCAGGGGACACCAAACTCACACCAGTTGAGCCCTCAGAGCCCGTCGGTGACACTAAACTCTCACTGACCTGACCGTTGCCTTTGGCACTGCACACAGGAAGGTAGGCCATTGGTGGCATTGGCTTCTGAGGCTGATAATGAGACCGCGGCCAGTGCTCTGGCGTATAACCCCCTCGACTGTTGGCCAGGTTATGGCCTTGTGGGCGGGGGTAATATTGTTCTTGTTGGAATGGAGGAGCCGGATACATGTTGGCGTGGGCCTGGTGGTGCTGATGGCCAGGCATGTGATAGGAAAAGGCATTTCTTTGATGCTGGTGATAGCTGGGGTGGTCTTGGGAATTGTGGAGGGAGTTGAGGCTCCGGTTGTGATATGGATGGTGAACAGAATGAGAAATGGGCCTGGTCAGGTTTGCCTGGCTGTACTGTGGATGTAAAGGATTCTTTATGCTGTATGGACCCATTGCTCCATTTACCTGTCCTTGGGAGTGAAGAGTCATGACTGTATTGTGAGCAGGTGCTCCACCACTATCTGTTTGCATACTTTGGTTACTACTCATCATCTGAGGTTGACCCTGGCTGGGACTAAAGACCTGCGATTTATAAGCACCATCTGAAGGCCCAAATTTGATCACATGTGGACCTTCTGGCTCTGGCCTACTAGTAGGCTCAGAAGGTCTTTGATCTCCGTGCTCTGCTGGGCTGGGTTGGGATGGTAAGTGTAGGGTAGGGTGGCTGGGGGGCAGAGAGGTGAGAGGAGCTGGTTGAGGGTGTCCAGGCTGGGCTCCCTGAGAGGCACCATGTGGCATAAAGCTGCTCGGTGTGGGACATTGTGGGGAGTCGCTTTGGGTGACAAGATGAGGAGGTTGCAGTAGTGTCATGTTCTGGATCTTGGAAGGAGAGTCCTGATGGTGGCCTCGAGATGTCACATTTATAGCTTCTTGGGTTGAATGTCGCTGATGCGCATTAGGGTTATATGGTGGGTTGCTTTCAGAAATGGTATTCAAGGATGGTGATATACTCTGGTGAAGTGCAGGGCTCCGGGTCATCTGTTGAGGACTACTCTGAGCTGCGTTAGGTATGATGGCATCTGTGGAACTGTTATTACTTGCGTTGAAGTGCAAGGGCACAGGGGCGGAACCATTATTTTGATTTTGGCAATCTACGTTCTGCTTAGGGCACTCTGCTCTGCCTTGTTTATCCCCTGGCATAAAATCCTGAGGACTTCTGAAGTCAGGGCTACAGGGGCTGTGTAATCCCCGTGATAGCCCGCTGTGTTGTTCTGTGGGTTTTGGAATGGACGGGTGATCTTGGTTAGCTGAAACTGTGATGTTTGGTGAAGTTTCACTTAAAAGGGGTTGAGGGGTTTCTGATGTGCCTGTTGAAAAACAGAACAAGGAACAGGACATTAGTCTAAAAAGATAGAACTGAATGATAGAAGGCCATCACAATGCAATGCAAGCAGCGTTGACCAGGCCCTCGCACCCCCACGCAACTCAAGGTTCACATAAGTCAGAGGGCATGCACATTCCATTTCCTGTTGCCATTGGGTAGCATTGAGATGAATTCAGGAAGTGACCTATGTGGAGCTTCAAGGTGTATATATGTACCAATTATAATGAAGATCTGACCTTGTGGAACTAAGTTTACTATAAAAGTTTACAGTTTAGTGGTCAATTGTCTGATCATCAAGGTTTGTTGCCATGTCCCGCCCACATCTTATGGTACAACCTAAAATCATTCACAATATAACATTGCCCATCTGTCAAGTATCTGATTTTCATTTGGGCTCATTAGGTCAATGTGCCTTGGACTAGTTGGTTGAAATACAACCCCTAGTTTGTTTTAGAACATGGGTTCTTAAGACTTTTTCGTGTATCCTGTCACGAATTACGTCTCCACCAAATTTGGTGATGTTCTGTGAACCTGGTGGCATGGACTATTTATTTATTTTGTTTAATTTAAAAGGGGGTGCTACAAAATTTTGATTATTCGTGTTCGGGACCACTGAAATATGAAATTTTTCGCCAGACCTGACGCGCCTGCAAAGTTGTTGAGGCCCTCAAAGATGTGAGGAAAGTCGCGGAATATATTTAGTAAAAAAATAAACATGGAAGACTTTTTTTAAGGCTTTCTACTGAAATGCTGCAGATGACATGCTATTGCATACCATAAACACAAACAGTAAGACATGTCACTGTGCTGAATAGAAAAAAGATGGTGACAAAACAAGGCAGAGATGTGGTGACAACACTTCCAGCACAATGACAAGTTAGACTGCTTTTAGTTTTAAGGGATGCTCTGATCGATTAGCCACAGATTAGTATTGGCAGATTTCCATTAAAAAAACGTGATCAGCATATGCCAATAACTGCCTTTCAAAGCCGATCACAAAAATCGATTGCCGTGCGGTGGTAAACCGTGTGCGCTCTGTCACGTAGGGTTGCCAACACCCATACTGAGCCCACTACGGACCCACTTTGTGCATTTGATTACTTATCAAATTTATTCCGGTTTGACTTTTCTAGCATCTTTGTTTACATGCTTTGCCTAGCTCTCACTGGCGGCAGCTATCTGTTATCCAACTAGCTTCTCGTCTTTGATTCCAAATGTTACTTTTTACCACAGTGACATTTTGTTTTAAAAATGAACAAGCATTGCGGTTAGTTCAGACCTCTTTTTTAATACATAATAATAATAAATAATAATAATAATAATAATAAATAAGGTTGGTTTATATTGCCTACAGCCTTATGATGGTGAAAAGGGTGAAAGGGGTTTCCTATCTCGCCAGCTGATTTTGAGTAGCTCACCAAAGGGTCAAACAATATTTGCTTCAACTCTTATGACAAATGAGCACAAAATAGCATAAAGATGATGGCCACACTGTAAATAAAGTAGAGTGCAACTTAAATGTTCCCAATCATAAATAAAAAACGCAAATAGTTGACAGCTCCAACAGTGATTAAAGTTTAAGACCCCTGCAACCTGGATACTGAATTTATTCTGTTTTAAGTTAAGCTAGCCAGATTTCTATTTAATCAAGATACCATATTTATTTGTATTATTTTATTCTGTTAATTTTGTTATCTTGAACAAAAAAATTCATTATTGAACCATGTATTTCCCATGTACGCCAACACATGCATCAAATTAAATTCATGTTATACATACACACAGACATACATACATACACATACACTCCTGATCAAAAGCTTAAGACCAGTTGAAAAATTGCTAGAATTTGCATTTTGCACATTTGGATCTTAATGAGGTTTTAAGTACAGCTACAATATGCAAAAGCAAGAAGGGGGAGAGAGACAAAAACATTTGGAACTTGAATTTAAACAAAAACAAAAAAAAAATGAAATAGGTCGTTTATCAGCTGATCAAAAGTTTAAGACCACAGGCTATAAAAGCCTAAATCTGCTCAAAATGCTCATTTTCTGTCAGGCATTCACACTGTCATGCCCTCCTGATGGCTAAAGCTAAGAAGTTTTCTCTTTTTGAATGTGGTCGGATTGTCGAGCTGCATAAGCACGGCCTCTCGCAGCGTGCCATTGCTGCTGAGGTTGGATGCAGTAAGACAGTCTTTCTACATTTTTTGAAAGATCCTGAGCATTATGGAAAAAAAAAGTCAAGTGGTAGGACCCCCCCCCCCCCCAAAAAAATCACATTTGCGCTGAGCCGGAGGATCTGATTGGCTGTCCATCAGGACACAGGGTGGTCTTCAACCCAAATTAAGGCCCTTACTGGTGCCGACTGCACTGCAATAGCCATCAGATGGCATCTGCGGGAAAAAGAGTTTAAAAAGCAAAAAAGGAAGTCAAAGATCTCGTCTTCTTCAATGCTACAAAACTGGCCGTTTAGACTTTGCCAGGGAGCACCAAACATGGGACATTGAAAGGTGGAAAAAAGTTTTATTCTCTGATAAGAAAAAATTTAACCTTGACGGTCCAGATGGCTTCCAACGTTACTGGCATGACAAGGAGATCCCACCTGAGATGTTTTCTACCTGGCACAGTGGAGGGGGGTGCATCATGGTCTGGGGTGCTTTTTCACTCAGTGGAACACCGGCGCTTCAGGTGGTGCAGGTTTCTCCTACTGAGAACATTTTTTGTGGTTTGGAGAGTTTTTTTTGTTGTTTTTTGAGCGATGGTCTTAAACTTTTGATGAGCTGATAAACAGCCTATTTCAGTTTAATTGTTGTTTTCAATAAATTACTTTTTCAAAATGATTTTTGTCTCACTATATATATATATATACTGTATATATACACACATATATACACACACACACACACACACACATATATATATATATATATACACATATATACACACACACATATATATATATATATATATATATATATATATATATATATATATATATATATATATATACACATATATATATACACATATATATATATATATATACATACAGTATATACACATACACATATATACATATCCATACACACGTGTATATATGTGTATACAGTATATACTATATGTACAGGATGCATGTACTGTATGTTGAGAGAGATCAGATCTACCTTTTGGCTGCATGTCTGCCTGTGGGGAAGACTGGCTGTCTGGCCCATTGTCTGTGGCAGAACACAGCAGCTGAACCTCAGCAGCAGGGGGAGGCCGCTGAGAGAGTTGAGTTGGGAGGCTGCCAAAAACTGATGGGGGCCTGGGCTGCTGAAAGTGGCCCATGTGCTGATGGGGGGAGCCAGCAGGGGGTCCAGAAGAGGCTGACAGCTGCTGCAGAGCCAGCATCTCTGGACTTTCCAGCATCGAAGTCAGTCGTGTCTTGCTAGAGGAGTCTGAGTGGCTTAACGGGGGGCGTTGTGGCATGGGCCCTGGGGAACTAACTACTGAAGACATTTGGCATTGGGCACTGGGGGGAGGATGGGGATATCCAGCAGCTTCTGGCCATGGTTTGTGTCCCACTGGAGGTGGGACGCCACCATAACTTAAATTGTGCTGGTTGACCACATTAGGGTCAGGCATGTGCATTCCACTGGGTCTGTCTGGATGCTGGTGATTCATACTAGTCCACATGTTAGACAGCCCCATACTAGAAGGCCTCAATCCAGTGTAGTTAGGCTGCTGAGGTCCTTCAGGTCCTGATAATCGGTTACCCATTGGGTGCATTGTGTGGCCCTCTGGACGGTGGTGCGATGGGTATATACTGGCTTCAGGAGGAGGTCTAAGTTGAAGGGCCAAAGGACGGGGGCCCAGAGATGGGCCATGGGTTGGACCCATATAAGGGTGGTGCTGCTGCTGGTGGGGAGGCTGGTTGGTGTCAGGGCCCATTGGATATCTATGGTCCATATGAGGTCCTTCAACCATGCAATGCTAAGGGAAAACAAAAAAGGGTACGGCTATTAGAATGCTGTATCTCCACATAATGTATTTTGTTCCAAGAGTAATAAAATAATCCCTTGTTTATCGCGGTTAATTGGTTTCAGGCCAACTGTGTTCAGTCCTTATTTAAGATTCCTTATTTAGAAAATATAGCACCAAAAACCTGTTCACAATACGAGAGCCCTATAGACATGAAATAACACCCCTATAGTCACCTTTACACTCCTATTACCCAATATTGTAGACATAAGAGTACACAAATAAGGCTCGTGCATTGCTACAAATGTGTTCCCGAGGGGAGCTTGAGATGCAGGCGGACAGGAAGGGACATAGGGGTGCAGAGTTGAGTTTTAGCTTGGCGTAGCTTACTGCAGCTACAGTAGCCTGTGATTTTATTTGGGATTTTTATTGTCCCGGCAACAGGGCCATGTTTAGTCATTTGGGGGCCCAAGCAAACCTAGTCATTGGGGCCCTCCACATCTTTTTTTTTTTTATTTTTTTACATTTTTACAAAATGTAAGTATTTTTTAGTTACACTTATCTGTCATTTTAAGTTGCCTTGTTTATATACCACCAACCCAAAAATGATTTGAAATATTAATGTTTGTCATCTTCTGACAAGGGTGACTATGAGAAAATTCTCCTATTTCCTGAAGTAGATAAAGTCCTTAAAATGCTCCTGGGGGATTTATTATTACCTAACAAGTGAATCATCTCAACGCTTTTACTGTAATTGATAAGAACATTAAACTACATTAATAGTTTACCGTTTTTACTTACATCTTTGTGATGAAAAGCGTCACTCTCAGCTTCATCTACTGCATTCTCCTGAGCAGACACAGACAGTAGCTACTGTACTCGTGTCTAAGTTTGTTGTGACTGTGAAAACCGTTTGACACCTTCCGTAGTTTTGATAAAAACTGTTTTCCACTCGCCCTCTCCTTGCCAACAAGTTTGTTTCGCTCCCGTCTTCTGTAATCTATGTGCACATGCACAGTGACATACAATAGACCATTACATGAGAAAGGAGGGGCAGCGGTTGAAACACTTATGAAAGATAACACATTTTGATGTAGTCTAAAGCACGTCAATGAAGACTAAAACAGTAGTATGTACTGTAAATCAAAGAAAACAGTCATTTTTTATGAGATATTTGGGGTCCCCTGAAATCTCGGGGCCACAGGCAATTGCCTGTGTTTGCCTAATTAGGATAAGCGGCATCGAAAATGGATGGATGGATGCTAAGTTTTGTCTTGTGTCTCACCGAGCATTAAAATAACATTACTGATACCTAATGACCATTGTAGAATATTACACGTTACCATCTTTGAATGCGTCTTTTGAATGCCTTATATTTTATTTAGCCATTTTTGAAAATGGAAATTGAAAATTTTAATTTAGGCAAAAAAAAAAAACCGTACCATTTGCTTAAATATGCATGTTTTCCTAGTAATAGGCTGTATTCAACCACGAAACAGCATGATGTACTAAAATATTTTTGAACAACCGTAATAAGAGTGAAGCTGCGAAATGTGAACCGCAAAGTGGCGAGGGGCAACTGCATACCTTAATTATGAATGCCTTCTTCCAAGAACATAAACACCGTTGAGAATCTTCAGACAAAATTGTATTTTCAAAATGTCAGACTCCCCTCAGAGGACATGAAACAGCTGCGGCTTCCCATGCACTATTTCAACTCAACCCAACATCTTCACACAATCACTCTGGGCTATTTTTAACCTTACTTAACGTTTGAAGACAATTTAAAAAAAAGGCCCAACTGACTAATTTGAGCAACAATTTAAAATTTTTTTGGTCTTAATCAATATTTTAGATTTTAATCTCCTTTCTTGCTGTAAAAAGATATTTGGGCTTTATACCTGCATGTTAAAGCTGTGTGGCAAACGGTTCAAGTTGGGGTCTCCATGCCTGGGAATGTGACCTGGGTAGGCGAAGCGAGGATCCATGCCCATTCTATGAGCATACATGTGTGGACCATGAGGACCAGGGGGCCCAGGAGGACGGTGTAACTGGTCAGATAAAAAGGAATTTAAAATTGCAGTTTTCATTTAAGTGAAAAATCATTAAAAAAAAAAAAAAAAAACATCACTCAGAACATACGTGTTGGTAAATTCCCCTGCTGTGTCCTTTGTGATGGTGTTGCTGGCTCAAAGACATGCTGTAGTAGTGAGGGGGGTGGTTGCCCCAGTGTGGTGGCGGACATTGTTGTACCAACTTGCTAACCTGGTCCTCTGATGGCGTTTTGCCTTTGCCTTCCAGGACACTTCGTTTACGTTGGACGTCCTCGGCGGCCTTGATCAAACTTTCTGGCCCCAAGTGTTTACTGCCACGATTGCGCTTTTTCTCCTTGCGCTCCTTGTCTTCTTTGCTGATGTGAAATTCCTCATCAGTGTCGCCATCCTCTGATGGCAAGTGTTTTAACAGGGCCCGGTTAAAACAGCGCTCCAGAGACTCTGCCATCAGAGTGTACTCTGGGGACAAGCAGACATTGTCATCACCTTGGACGGTTAGTAACATTAATGACAGAACCACAAAACTATGTTCATCATAACCTACAAGATGCACACTCCTTTCAAAAACACACAACACGTACACCTTTGTACACCCAGACATCGCGCTCAGCCCAGTGCTGACGGGCTGAGTAGGTCAGAGGGCACATGTTGACCCCTGCTCCTTCTACCCTATTCCTCCACCCTGGTCCCCCGTCCGTCACGACTCTCCTCCCCCGTCCCTGGGGAAAGTATTCTGTTGAATGGACGGCTCTAGACAGGGTGTTTAGGGGCTGGAATGTTTCTCTGGCACTGCAGGGCTCGGATCCTCCTGAGCGCTGCTCAATCACTCCTCATTAATCACTGTCAAGTCTGCCCCGGCCCCCGGCCCCAACAAAACATTTAGTTTGTCCCTCTTTTCTTTTGCTCTGTCACGTCCACCCTCCCGCTTGCGCCTTCCATTCTGTCACATACACCTACTAAATTGATTTTGACTCAGTGGTCACTTGGGCTGGAGCCAGTGTTGGTCTGTTGGCATGGGCGTGTGGAGAAAGGCTTTCACTTACCACTGTCTTCTCCATTGTACTCAATGCAGTTTTCAAACATGAGCTTCACGTCAGAAATAAACTCCTCCTTGGAAACATACTCTCCATCATTGAATTTCTTCTCAATGGTAGAAAGGTCCATGGGAGTCTGGGAAAATTGTGGAAAATATGTTACAAAAATATGCAAAGAATTTGTGAATAGCGTATGTTTTTATGTTTAGACCACAACTCTGACATCATTCAAACATGGGCTAGGATCTTGTGCTTGTACCTGGATGATGTCATGGTAATTGGGGGCATAGGAGTCATCCACAGGTTCTAAGAAAGGCCAGGCATCTTTATGAGCTTTCAAGGCCTCCAGCACTAGGAAGGAAGATCAGATCAGGTCAGAGATGACAAACAAGACTGACTTTAGGCAATTCAGAAGATATATACCTTTGTATAAACCCGTGTAGTCATCTTCCATCTCGTAGCTGAAATGTAAAACAAAACACACATTACAAATATTCATGGGATTGCAGAGCAAACATTTAAAGAGCTTTGAAGAGCCTCCTACAACTCTTTAGTCCTCCGTGTTCTGAGGACTGGTGAAGAAGGCTCCAAATTCAGAAGTTCTGGCGGAAGGTCTTTTCCCTGAGACAGCAGCCAGGCCTTTTCCTCTCTCATTTTCCTCCTTTTTGCTCGCTCTAAAAAGAAACACAGATGCAAAACAGTCATATTTCCTTGCCTTTGAGTTAAAGGTGCTGGCTACCTTGGTTAGGTACTGCATGAGGGGTGCTAACCCCTCGCAGCACGCACGCGCGCACACACACACTCCCGCCCACTAGTTTGTCAGTATGTTTGTTGTAGGCCAATGATGGCCATTTTTGGCAAAGTTTAGCTACTACTGTTAGCAACCACTGAATGTCGAGGTCTCACCAAATCTTGCGAGATTAAAACGTGACAAGATTTGTCCTTCAGAAAAAAACTGTCTCGCAATAAGAAATTCATTTAACACATGACAAAGGAAAATTGACTCATTAACTCAATAATTGTACAATTGCGCATGCGTGTCTGTGTTCCTCATATCTTTCCTCCAAACAGGTAGGAAGGGAGTTCACTCTGTGCATTGGCTCAGCACCTTGACTCTTCATAGAACAACGGCAAACAGAGTGAGACTTCTTGTCACTCAGTCGCTTTGTCAAGGCCGAGGCGGAGCCGCTGGCATGCACACACAGCACAAGAGTGGAGCAGCAATGCAAGGTAACGCAGTAGAAGTTAGGAGGGAAAAAGATGCTTGCAAGCTAACGCCAGACCCCTCATGTGGGAATATTAATAATGAGCAAGGTGAGACTGTCAACACCAATGAGCCAATATGTCCAATTTATTCGAAAGTGGGAGCAACATAAAAGCCAACAAAATAAACTTTCCCACCTCAAAAATATCCACCCGACCCAGTTTTCTCATCTGGAAAAAAAACTATACACCGGCAGTCAACAGCCACTAAGACATTTGGTCAGCAAAGTAAATACAAATGGAACAGCACTACGCTGTCTTGTCTGACCGTTCAATACCATGCAATTCTTCGTCTAAGTCACAGGTGTCAAACACAAGGCCCGGGGGCCAGATGTGGCCTGCAAAACCCTTGGAATAATGCAAGTCAATAATGCACTTCACCTTTGCCCTTCTAAATGTATTTGACGTGTCATTTTGACAGAAAAATTGTACTGCATGCGGTTCTTCTAAACGTCAGTATTATCTAATCATGCAGCAACATATTCCAAGCATTTTTCAAAAACAAATACTTGAATGTCTGCTTGTCACCATGACATTCTCACTTCACTTCTCATTTCGAAGCAAGTTATCCATCAATTTGTTAGTAAAAATAGAATAATTTAATGCATGAGCAACTGTGTAATAATAATATGAGGTTTTATTCATATTTAGATTCATAAAAACTGACAGTTACAAGTAGCCCTCTGAGGGCAGCCGTAACTGCAATGTGGCCCTCAATGAAAATGAGTTTGACACCCCTGGTCTAAGTGCTAAGAGGCAGTGTTTTCCAGTGAGTCAACTTTGTGGAGCCATGATGCTAGTCAACTATTTAGCTGGTTAGCTTCCTTTGTTGCTCATGAATAATGGCAACTAAAGCGAGATGAAGAGGGTTACCAGAACTGAAACTAATCAATGTGTTGCAACACTGCAATTATTGCAAAAATGTCACAAAAATCGGTGGAAAAGGCGTTTGTCAAGGTGGGCCTTATGTACACCTTCTGAACGAGTCGTATCAACAAGGGAAATGTACTGAAAGCCGACCAATTCCAGCCATTGCGGTTGTGAGAGGTTTACATCGCTCTGCGCAAGAGGGTTTGGAGGGGGAGGAGCATAAACAAGCTGTGAATAGAATACAGCAAAGATATTGAATCATGGAAATATTTGGAGAAGGGAATGTGTAGCAACACAGGCTCAGGACAGAATAACACTGCACCAAACATGACTAATTGCCATGTGGAAACAGGTGTGGCTCATCAATGTCGGGAAGAACAGGAATACAGGAACATAACGTGCAAATTAGCTACCTTCAATTTAGTGGTCAAATAGGTTTTTTGGCTCCAATTAATTTGGTGGAAATTGGCCCAACCAGCACTTTTGATGTTCAAGTAAGTAACCACAGAATGACGTGTGCTAAAAGCGTGTACATGCATGCACGTAAGTACCGAGATAGCCGTGAGCAAAAGCCATGAACGCCAAACATTTTATTTGGGCAATTTGAACTTCAAATTGTGACAAATAGACATTTATTTGTGCTATTTGTTCTGTGTAAACCACTATGGTAATCTCACTTGTTGCGGTCAATTGGTTGCAGACCCGACCGTGATAAGTGAATTTCCACAAAGAAGGATTCCTTTATTTATAAATGGAAAAGTTTCTTCGTTATGGCATTGAAAACCTGTTTCTTCTAAATCTTCTAAATGTGTTCTAATTATTAGAGCCCTCCAGATAAGAAATAACACCCCTATAGCCAGCTTTCCACTCGTGTTATCCAATATAGTAGAAATGATAAGCGTAAATGAGCCATTTAAGACAAATAAAGACTGATGCTTTCATGCGTTGCAATAAAAGTTTTCCGGTCGTGTGGACAGGAAGTGATTTGGGGGGCTCAAGAGTTGAGTTTTAGTAGGATTACGGCCACAACAATAGCCCGTGTTGTTATGACTATGGTATTATTATTGTTCCTGTTGTTTCTGAGATATTTTAAACCTGCAATAAAAGCCTGTTGCCCTGGCGATCAGGTCTGATGCTTGTCTCACCGAACAATTACTGACACCTAGTGACCAATGAAGAATACTTCATTCACAATTTTTATGCGGCTTCTTAATTTGTATTTCAATTCATTTCGCCATTTTTATGCCTGACCATGCTTAATTTAGGCAAAAAATATATAACATTTGCTTCAATATGCATAATTTTGGACTAATAATAGGCCATACTCAACCACAAAACAGCATGATTTATTAATGTATGTTTGCAAAATCGTTAGAGTAAAGGCGCAAAATTTGAGCCGCAATGTGGCAAGAAGCAACTGTATTGGGGGCACTTGCTAGCAGGTGGTGGTGTGGGTTTTTTTGGGTTAAAAAAGTGTAATTTGGAGCCAAAAAGGGATAGCGCCTTTAAGTTTCAGGCCATGTCACATGAATACGAATATAAAAAAAAATTGTGGCCTCTTGTTCACATTTTGTCTTTAGAAATACTCCGGTCAGAGTGGATGTTTTTGTTGTGTGTGTGGGCATTTAAATGGAAATTATTAATATTACAATTATTAAAACAAAAATTATTCATCGTTTTTAAACCTTATTTAACAATACAACATGAAGTCGTTTACTTTGTGGTGTTGGTTTCATTTCGTGCATCATTATACAATGAAATCAACCAAAAGAGGTGTTATAATGTCGCAGTTGTGGTTGCTTTCTCAGGCTTCAGATTGGCCAAAATGCGTATGCCAGCCAGTGAATGTGTTATGATGTGGACAGCCATTTTCTTAAAACTCCACTGATGTGGATGGAGTTTTTTTTTGGATGGAGTTTTTTTTTGTTGTTTTTTTTTTTTTTTAACACCGGAGTTAGGAAACTATCCGTGTTCGTATTTAGGTTTTGCATTGCACGTGCTCCACACCGACAGGTATTGGCCATTCCAGTCTACAGGGGCTCACTTTAGATGGGGACCGAGGAACAATTCAGTTTTCTGAGGCCCAGTTGATCAAAAGAGCAGAACAGAGCAGAGTGCGCATATGTATCGCTTTTTTATCTTTCACAGGAAAAGCATGCTTGGCCCCCTGCTGTGAGGATTAAAGATGTTCGAGGGAGGAGCCTACGTTTGCAATCCAGGTCTTGCTGTTCATCTATAATACATTAATGAAGCTGCTCGACTGAAGCACAATCAGCAGTTCATTAACCCTTGACAGATGACATCAGAGGGAGGGGGAGAGATGTGATCACGGCGTTGGTGTCAGCGTAACAGAGAAACGAGAGAGTTGGAGACGTTAAAGCCTGAGTAAAGGGTGCCCTTCATCTACTTGTTGGAAGAACGTACCACTACCGAGGCAGATAGGTTGCTGATGAAAGAATGTGAAATGACTGCTCCAAATTCTCAGATATAATTAGAAATCTTTCGACATAATCCATCATCATGTTCGCTTGGTGCTGGAAACTTCATCCATGAACAAGTTGCTAAGTCTTCTACTGTGCTCCGTCCGGCTTACCTTCAACAGCTTTGATCTTTTCCATCTTCTCTCGCTGTCTTTCTTGCTGCTGAAGCCTTTCCTCTTCTCGCCGCTGTTCGGCCAGCAGGACCTGCCTGTCCAGCTCTTCATCTTTTCTCTTCTCCAACTCCACCGTGGCCTTCACGTTATCCTGAATACAAAAGGCACAGTCACATCAGCCCTCCACTCACATGTCGGCAGCCAGAAAGATAATTGGAGACTAAAAGGGTACACTTCTGAACAAAGTAGTTGGAAAAATTGCAACAATTTACATTTTAAATTGTTAAGAAGGTTCTAAGAGCTTCAAAATGCGAAAAGGAGAAATGGGAGTGAGACCATTTTTTTATTGCTTAAGCAATTTATTGGAAACAAACATTAAGCTGAAATAGGCTGTCCATCAGCTAATCAAACGTTCAGGATTATATCTCAAAAAAGGACTTAGTAATGAGTAGCTGCACCATTCTTGTTCATCACCTCAAAAATTGGTTTGCGCATGCTTAATGCCAGTGTTTCCTGGTGGCTAGTGGGAATGTTGCTCCAGGTGGTCAGGCAAGCATTGTCAACTGCAGCACTGTCCTGTTGAAAAAGCCAGTCATTGCCACACAGACGAGGTCCTTCAGTCATGAGGGATGCCCCCTGCAACATCTCCACGCTGCCATTTGACGCCCCTGCACAACCTCTAGCTCCATTGTTCCATTGAAGGAAAAGCACCCCAGATCATGATGGCGTCCCCTCCACTGTGTCGTGTGGTAAACATCTGAGGTGGGATCTTCTTGTCATGCCGGTAACGTTGGAAGCCATCAGGACCGTCAAGGTTCTCATCAGAGAATAAACTTTTCTTCCACCTTTCAATGTCCCATGTTTGGCGCCATTGGGCAAATTACAAACATTGAAGGAAACGAGGCCTTTGAAGACATTTTTTCTACTTATTTCGCAGATGGCGTCTGATGGTTATTGGACTGCACCCAGCACGAGTAACAGCCATCATTTGGGCTGAGGATCGTCCCGTGTCTTAACAGACAGCCAATCGCGATCCTCCGGCTCAGGGCCATTGACATTTTTTTGTGTTTACCACTGACGTTTATTGTTCCATAACCTTCAGGATCTCTGTCAAATGACTTGACGCTTTTTTGCCTTTGCCATCAAGAGATCATGACTGTTTGAATGCCTGACAGAAAATGAAATTTTTGTCCAGATTTTGGCGTTTAAAAGTCCAGTCTTAAACTTTGGATCAGCTGATGAACACTATTTCACTTTAATGCTTGTTTGCAATGAATTGCTTACTCAAAATTTTTTTTGTCTCACTCCCATTTCTTCTTTATCCATTATGAAGCACTACTTAGAACTACTTAGCACTACTTAGAACATTCTTGAAACTGGTCTTACTTCAACTGGTCTTAAAACTTTTATCAGGTGTATATTGCATTCCTGCTCACAGAACTGCATTCATACCTCCTCCGCCTGGTTCAAGTGTTTTTCAGAGTATCGTTCTGATGTACGGAACAGGGTTGGATCTTCAAGCTTCTGTTTCTGCTCACGCTCCTGAAACAAGAGTTCAAAGTTCATGACCTGTTCAAAGCAGAAGTAGTCCCATGATTGCACTTTAAGAACATAAATCAATTATGCTGTATATTCCCACCAATTCCATTTTCAGTAAGAATTTCAATTGACATCATACATGATAAACAAGTACGAGTAACTGATTGATTGAGCCTTCAAGATGGACAAGCAGCCACACACAAACACACACACCCACTAACTGCACTAACTGTGAGGCCCTGGGGAGATCGGGTGAAGGAGTCGTGAGTATTGAGAGGTCACTGGCTCTGCCTCCCCTCCCCCCAGGTTCCCCTTCTCTCTTCTGCTGCCAACATTCCCTCACATCTCCCTGGGGGTGACAACCAAGCTTTACCAGTCAAAAAGTCAAACCCTGTGTTTTCCAGACGAGGAGGAGGGAGAGTTGAACCACCACACATCATGTCATGTAATGTCACTTTTACACAGACAATGTAAAGTCTCCCTCATCTCTACATCATGCGGCATGGGTTCCGTTATTTCTGGTATTGGGATTAAGGATAGATATCTCAAGAATATGTCATTTGATTTCCTGTTGACTGCATTAAATAATCATTCAAAATAAAATTCAGCCTTATGAAGAGGAATAGCCAGACGGACAACTTTCTATTTAAGGCTATTTACATTTTGCCATCTTCTAAACTTTCTCTGATGTAATACCTGAGCACGCCTATTAATTATATTAATGAATGCTGTATTTTTTTTTCTTGTGACACCAGTCAACATCAATAACACGGTCAGTGATTCAGATATAGCACACAGTAAATAAGGAAAACCTCAGCCAAAGGCCATCTATTAGTTAGTCCCTTGAAAGTCTTGTCTATATCCAGCTGCCCTCTACAGCTCATGTCAAATTTCATCAGGGAAGTAGGACAAACCTGTCAACTCACAGGCTACAGTCAAGATTGTGGTTTCACATGAGGTGCATTTAATGTTCCCTGAACTGATCTATGGTGCACTCCACAACATGTCTGCTCCTGCATCATCTCTGCCTTGGTGCCTCACTCAATCAAGACTTGGAGATGCCACAATTCACCCATATATTACAAACAAAACTGACAGTTTCCTCCATTGAAGTAGCACAAGTTAGATTGCCTGTGGTGTCGAGAGAATCCCGCAGCACAACGGCGCAGTCTTTCAAGAGGCTTCATCCTGCCTCAAGGTGAGCTCTTGCCTGCTGTCACTGTCCATGAAATGACTGGTGACAGCCGCTTGAGACACTTGGAGGGACAGATTCAAGGGGCTACAGACACTGTATTTGACATGTCTACAAGTACAACCCCCCATACACACTTTATTTACACAAACATATTCAGAAACATGCGCATACAACACAATCATCTAACACAATAGGCCGAGGAGCTATTGAGCAGATTATAATCTTTTGAGAAGTTGCACAAGCAAGTGCACAGGATGAAGGACGAGGCAACATTCATCCCCTGACAGCTCAAAGTCAAGGACCTCCTTGCTTTTACTGTATCACGCTGCTAGAGTGATTCTTTATTTCAAAGCTGATAGTGTACTAAGGCTGGGAGTTTCCATAGAAACCATCAGTACTAGCTTTTTATCATTGAATTAGTGGACAATTGGGACAGACTGGGACTGATTGCATGTACTGTATGTAGCTTTGTACGACTTGTAGTCCACTGTCAATTGCAGTTTTATAGGCGCAATAAGCCAAATTCTATACCATACTAGCATAGACCAGTTTTCCATGTAGCGTGAGTGAACATAAAGTACTGCTGTTCTAAGCAAATGAGAAACAAGGTGCATAAATGTAACTAAGATTTATTTTTGAAGTGTTGTCATTGACATAATAGTGTCATCCCGGTGTCTGACCTTGTGTTCAATCATGCTGCGTATCTCAGGCAAAAAATTCTGGCTGATGACACGGTAAAGTTGGCGGTCTTGTGGAGATGCTTTATCCTTTACGCTTTCTGCCAAGCTGACCCACTCTTCCTCTGTATCGCACACAAGGGACCAAGTGCCTCGCTTATAGCCTAAGAGAAGCCAAAAGGAGAGACAAAGGCATGAAGGGTGACCAGAAAAGCACAGATGCATTGCTATCAATATTGTACATGTAGTAAAATTCACCTTTAGGAGGAGGTAGATCATCCAGACCATTTTCCAAATTCTCTTCACTTTCTGACTCACTAAAAGACAGGCGTCCAACCAAAATTCAATACAATTATCCACCAACATGTGCTAAAAGGCTAAACTAAAGTAAACCTGCAATCAGGCCAGTGGTTTAAAGGGATAGTGTGTATTTTTTGACATGAACTTCGGCAGTTCTGGTAAGCTTTGGTGAAGAAAAAAGTAGTTCCGGCTAGTTGGTGGGGTCAGACAAGTTTACTAGTTGGTGGGGTCAGACAAGTTAAGTGTTTTGCTTCTCAAAACTATATGCGTTCTAAGAGTAATACATTTGCATCACAAAACCACTTAACATGAAAAAGTCAGACCTCACAATTGCTCGCCATTATTTTCTCTCCCTTCGTATCGTTGCGTGCTGCCGCTTGTCCATTGCTGTGTATGGACAACAATGAGACGGTGAGATCTGACTTTTTGGTGTTAAACAGTTTTGTGATGAAAACGTACTTCTCCTTTGAACACATTGTGTTGAGAAGCAAAAAGGCATTACATTTCTGACCCCACCAACCACCTGAAAGTACTGTCTTTAGGCCTGTCACGATAATAAATCAATTAATTGCACAATAATTAAAAACAAACTTCATCTTTTTGCCGGCCTCTATATATTGACACGTGCATGCATGTTTTTTTTCCCTCCCCTCTCTCTCTACCAAACAGGCTGGATGACAAGAGGTTCACGCTGTGCATCTGTATGTATGTATACCTTTCCAACACATGGGCGTGTTGGAAAGGAGTGAGGGAACCCTCCTGTCAGTAATTCAGTCTCTTTGACCCAGTGAGGAGGGGCAGGGCGCAAACGAGTGCGCATGCACACACGCGCACACACAGAGTACTGAAAGTGAGTGTAATCAGGAGTTACAAGCAAGAAAACGCAAATGGGTAATTCTCCTGAAAGGGTACCAGTGACAGTGTAGTTACTTTGAGGGTCATGACACACAGACTGCAGTGATGAAAACATATTGAATAAACAGTGTTGAATACTTTTATAAAACACATGCTTCTTGTGTATAAAACATGATCTGGTGTCATTTTCAGTCACTTCGTGCATCCTCATTTTGTGACATGAAAAGGTTTGTGACAAAGACAATGAAATAAATAATAAAAAACGGTCCAACTTAGTTTTAGCTGCCATGATCCCTCGAAGTATAACACCTGATTGGGCACCAAACGCATTTGACTGCATCCGAAACGTGTACTTTGCACCTCAATATTAACGTAAACAGAGTATTCCACACACAATGTTGCCAAAAGGGAATCCGAGGAAGAGTATATGCACATGAGCTGACGTCTGCATTGACACACAATGACACACAATGTGAACTTCGGAGTATTTCCGACATGTACAATATCATTGTTTATCGGCAACCATTTGGAGGATAAATATCGTCCAGCATAATTTGTTATGACAGGCCGAAGTTTCTTCAACACCAAAAACTTAACAGAACTCGGAACAAAGTAGGTGAAAAGTCATTGTTAATGCAGCACACTGCCAATGGGGATGTCATTCAACTTCATGTCAAAAAAATCCCAATTATCCCTTTAAGATTGACCTTTTGCAAGCAAATTGTAATGTCAAAATATACAGTCGACCCTCGTCACATCGCCGTTTCAATTTCGCGGCCTCACCCAGATTTTCAAACCTATATTAATGAATAAATCACGCTGTTTCACGGGTTCCTATTAGTAGTAAAAAGAAAAAATGCATATTGTAGCAAATTGTAATTTTTTTTGCCTAAATTAAGCATTTTCAAGCATTAAAATGGGTAAATTAACTAAAATACAAATATAAGCCATCAAGAAGACGATTCAAATTGTGAATGTAGTATTCTGCAATGGTCACTAGACGTCAGTATTTGTTCGGTAAGACAAGCACCAGAACAACAGCAAAAGGCACAATACTATAATAATAATAATAATAATAATAATAATTATCATAGTAATAACAGACTACTGCTGCGGCCACATGTTTTATTTATGTCTTATATGGCATATTTTCTCTGATTATACACATTGGGTCTTGTAATGGTGTAATGGTGACTATAGTATATGGGTGTTATTTCATGTCTACAGGGCTATAATAATGTTAAAAATGACATTTAGAAGATTGTAAACAGGTTTTCTATTGCATAACTATGAAAATACTCCAATTATAAAGGAGGACTCCTACTTGGCGGAAATTCACTTATCACGGCCGGGTCTGAAACCAAGTAACTGCGATAAACGAGGGATGACTGTATACTTTTTATACACTTACGATGTGTCTGTTAGAAAGTTGGTTTCAAATCCAGCTCCGCATCTGTGGGACCAATTAACACAAATTCTGAAAATCAATTCATGAATTTGGCAGCCTTGCCGAGCCCCTCTTGGCAACACCAAACTCCCCGCAACTCCACCTCCACACTCAACATTGGGTGAGGCAATGTACTTCGCACTCCTGTACACCATAATAATTTAACCGTTTGTCATTCCGAGCATAAAGTTGTGTTAAGCTGTATTTTAATTATTTTAGAGAAAGACACACATTTAGAAACGCAACAAAACATCATTTATAATGCAGTACCTTTATACCAGAAATCTAACACACACATGGTTCTTGCCACGTAATGTCCCTGCAATATCTGGTTTGTGTAACCCTTATGAATCAATTCTCAACTCATTTTACACCACTGAAAACTCATATCATAAAACTCATCATGACTGTGCAAAAACTCTTGACAAGTAATTTATGCAATCGCTGACAGTCATGGAATCTGCAGCAACAGCTGCCCACGTTTCCTTTACAAGCGAGGCATCTGTGTAACATGTGCACCCAGATGTACACGTTTTGTCGACGCTACACACACTGTCAAGAATGACATTTTTACCTTAGATCAGTATCTTCTAATCTTTTCTTCTTTGGTGGTCTTCCCCTTTTCCTTTTCTCTGGTAAAGTTACATCAGGGGTTTCACTGTAGAAAAGACGGCATGAAGAAATGGCCAGCTCTCAGTAGGAACAATTAGCAATGATTAGCAGGTGCTTCAATTACACGGCCATTTCATTGGTGTAGGACTAAGGTGAGTGAGGACAGGCTTTTACCTGATTTTGTCCGCTTTTCTTTTGAGTGGCTCTTCTTTGTACATACGAGTGCCGTAAAAATACCAGTAGAGGGCTCCATTCCCATCTTGCCCTAGTGGTTCTACTCTCAGACTGTCTGCATCCAGTCCCTGATAGTAGTGAGGGGTGAGATTGAGAGTAACTTACTGGGCTGACTTTGACCTCATCCATCTTGCATAAATGATACGGGCTATTGCTT
Source organism: Dunckerocampus dactyliophorus (assembly GCF_027744805.1). NCBI lineage: Eukaryota > Metazoa > Chordata > Actinopteri > Syngnathiformes > Syngnathidae > Dunckerocampus > Dunckerocampus dactyliophorus. The sequence goes on from NC_072823.1 coordinate 4,721,145, forward strand.
ACACATACACCGTGACATCCAACTCTGAAGGTTTGGTAGATGACTGCAACCTGTAGAAGGCTGACTAAAACCCTTCCCAGATGGGCCCTGCACAACTGTGGGCTACAGTTACATACTCTAGACCAGGGGTGCCCAAACTTTTTCCAGCGTGGGCCACATAGAAGAAAATGAATGGATGAAAGGGACCCTTTGATATTTTGTAATTCAAGAAATAAGAAAAAAAATGCATCTAAGCTTTGTGATATAAGTGAAAAAGTATCATTATTATGGACTTCAGTTTTTGCTCGTTTCCCCATTTTTGCTGTTTTGTTTTAAAAATATTTCAACTTTCTTCTTGTAAATTTTCTGCTTGTAATATTATGATTTTATTCCCATAATAGTTTTTCCTCCAACCAAAATTTCCAAAAATTACAGCCTTATTTTGCCTTGTTTCTCATATTAGGACTTTTAAAAAATACAAATTTTTCTTTAATATTTAAACTCTATGCTACTAAAATTACATTATTTCTCCTCATAATATTATAAATTTATTCTCGTTAAATTGTGACTTTTTCTTTTCTGCTGTTTTACATTTTTGGAAAATTTTTAAACTATTGCAACTTTCTTCTTGTAAATGTTCTTCGACAGTCTCTCATAATATTATAACTTTTTCTCCAACCTGATTTTCCAAAAATAATTTTTGTTTGTTTCTAATACTACAACTTAAAATCTTAGGTTTAAATATTTCAACCTTGTGCTACTAAAATGACGTCATGTTCCGTTATTCTTATTATGACGTTTGTCACCTTCTAACTTTCTCCTCTTAATATTTTGACTTTATTCTCATACAATTACTGCTGATTTTTACATTTTTGCTGTTTTTTTTTTCTTTTCTTGTTAAATTACATTTCTGGGGCATACCATGGGCCAATAAAAAAAGTCACGGGCTACATATGGCCACCAGGCTGCACTTTGGACACCTCTGCTCTAGACCTGTGTAATTTAAAGTTACAAACTTTCTGTGGCCTACCTTCAAAGTATTATTATAATAGCTTTCTTATGCATGATAGGCAGTGTCATTCCATGATTAGATATTAACTGATATATATTCATATCTATCTTAGGTAAACCAAGTCTACCTTTAGCAGGTCAAACACATCAGCAGCATCCAGGCGGTAGTCGCAGAGTCTGTGCAGCAATTCAATCTGAGTGCGAGGGGGCAGATTTTCGAAGGGTTCATCTCGAAGTGGGTTGGGCTTCCCCTCTTCCAGTTCCCACCTGTAGCTGATGATGTCATCCAGGTAGCGGCCAAAGGACTTGGGCCTGTGTGTATTTTGAAGAAAAAAACAGCGCGTCTTATTTACTGGGTTCTTTGTTTCCGTAAACGTATACTGTGGGAAACATAAGTATTTGATCTTTCTGATTTTGTAAGTTTACAAACATCAAAACCTTTTCCCCTCAGTTAAAATACAAATGTATAACCTTTTTACATGTCTCTTTTGGTTACGACAAAACTACCATCAAAAGTCTGGACTGCTCATATCTTTGAGGGGCTGAAATTTCGAAATCCACAGGGGATCAAATACTTTCCCCGCAGTATGTTTTCTGGCATTTTGTTGTTGGATGCCTGACTGTTACACAGACATCCCAACAGTGCTGTTACTATGAAGAAGGTACCTTGTCTACACATCTCCACGTCTTATTAGGGGGGAAAAGGCGTGAAACAATTTTTTCAAATGTTTCATCAATGTTAAATAAGTTATTTTGTTTTCCTTCAGAGGACTGATTTTTTTATTTCACCCCAGAGTTCCTTACACACCTTTGAGCGTATTTCTAATCAGTAGGACTGATAATGATGTTACAACTAACAAGTTAGTCTTTTGAAGTAAGGTACAAAGACATTATAGAAAAGGCATTTCCTCCACATTTATCACGGTTAATTGGTTCCTTGTTTATAAATGGAACAATTTCGTAGTTTGAGCATTAAAAAAAACTGGTTGACCTTCTAAATACATTTTAACACTATTAGAGCCCTCTGAACATGAAGTAACACCCCTATAGTCTCCTTTACACTCGTATCATCCAATATAGTAGACATAATAAGGGCAAATAAGCCACTTAAGACATAAATAAGATGCTTGCTGTGTGTTGCTGTAAATGTGTTCCAGTTTTAGGGGAGTTGAGTGGCGGGTGGACCGGAAGTGACATCAGGGTTTCAGAGTAGAGTTTCAGCCTGGCGGTAATGACCACAACAGTATCCCGTGTTTTTATTCGGACTTTTATTCAGGATTGTTGTGCCTTATATTTGTATTTTAGTTAAGTTAGCTATGCTTGAAAATGCTTAATTTAGTTTGGTTTGGTTTAGTTTATTTGAACATGAGGGTTACAATGGAATAAAATTTCGTAAAATCATCTTATCACATTTCATGAAGCATCCTAGTAAATTATGTAAAAATACACATTTGCTTATATATGCATATTTTTGACTAATAGTTCATAGCCACCCACAAAACGGCACAATTTACTAATATAATTTTTTGGAAAAACCATGATAGAGCGAAGCTGCTAAATTCAAGCGTTACGTGGCAAGGCATTACAGTGGTGTATATGCTTTCATATATGCTCAAATGCATGTGCACTTCTTTAAAGCACTCAAACTCAGGCTTTAATATGGACTATTTGCACCACTATTGCACGCAATGTTGCAAACAGTTGGAGCTGCTGTATTTTAGTAAAGACTTGGTGGATGTGGGATTGAAAACCACGTTCACTGTGCACAGTGAGTCTTTCACCAAGTTGGACTGGCAAATATATATTGGTTACGGTGTAGACCTTGCCGATTAATCTGTACCTTTTAGTTCCAACTCAGAAGAAGAGAACAAGGCCTGGAGGCGGGGGTGAGCATCTATGCAATGTAGAGAAAGAGGGCCAGACAAAAATGGCTTATCTTGAAAGAGCAGTGTGCACTTTTCACACAGCTGTAGGCACCCCCCCTCACCAACCCCATCTCGCGCTTCCTTTCTGTCCCTTTTTCCTCTTCAACACCCTCCCTTCCAACCTTCCCCCGCTCCGGCAGAGCGTTTAACGCGTGCAGATGAAAAGGGCAGCTCTGTGAAAGGCCAGTGGTGAGCAGCCACCCCCAGGATGCCAGAACCTGTCCAGTCCAATAAAGCCGGTTGTCCTACTGTTACTGGTTGCCTGGGTGGAAAAACTGGATCCCTCTTGCCTCGCTGCATATCAGCTCACTGGTATCACTACGCTTCGTGCCCATGTTGAGTAAACGGTATCAGAAAGGGGTTGACCTAAGTAATATTCTCTGCTACATACAGTATCTTCATCTGAATTAAGAGTGGGAGAGGGAAATGTTTCACAATTCATTTTTTAAATTCCAGTAAGGGTACGATGAGGTGTCACAGACGTTGTGTCAACATACGGAGGGTAAATTCTGACACTTTGGTGAGTCACTGCTCAGCTGCTGACTCACTTCTTGCCTAAGCGCCTGAGTGTTCAAGACTAGATTGATGTTTTTGTCAATCTTATTTGCAAAATCAGAAATGATATGGCTGCCAAATGATTACAATTAGAATCATATTAATCAGTTTTCAAATTAATTTGTCATGATTAACTCATTCAATCCCAGACATTTTTCAAAACACATCCTCTCCGGTATTTTAGACAATTTTGACTTATCTTTCAAGGCACACAGAATATTGTGTTCTATGGCTATTTATAGACATGGACCCTACCAAAAGAAAGATTAGACTCACGTCTTTCATCAAGAAAAAAAGTTTGTTTCTACCTTTTTCTGTTCTTTAGTAATCAGCAGTAGAACATAGGTAAGTTTCAGGAAAATATCAGCTCCCAACAAAAATGTATTTTGTTAAAAGACATATTTCAAGCATAACTTTCACTTTAACACAAATATTTTTTGCTTTTGTGACAGCTCATATCCACACAACTATACCACAACATGAACAACACAAACATCAAAATTACAATTTATTTACAAATATAACAGCATAACTATTTACAATTTTCCACATTTGGCACTCAACTACGTGCGTGCATGTGTGAGCGTGTTTGCCTGCGTGCGTGCGTTAAAATTTCCCTACAATGGTAACTTTTCTGCACGCCACACTCCTCCATGCTCTCCAACTTCTTCCTTCCTGTGTACTGTGTTTCATGAGCGCCATGGTAAGCGCTGCCAAGCTCTTATCACATGCACTTCTGCCACCTAGTGACTGTTTTTATGGCTTAAAATTGTTCTACAGTGGTACTGAGTTGCATCATCACCTCTTTTTGCCTCTTGCGCAAAAAAGCTTGAGACGTATAAATACGTCTTTGGGATCGAGTGTTCAGGTTTAAAAAAAAAACAAATACATCTTTGGTTTCATGACCATTTGCAACCATGTCTGAAATATGCCCACTTTTACTGTATTTTATGCAAAGAAAGATAAATGGCAAGACATGATTATACAGACCCTTTCCAAAAAATTAGAATGTCATGGAAAAGTTGTTTAATTTCCATAATTCCATTCAAAAAGTTAAACTTTCATAGATTATAGATTCAGGGCCAACAATTTAAACAAGTGTTTATTTGTTTATTTTTACGTAATTTGGGCTTCCAGCTCATAAAACCCATGAAAACAGGAATTCAAAAAATTTGAATACCGTGAAGAAATCACCATTTACTTCTCAGTTTTTGCAGGGGAAAAAAAAAGAAATTAGGATCACATCAAATCAATCAAAATATGGTACTTTCAAAACGATATGTCAATCTTCAATACTTGGTTGGGAATCCCTTTGCCTTAATCACTGCCTCGATGCGACATGGCATTGCCTGGGAGTTATTGAAGCCCAGATTTCCTTGATGCTTGCTGTCAGCTCTTCTTTGTTGTTGGGTCTGGTGCCCCTCATTTTCCTCTTGAGAACACCCCATAGATTCTCAATGGGGTTTAGGTCCGGTGAGTTGGCTGGCCAGTCAAGCACTGTGATGGCATGGGCATCAAACCAGGTTTTAGTGCTTCTGGCAGAATGGGCAGGGGCCAGGTCCTGCTGGAAGATGAAATCTGCATCTCCATACAGATCCTCAGTAGAAGGAATCATGAAGTCCTCTAAAACATTCTGGTAGACTGTTGCGGTGACCTTGCATTTAAGAAAGCAGAGTTTACCAACACCTGCACCGGACATTGCACCCCAAATCATGACGGACTGTGGATATTTCACACTGGACCTCAGGCAGCTTGGGTTCTGTTCCTCACCCGTCTTCCTCCAAACCCTTGGACCTTCATTCCCAAATGAAAGGCACACTTTACTTTCATCGGAAAAGAGGACCTTGGACCACTGGCCAACAGTCCAGTCCTTCTTCTCCTTGGCCCAGTGGAGACGCTTCATACGTTGGCTCAGGTTCACAAGTGGCTTGACCCAAGGAACCCCACAGTTGTAGCCCATCTCCCGGATGCGTCTGAATGTGGTGGTTTTTGAAGCTGTGACTCCCGCCTCATTCCACTCTTTCTGGATCTCTGCCAGATTCTTGAATCTTCCCTGTTTGATAATCCGCTGAAGCCCACGGTCATCTCTTTTGCTGGTGCATCTTCTGCCACATTTTTCCCTTCCTCTAGACTTTCTATTGATATGCTTGGACACAGCACTCTGTGAACAACCAGCCTCCTTAGCTATGAACTTTTGTGGCTTACCCATCCTATGGAGGGTATCAATGATGGTCTTCTGGCCAGTTGTCATGTCTGCAGTCTTCCCCATATTGAACCGAACTGAGACAATTGAACCAAACTGAAGCAATTTAATGACACCTGGGGAAGCCTGTGCAGGTGATTTGACTTCAGTAGATGATTCGTGTGTGACACTCAGTTTAAAACATTCATGCCCTGCAAAATTTGGGCTGATTTCTTCACAGTATTCTAATTTTTTGAATTCCTGTTTTCGTGGGTTTAATGAGCTGGAAGCCCAAATTATGTAAAAATAAACAAATAAATACTTGAAATCGTTTAAATTGTGGGCCCTGAATCTATAATCCTGAAAGTTTAACTTCTGGAATGGAATTATGGAAATTAAACAACTTTTCCATGATATTCAAATTTTTTGGAAACGGTCTGTATATGTTTGTATGAATTAACAGCTCTTAATGGGCAGAAACTTTAAATCAAACTAAAAGATACCACGCATGTCTGAAAATCCCTTTACCTTAATAGTAGCAGAACATTTGAATCACAACCAAATTATTATGTGCAATGAGGGGTTGCTTAAATGCTGATAAGATTATCCACTTATTGTTCGGGCCGATAATTATCGGTGGCCGATATTATCTGGATAACCGATATTATCGGGACAACCCTAATTATTTCTGTTTTGCTTTGGAATCTAGTGTGTTGAAAATGTATTTAAAAGCTTTAGACACCTCTAAACTTGCGTAAACATCAATTGCATAGCTGTTTCCTTTAACCAAAACTTTAAACCTCAAAAAAGTCTTTGATTTGATTGTAGGATGCTACATAAAATGTATACAATCGTTTCAATCATGATAATTTCTCTGAAATTGATTCAAGTTCATTTTAAAGATCACTATATCAATAAATCAATATAAAATAACACGTTTATTGCTCTCAACTTACGTGATATCAGTGCGCTGGTAACATCCCTGCAGCAGACAAGCAATAAGGTCACCAAGGAAGTTCAAGTCCTGCTCTGAAAGAGCCTTCTCCAATTCCTAAAACGAAGCCAAGATGTAAATTAGCAATCCATTGCTCACTTGAAAATCTGCAAATCCCCTGAGAAAACGGGTCAAAATGTATGAAAAAAAAACAAAACAAAACAAAACAGGTACAGTGTATCCCTGAATAGACAATGCTCGGTTACCAAATGACAATTTTGAATGACTTCTTAATATGGCTTACTATGGCGTTATGAGGGGATACAAGTCAGGATCCTTTTCAAGTGATAACTGCAATAAAACAACCTCTAGGCAGCTATGTGACATTGAAACATTTTACATCATGTATAAGTTCATATTGCATCAGTATTTTATATGACAGCTCTGATACTTCAGCTGTGATTTCTAAAGCAAAAATTACGCCTTGTATTGGGGAGTACGTGAATAAAAAATGAAAAACAATTCGCGCCTAATACTCACAATTACGAGTACTCCTGAACGCCTCACGGCGCAAGGGGAACAGAGCGGAAAGGAGACAGTGCATGAAGTTGTTCATTGCTGTGTGCATCATATGAACTGTAAGCTTGATGATTATTTTGTGCATTGAGAGTGTTTTTCATTTATTTTGGTGTTCCAATCCTTGCATGGCACAGCGGTGAAGACCTGTCACTGTGTGTCACTGTGAGTGGGGAGGCTTTATCTTTGGTTGTATGTATTTTTGTATTTCGGATACCGCTTTATGGTGATTGTTGAACTTTCCCCTTCAATTTGGTATTAAATTAATATGCAGGCTTAAACCATAGCTATCGTGAGTGGACAACCAAAGTGAAGCTCAAATTCAAGCCGTTCATACAGACGGATGCCAAAATCAGACTGGAATAAAAGATATGTAGGGTGATTACTTATCTATCAGTGCTCATGTGAAACTATCAAAATGTGACTATGCAAAATAGGCATTTTTGACCCAGAATGACTATAAAATGAATTAACCAATTAATTATGTTCAATAGTTCAAGTTAATTGAGATAAAATGCTTTTGTTTTTTTAAATGTGCAGGAGTGGAGGGTACATTGCTTCAGGTCAAAGGTCTGAAGGGGTACGCGACTGTAAAAAGTTTGGGAACTACTGGTCTACTGTTAAAACTATAAACACAAAGGCCAGTAGTGTAAAGCGATGCAAGTATGCTTTTAGCATAGTTATCCAGAGTCGAATGAAAAAAGTTTCACAAGCCATATTCTGATCCATCCACCTCCCACTCCAGAATAACTCCCATCTTTCCATGCTTTAGTTCCTGTTTAAAAGAAAATCATCCACACAGCTAATCAGATCCCCACAAACGACAGCGGATACAGTACAATACTTGCCAGAGTGAGTCTGGTGTGTTAACGTCCCACAACAAATCCAGTATTGCAGGACACGCGTTCACAAAGGTCGGTTGAGTCAAGCCTGAATTATGCTCCGGTGCCACGGCTCCAGAGCAAATGATGACAACGGGATCCGCTTCCTCCAAACCCTCCAGCGGAGCTTGACGTACTCCTCCAAATAATTTTACCACTTTGTCAACAGAGACGCGGACCACAAGAGATGTGATTGGTGGCTTTTCTTCATACAGCATTTCTGTTTCTTGCCTCTCACGGAAACGCCAAAAAGTCTGCCGTATCGAAAGAAACAATGGAGCAAGTTGGGGATCCTCTGAGTAAACAAGTTGGCAAATATAAACAACTATTTAATATATACGTGAATGTGGATGTCGCTACAGTCCCCACCCCATTGTTTGCTGCAAAGAGAAAAGAGTTTTTCGGGAAAACACTGCCCCTACTGTTTTGGTGGAGAATTCCACGTTGAGTGCTCGCCCCCGGCCAAAGAGCTACAAATGGATCAAGACGATAGTCACAGGGGCCATCGTAGTGACTTCACTGAAGCATAATTGAGCCTGTAGGGCATGCTCACACTAGGCCATTCATGCCGTTTTGGCGATCCCCCTCTCCATTGCTTTCACTCTTACTTTTTGCCCGTGATCAGCGGTGTCCCATTAGTTGCAGCTAGTAATGTAGGAAAAAAAGTCAACTGTTTGATGGCTCTGCTTTGCACCCTGAACTCCACTATGGAAATGTATGTTTTCTACACTTGGCGTGTTTTCTTACAACTGGCGTGACCATCAATCCTTAAAACAATCTGCTTCTACGAAATCAACAATAATTACTAAGTAGGTTAGTGGTTTTCACTATCGCAGCTACTACCCCTGCCTCTTCGACGTCATCCTCCAATAAGCCTGTCTCTGCCTATGGTAACACCCCTTCCAGTGTGCAAGCCAAGCGCAGGGAGTGGTTCTCACCATAGTTCTATTTTATTAATGCTTCATTTAATTTTGTATTTCTTATTTTTACCATATTTTTTATGTCCTTCATGTGTTCTCTGTACAGTATGAGTGACTTAAGTGCTAATTTAGGTGCTAATTCCGACTTTCACTAAATATCGACTAAACTAAAAGACCTCCTGTATTTGTTTTGGGCAAGGCGGTCATCAATTACTTGAGCGAGGAGCGAGCTCACAAATCAAACGACACAACTTTCATGCATATGCAGCCACGGGTGAGAAAGTTTACCGTTTTTTTGCATAATTTTAAGTCTTCACATTTGATTTCTATTATGAATTGTGTCAGTTATTAATAACCTACAAGGAGCCATCTAACTCTTGTCATTCTATGACTCGCTATGTTGCATGCGTACATATGCATGGAGTCATGCCAGGCCCACCTCTTTTTTTTTTTTATCCCAAAAAAAGTATTTTGTGTATATTTGGGCCAGTAATTTATTTGTTTTAATTTTGTTCACTCTGAGACCCCTTGTTTTAAAAGCTGCATAAAGTATTCAGTCTGGAACCACATTTCAACCACGTGACTAACTTGACAATCGCCGGAAGTTATCACAAACTCACTTATGGTATCCCAGAAGCGGTCTCAAACAAACCCAAAGTGCCTGGAGTTTGAAACCTCTGATTTACAGTCTACTGCCTATCATTTGGGGGAGGTGGTTTTACTCGCATTCTGAGGGTGTTAAAACTTTTTCTGGGGTTAAATTGTCCGTACGGAGTTTGGCTTTGAGCTTCTATTTTAACCCAAAAGCCTGTTAGGTTTTCTAGCTACTGTGGTGGATAAAATGCATCAAATACGTGGAGGAAAAACAATGAGAACACAGTCTTGGATTCTTTGAAAGTTTTTTATGTCCACAAGTAATCCCCCACTGCTCCCTACGTTTGTTGTTGTGACGAGCGATGGCAGACTAAGGCTGCCACAAAAATTGATAAAAAAATGTCAATCTCTATTCTCAGCACCATGCCAGCTAACTTCTACAGTAAATGGCAGTTCTTTCGATTTTACTTAAGATGGACACAAAAAGGCACTGCCATTTTAATCAAGCACCCATGATCTATGATGAGTCCCCTGTCAAAAGGCCTTAAGTATGACACTTTGCTTCATTAAAAACAAAAATGTTAACCCTAAGCACTTGGCCATGAACATGGAGCTAGAAGATGATTTACTAAGATTTATTTTACATTATTAAAATCCATCAAAAAATAGTATACTGCACAACTTGTGATCTCAATTCTTGGAAAGAAAACCGTGCTATATCTTTTTCCCCAGGATGTTCAAGCCCTAGTCTTGCCCTTCTTAGACAAATTGACTAATACATTTGGTTGTAATGATTAGGTTATAGATCACAGTTGCTCAAGAGTGCATTATGTTCTTCCGGCTGGAGAGGTTAGAAGGGTGTGTGTGGGTGTGTCCCATTGTGTACAAGCATATTTGCACGTGGTCCTCAGATCCTGCCTCATGCACCCTTGTACTTACTGGTTCAAACAGCCAAGAGGGCAAGAGGGACCCCACCCATCAGCAAGAAATGACAATGGTGACATGAGGCAGGGGAAAATAATTTACATTTAGGCCATAATCATCAGAAACAACCCAAAACTACAAACAATCTCCAAAGGAAGTAGTGAAGAAGGTCTATCGTGTGGCACAGTGCGTCTTTTCTTCAAGATAACTAGGCTGGAAGCAAATCTCTTAGTGAGGGAATGCAGAGGACTTCAATCATGTAGGAATCGTTTACCACTTGTGTAGACCAATACAATACAAATCTCAGCAATGGGCAAAAAAAATACACCTTGCAGAGTACGTTTAACAACTTGAAATGAATGATCAACAGAGTTTAGGAGAGTTGGATGTCTGGGTTATCTTGAAAGCGTATGAATGTGATAAGGAGTTAGATCCAGTACTACACTACTACAACAAAACATAACAGGCTTTCATAGTCACACAGTAGGACAAACATTGGAGGTTGTGACAAGGTTTTAACACCAAAAGGTGTGCCACCAGTGCAGCTCTTGTGTGAGCTTGGTGTTCACTGAGAAAGTCACCCTGAAGGTATTTGCCGCTCCTCTCAACCAACTCCCCCGCTGAGTCCTCCCAGCCTCCTTCATTGAGTTAAACCGCTTATTCCTCACTTCCACTCAACTTTTTCTGTGCTGGTTCAGCTGTCTAGCATCTGTTTGGGCCTCTGAAGCAGTCTATTACTCCCCTGACCAATAATTCACAAGTTTCCTTTTCAATGAGCACACACACAAGTGTTAATAGTAGAGGTGTCTCAGAATAATCAACTATTTGGTGATTCGGAGGGGTCCGATTCAACTTTCAAACTCGCTGTCGAATCGCATGACTCGACTACATCGGAGTAGGGGTGCTCGATAATTATCAATATGAGGAATTATGACATTCCGACATTAAATATCGCTCTGATAACCGAGCAATTGAAAAAAAGAAAAGAAACTCTCCAATGAGGCGAGATTACCCGTACTTTGGAGTGTGCTCCTGTGCTCAGGTGGCATATCAAGTGCTCCTTTTCTATGACGTGCTTCTGCTGCAAATGGCATATCGTAACTTCTCCACCTCCCCTGTGCTAACTGGTAAGCAATCATGGCGTCGATCGTGTGGGACTTCTTTACTCTTTCAGAGGAAGACATTTTGCGTGCTATTTCCACTAAATGTTCTGCAAACATTCCGTGCGGAGGGAAAAAACCGTCAACATTAAGCACATCAAAACTTACCACCTGAAACGCTAGCATCGCGACGACGTTGTTTTGAAAGCCTACAAAAGGTGCCCACGCTACTAAAGAAGTGGCCAAAAAGCTAGCCCTGTGCTTGTTCCTATCTCCACAGTGTTTGAAAAATGCAAAAAGGTTGCCAGAGACAACCTGAGAGCCAAAGCGACCTGTGATTTCATTGTGACTATGATGGCACAAAATAAAACAATTTCTACAAAAAGAACTGTTCTCGATTTTTGTTACCGTTAGATTTGTTTTTTTAGTAGCAGTGTTGTATTTGGTTAGGACAAATCTACAGGTATATTTTGTCTAATCCAACTTTGATTCTCTTACTTCCAGGTGTGTACAAATTCAAGTTAAATATAAATTTCAAAAAATGAATCGCTATAAATAAGTTATCTGTATCGGAAAGCAGAAAGTTATTGGATCGGTCTCGGGAAGCAGAAAGTTACCAGTATCTGTTCAGCAAAAATAAATATCGCATCTGTTCATCAATATAGTGATTTATCGACAAACTCCCTAGAACAGTCAGTCAGCTGTACCTTTTTCAGGCTTGGACAAAATGTGCATGAAATGAATGTTTTTATGTGGACAGTGTGGATGGAGATATTTTTTTTTATTTATTTTTTTTTAATATGCTTGATCGTTCTCGTTCCATTCTGCCTGAAAAGTTGTCCGACTGTCTGTGAGACTATAAATGAGTCCTGGTGATTGGATGAGCAGGAACAGGAAAGGGGAGCTGCCTCTGTGTGTGTGTGTGTGTGTGTGTGTGTGTGTGTGTGCGTGTGTGTGTACGGCCGTGGATGTATTTCCTCCGAAAGTAACCTGTTTGCTCTAATAAACTGATTGATGATTGACCACCTTGTCATCCTTTCAACGTCTGGGCACGTAGGGAGACAGCATGATTGTGTAAAATTGTTGACACAACCGATCTGGGGCTGTCAGGCGTGCTGCAAATAAAAACGTAGGTTTGGCAATTACGTCATCACTTTTTCGTAATTTTTTTTTTGGTCTAAAAGCATAATTTTTTTATTAGAAAACGATACGTTCAGCCCTAGTATACATGATTATTTTTTTTATACATTTTCTATACATTGGATTCACAGCTGTCCATTTGTTGAGACTTTTTGTGCACAGAACACAGATCACATTATGCTATATATTACTCCATTACTCGTTCTCTCACAATGAGACTTGACTGCTTTGTCAATAAACTATTAAGAATCCCCCCTTTGCCTATGGTTGGTGGGTTTTTGTTCTTTCCTCCTTCGAGCTAGGGTCCTCTATGACAAGAAGATTCCTAGGGAGCCTGAGAGCTGTACTCTTCGTTACAGACTGCTAAGACAGACTGCAGATATCTACGATATACAGGGTGTCCTAAAAATTGACATTTAGTATTTTAACAAGATTTGTAAAAAGTACTTTTTTTTCCAGGGTGAAGGATGACATTCACTCGCAATGAAAAGGCATTTTTGCAAATATTGAACATTTGTGAAGCTTTGTGAAAGTGGTTGTAAATCGTTCAAATATGCTGTCGAATTTTTAATCGGTTTGTATTTGTCCACATGAAGGCTATTTATTTTGTTTGCCTTGGAGTGACATGTACTCACTTAAGACACAGCAGATGCCAGCTATTCGTCGGTATCAAAAAGCGCTTACACACAAATATACTCGGGAGTGTGACAAAATAACGATGCATCGCCATATTTAACCATATGGATACGCAAGCTTCACCGTGTATCGTTTTTTTAATTAATAGTAAAATACTGCCGCAATTAACTTCTTTCACCGTTCCTCCTCAGTAAGTTGAGTCGCCATTTTTTCATATCATCCATACGATATTATACAACCATACAATTGCTCCATTTTGAGACAGCTGTTGTATACAGTATGTGCATGCTGCACGGACATTTACATGAATAGCAGACAGCCGTGAATGTAAATCCTCTTATTGAGGTCATTTTTTGAAACTTTTTTACAAAGTTTAACTTGGGATGAAAAGTCATGTATTTCTTCAATCTGTTCTTTAAACTACTATTGGTAAGTAAACAAATGGCCCACAGTTTTTAGCTGTCTGAGGGCTAAAGTTTAAAGTCTAAAAATTACGCAAATGACAAAGCAACCTGCTTAATATTGTGCAAAGAGATGGTGTGATGGTCATGTGTCACTGTCTGTGACCCTTAAGACCTTTGGGTGTTTATGTCGAATGAAGAGTGAGGGAACCTGTGATAGTTAGTGCAGGAGCACTTGTATCAGCAGCTTAAATGCTGTGGCACATACACAAAGCTAGTAGTATCAGCGGGGTGGCCTCAGAGACGACAGTTTCCATGTCACTGCTGTTAAAGGCTCCACTGGGGTTCATATCACTAATAGTTGGAATAGTGTGAAGGGATAGCAGGAGGGTGAAGGGAAGCCTAATGTGTAAAGGGTCCTTACCATGCTTTGGTTTCTTTCTCCCCCAACCAACACCAATTCTGTTCACACTTGGTTCCTGCAGGAACAATCATGTGACAACACCTTCCACCCCCACATGAAATCACATGACAAACATGCATGGAGCCATAAAACCATAGGAAAACGTCTCACACATCCTCAGGATACACCAGTCCTTGATGAGCGCGATGCATCACAAGAGTCTAGTTGCTGAGAGACAATATTGATCTGTCACAGCCACCTACACAGCTTCTATGGAGAGCATGGACACATTCAGTGTGTTGGTTTGTTGGACACTGTTGTTAAGAGTGATACATTGAAGGACAGAAAGGCAAACACGAGGTAAAAATTGTGGACTGATCCTTGGCCTTTCTGGATAGGCCGGTGATAATTATTTAACCAAAGAAATGGGAGGCAATTCAGAATCGCTCGGCGTCTACATTTCCTCACAGCTATGAATAAGAACATAAACTGTACCATTGGAGTTTACAATGAATGCCTCTCTTTGTAAATAATTACTACCTAATGAGCCTGGGAGTTCTAAACCTTCTCAAAAACTGTTCCCAAGAAGATTCTTAGCATGGTCAAGCTGGATGCAACCACAACATTACCAAACAATACATTTCATCAGCTGGAATCGCAATCCTGAAGGAAATTCTGGTAATGCTTCAGCACACAAAGACTTCGAGGACAATTAAAATCTTCCAATTTAAGGCTTGTCAGTTGAAGCTAGATACACTCCAGATCAACATTTTCAGACCAGTTGAAAAATTGCAAGTATTTATATTTACCACTGTTAGGTTTTAAGGAGGTTCCAAGTAGAGCTTCAAATTTTGAGTAAGCAAATTATTGCAAAAAAACATTAAACTGAAACTGTTCATCAGCTCAGGGTTTCCGTTACTTGTAATTGATCGTGGCGCACCACCACAACAAAATAAAAGCCATCACACCTTAAAAGTGACTTTTTAAATTACCTCAAAACAATGTTAATATAAAATATTTTAAGAATGGATGTATATGCTATATAGATACACATACAGTATAGTTTATTATTTACACACATATTGACCAGGATTAGTTTGAAAACAATTTTAAATATCATCAAAATGTTTCACTGCACTTTATTTTGATCAACACCGGAATCGCCCGTCTGCCCCGTTAGCACTTGCGCATGTTTGACCAGATAAAAGTATGCAACCCGTGTTGTGTTGACTTTCACTGTGTTCCTTATTATCGTGAGAATGAAAAATAGTCCATAAAATATTTACTCAACTGACGACAACTTGTCACAGGCTAAGCCCATCTATGCCAGCGTGTGATCACTCACGTTTCAACCTCATTTGTCTTTCTGGCTTCTTTGTTTACACATTCTGCCTCTCACTGGCTCTCTGGCGGCTGCTAGGGCAAGCTATAAGTGGCTATCACGTTCGTGGGGTACATGCTAGCTTACTTTTTTTAAAGTGTCACTTAATCTTGCTCTCTTGCTATTATAATACTTGGGGCTTGTCTTCGGTCACCAGATGTGTGTCTAAATTGTTCAACATACACACATAGTGAGTCCAGCTTTAAGACAGTGACGCTATCACAGGGGTCTCCAATAGGTAGCTCGTACGCCAGCAGTATCTCGTCAGCTGATGTTGAGCAGTTCACCAAAGAATATTTGCTTCACCTCATGTATTTGTTCTATTCAAACATGACACCTGTATTTAATGACAAATGAGCAGACAGAGTGGAGATGTGCTTTGTAAAGTACAATTTAAATGTTGGCATTCACCTAAAAACACAAGCTGCTCACCTCTCCTTTTTGTCAAAACAGCTTTGATAGTGCTGCAGGTTGGATACACCTGTCCTATCAATTTATGCAGGACAGATTTCTATAATAAAAATATTTTAATAACTAAAATACATATTACTGAACAATTAATTTCCCGTGTATTTGTATTACTCTAAAACAGGCATCACATTCAATTTAGGTTTGTGTCAAACTTTACAAAATGTGGCTGTCCGTCAAGACACGCGACAATCCTTGGCCCAAATGAAGGTTGATACTGGTGCCGAGGGCAGTCCAATAACCATCAGACGGCATCTGCAAGAGAAGGCCTTTCAGAACAAAAAAGGCTCGTCTCCCTCAACGCCACAAAATTGCCCGTTTGGAATTTGCACGACAGCACCAAACATGGAACATTGAAAGGTGGAAGAAAGTTTTATTCTCTGATGAGAAAGAATTTAACCTTAACAGTCCTGACTGCTTCAATGACTGGCAGATCCCACCTGGGATGTTTTCCACACGGCACAGTGGAGGGGGTGCCATCATGTGGGGTGCTTTTTCCTTCAATGGAACAACCAAGTTTCAGGTTGTTCAGGGGCGTCAAATGGCAGCTGGTTTTGTAGAGACGTTGCAGGGGGCATGCCTCATGACTTAAGGCCCACGTCTGACTGGCTTTTTCAACAGGACAACGCTGCAGTTCACATCGTCCACCTGACAAAGGACTCTTGGAATCAAAGGAATCACTCTTCTGGACCATTCTGCATGTTCCCCTGATCAAATCCAGTTGAGAACACTTGGGGATGAATGGCAAGGGAAGTTTACAAAAATGGACATCAGTTGATACCCTCCGTGAAGCTATGTTGACCACCTGGAGCGACAACTAGTTTTTTGAGGTGATTTAACAACAATGGCACAATTACTCATGACAGAGTCCTTTTTTGAACATTTTATTTCTACAGTCATGGAAATCATTATTAGACCAACCTTGTTTCTTCAGTTTATTGATCCATTTTAATTCCTGGTACAACTAAAGGTACATTTGTTTGGACAAATATAATGATAACAAACATAGCTCATAAAAGTTTAATTTAAGAGCTGATATCTAGCAACTTCCATGGTTTTGTTGATAATAACCAAAATCACTGAAGTTCTTACATGGATAACTATAGCATTGTACTGCCAAAAAATGCAACTCTTATGAGCTATTTTTGTTGTCATTTTGTTCTCATTGTCCAAACAAAAAGGTACCTTTAGTTGTATCAGGCATTAAAATGAAGAAGAAACCCTAAAACTTCTGATCAGCTGATAAACAGCCTATTTCACTGTAATGGTTGTTTGCAATAAATTCCTTACAATTTTTGTGTCTCAGTCCCATTTCTTTTTGCATTTTTAAAAGATCAACATAGAACCTCCTTAAGATCCAACAACGCAAAATGTAAACTCCTGCAATTTTTCAGCTGGTCTTAAAATTTTGATCAGGGGTGTTTCCCCTGTACGAACAAGGCCTGCTTCAAGACCGAGTCCTTGTCAATTGACTTAAATTTCGAACCAGGGTCTTGTTGGGGGTTGTTCATCAAGGGGAATGAAGAGCAATTGTCAAGACTGCAAAGGTTTGGTGTGGAAGAACTTGACTTGCTGGCACAGAAGCCTGACCCTAACACAATTACACACACATCAGGAGCTCATTGCTCATTGGCACACTCTAAAGATGGTCTCTTCCTGTCATGCTGTGGCAGTTTGTGACTTTGCTAAACAATGGTTCAGTCGCAGTCACAGAAGTGCATTCAGTCAAAACTGTGCGCTAAAATCTGCTGTGCCCCTTTTTTATCAGCTCTCCACAGACATGCGCACAATAAAATATGTAGGCTACTAGAAGTTAACTTCAGATACATGTTCCTTATGTGAATAACACCTGGTTCAGTTACATTCATATCTTCCTCTCTTATCATCAGTGCTTTACAACCCACCCCAAATACAAGGGTCGGTTGGAACGTTGAAGGGACGTCGCCCCCAGATTGGAGACAGAGAGAAGGAACCATGGGGAGCTGCAACAATGGGGCTGGCTGAGACAAACCCTAGTGTACGAGTCCCTATACCACCCCCTCTGTGCACGCACTCCCCATGTGAAACCATCTGATACATGTACTTCTGCCCTCACTTGTCAGTCACAACTGGGGGAGGGGCGGTAGCCTTTTACAAACTCTTCCATACTTCATTGCGTACGAGAGAGGGTATTAAAAAGACATGTAAAAAGGTTCCTGATCTTTGAGTGGTACTCACAGTACGTGAAATGTTTTCTCTAAGTTTTGTGTGTATCATGATCAAGAAAGGAAAGCATCAAGGTGAGCTGAGGATGTGCTGTTGGGTGGCATAGTACAAAAAGCCAAGCCATGCAAGGAATGAGTGAATGAGAATAAGTCAATAGCCCACTTTTCCACCAACATTTCAGGAACTTTTAGTTTTGGGTAAGTATACACTGTGTTCTAAATTATGCAAATGTTTTTTTCTCCAATTTTGCTCAATAGTCAGTATAAATTACAGCCATCATAATTTTCAAGTCATCAACCGTTAGAGTACAATTTGAATGTTATTGAACAAATCTCCCAATGATAACAGTATTTTTTCTAAAATAAAAACCCACATTATTATGCAAAACAGAGTTTCAAAGCATTTCACTGGTTGTTAAGAAAACAGGTCATTTGTTGAATTTGCAGCATAAGGAGGTTATACTTACTGAAAGCAAAATGTATTTCAAACACTAACATTTGAACAGGTCAAGTTATGTTAACATAAGATCCCTTCTTTGATGTAACCATCACAATTCTTACATTCAACTTGTGAGTTTTTGAAGTTTTCTGCTTGAATTTCTTTGCAAGATGTCAGAATGGCCTCCCACAGCTGCTGTTTTGTCGTGATCTGCCTCCCACCCTCAGATTTTTTGCTTGACGATGCTCCAGGGGAAAAAAAGGGGCCCAAACCTTGAGTTGCTCTCCTTTTTTGCCGATAACAGCCAATGACAGAGTATTCTTCTTCATTGTGCATTGTCATGCATGAAGGTCATTTTGCTACAGAAGGTACGGTTCTTTATATTGTACCATGGAAGAAAGTGGTCAGTCAGAAACTCTACATTATTGCTTGAAATCTGTGGCATGCTTAATGTGGAACATCATTTTTAAGTACTTGTCTTTTAAGTGGGCTCACCTGGCAAACTAATGACAGTTGTCCGAGATCGATATCAGTAATCCAAAGAGCCCCAAGATACAATGGCATCCATGAATTTAATTGAAAAACAAAAAAATACATCTGTTTATGATACTAAAATTCAATTTGCATAATAATTTGAAACGCAGGCTAGTAGTGTAGTTCCTGGAACTAAAAGGTTCCTGTGACCCTGTGTAGTTTGCGTTTCCACCACATATTAAAGTTCAGGGTAGATTTTTTCCTCCCCGAAACAGACTGATGAGTGGTAGGGGGAGTGGTAAATAACCAGTAAATATTTCATTGAAATGTCAGTAAATAAAATACAAAGCAAAAATATACAAAACCAAAAAGGTTTTACAAAAAGTGAAGGGTTAGTACTTTCTTTGCGAGTGTCTGCGTCCACAGTGTCCACCACAGTCAGGGTCATGAGGGTTA
Organism: Dunckerocampus dactyliophorus; assembly: GCF_027744805.1. Taxonomy (NCBI): domain Eukaryota; kingdom Metazoa; phylum Chordata; class Actinopteri; order Syngnathiformes; family Syngnathidae; genus Dunckerocampus; species Dunckerocampus dactyliophorus. The sequence continues at coordinate 4,740,728 of NC_072823.1, forward strand.
TACAAGTCCTTATAGTCAATTTGAGCTGTACATACTGTATTACATAAAAGAATATATATCGGTGTTGAGCTCACGCTGACAACACCAACACATTAGCATTACAATTTGGGTTCACTCGCTTTTTTGTCGAAACAAACGACGTGTCGCTTACTACTGTTACAGCAAGTAACAAAAACTGTTAAATAATTGAATGGTGATTATTTGAGATGATTTACCTTCATTCCACTCGTTAACTGCTTCTTCCATTTCGCCACACATCCTCAAGCAACGATCTTGCGGAGTACTTTGTAATAGGGACATTTGTTTAAGAAAAAGCAATTAATTAGGGGTGTCACAAGACAGTCAGTTCACAAGACGAGCTAATACACAAGATTGGGTCTACGAGAGCGAGACAAGAAGAGATTTTAAAACATTACTTTTAAGAAAAGTACAGTGACAAAATATAAAAAATATATGACAATATACTGCAATCTACTAATTTAATTTCTGCTATATTACACTCCTCTGCAATCTGTGTGTATGCTAGTGGCTCCACCTCCACCTACAGACAAAGAGACCATATGACTGACCAACGGGCTCACTCCATTCATGCTGTTCTTCTATGGAAGCAATGTGCCAAGGTGCTGCACGCAATGCACAGAGTGAACCCTTTTCTTCCTGCCTGTTTGGAGGCGATAAGATGAGGAAAACAGACAGGCATGCACAGGCTGGCACATTTATTGTGCTATTGATTATTCATTTGTTATTCTCCCAGGCCTAGTGCCCACGAGACATTTTTTTTTTTAACGAGAACCCTTTTCATAGTTTTAATCTCCACCGATCCTGTGACACGAGAGCTTGTGACACCCCTAATAAGTAATGAACAAATGTTAACATAAAATATGTATATTATATATGGAATATTAACAGAAAACATTATAGATAAGCATCTTCTCAACATGGCACAGAAAAGATGACGACAAAATGAACTTTATGTAGCCACAACAAAGTGCAAATGTATTCCAACAGGAAAATCATTACGACTACATAAAATGTTATCTCATCTCCACAAGCTGTTTTGAAGCTGTGGTGGTGGGCTGCATGGGAGGCAGACAGCCGCTGCTGCGTCGCCGTGGCAAGAATTTCTTTTTTTAATATTTATATTTACTGTTGGTAATAATGTCAACATTAGGGTTGTTTAACAGACTTGAACAACAAATACATTAAATTTAGATGCCTTTCTGTCGGCCTTTTCTTCCGCTCCTTATCTGTCAAGTGCCAATCCGGCAGACAGGTGACTCCCGTGCATGTTTTTCAAAATAAAGTGTAGTGTAGTTTTTATGATATTTGATAGATATTTTATTTCAAAGTAATTGTGGTCAATATGTAAATTATAGGGCCACGCGGTGGCCGAGTGGTTAGCATGTTGGCCACACAGTCAGGAGATCGGGAAGATTAAATGATCTACCTCTTACTATAAAACATATAGCATATATAAAATCCAACTGGTAAACTTTGTAGCTACTAAATATTAACCATTAGTATTTCACATTCACAGTTTCAAGGTTCACAGGTCATCAAAATAGTTGGTATTGTTCAGTAATTCACAATTGAACTCAATATGACAGAGAATTACACATAATTCCTCAATAGTTGTGTACATAAACTGTGTAATAGGTCAGTGAAAATAGCTACGTAGTGTTCATCATGTATTACATCCAGTTAGCATTTGCTATACAACATTACAGATACCGTACACAAGAAATTAAAAGGATGATGCAAAAGACAATGCAGCCGTAGTCAAGGCAACATATTTAAAAAAAAAAATAAAATAAAGCTTCCAGCAATGGGCACATTTTTCAATTCATCATTAAATAGTAGTTTAATAGTAGCTGCGTCACAAGAGCGAATCAGGAGAGGGGCTTAATGTGAGGTGACTGATGTCATATGGCATTTACAAAGTGACGGTTATGATGTAGGTGACACGCGACCAACACTACCTTCGTCTGCATTACATGTAGTTTACGTTTTCACACGTCACAAGTGAGACTGGGCGTGCGCAATGCAGGGATACATGTGATGTCATTGGAGACAGTTGACGCATACATTTGAGGACTACTCAGGGGCAAATTTGAGCGGCAAAAATGACAACAACTGGCCAAATGTGAAAGTTTGGTGAATAGAGTAGTAAGTGAATCAGCGCTAATAAACACTACATGGAGCAAAATTGTGACTTGTTGATCATTTCACTAATTTCTTTTAGAGTTGTCGCAAGAATCGATACTTTGATACTAAGTCAATATCAACACTCAAATTATACATGGATACCCGCTTTTATAGGTATCGGCAGTATCGTCTATGCAACTTCCCTCTGCAAGCCGTATCGATTCTATCTGCTGTGGGCAGCACGTATGAGCATTGAGACGAGTGAGCAGCAGTGTTGCCGAATCCGCTTATGGAAAGCGACTTCGGGCTTGTTTGTACAATTCCCAAGTTCCTTGTTGTTTTAGACGTGTCGTCATAGTGCTAGTCACTTGTTTCTCTCTGCAGTCAGCGCCTGCTTTCTTTGAAAAAAAAAAAAAAAAATGGGCCAACAATATGGGGACAGCACATCAACTCAGCTTATCAATACACCAGGTAGTAGGAGTCACATGTGGAGATGGTGGATGAATGCGGTGCAATTGTAAAATCACAAAAACCGACATGCAAACACTTAAAACCTGGCGAAACACAGACACCCTTCTTTAAAGAATTCAAGTTAGTATGTTTCAGTTTACTATCACCCTCCGAATACATGTATTGTTATTTGGGCTTGAGAGCAATCTTACTATGCTTGTAGAGGTGCAGGCTTCTAATAATCATTCGCTTCCTTACGTAAACAGAGATGGTTCACTAAAAATGGAACCATACAGTCATGATACATGACATTACGAGATGCTCTCTGATCTAAAACTTTATTTTTCCTTTACACAGTTAAGTAGGGGTCTCAGACTTGTGGCCCACACTGAAATTCTGTACAAAATGATGTTGAAAGCACAGTGATCTTAAATACGTGACAGTTTGAAACAGTCTTCAATAAAAAAAGTCAATTTAAAAATACATGCGTTCCGTTTTATTTTTATTGCGGTATCAAATAAGTATTGAGAATCGTAGAGATTCACATGTATCGGTATCGACTCCTGAAATTCAACCAGGCTACTACAGTTGGCCTTCACATAATAAAAAGACAAAACGCTAACCAAACAATGGCAAAACCAAAGACATTACCTGTAGTTCTGTCACCTGATTTGTTAGTTTGCTAGTTGGATTAGCACAAACTGTGCCAGAAATTGTTTGGGGCTGTACCAGACCATGTGAACCACTTCAACTATGAACATATGAACTAACTGGCTATTGTATGAAAGCACCCTCAGTGACAGATACAAGTGTGCTTGTATCAAGTTGAGCCATGATATAACACTTAAAGCTTTATTGTCCCTCACTCTGCTAATCCATTTGCCTTCTAGACAACAGAAACAAAGACCTGCCCACAGGCAGCTTGCTCACACTTATTTTCCGGATCTAATAGTACCAAACCATACACAATTACATTGCTTCATGAAACACAGAACCCCCCTCCCCAGAAGCACTGCAGAAGCAGCAGCTATGATCCAGTCAGTGTGGAAAAGCTTCCATTCTTCAGGGGGAAGGGAAAGAAATAACCACCATCTGGGGTTTAGTCATGGTAATGCCAGGGGCTGGAGCTTAGGGATGGGAAAAGTGGTCGTGGTAGAGAAGGGGATGGGGTTGTGGGACAAGTGATGGCAAACAGGTTGAGGTGGCGAGGCAAGCCCATGGAGATGCCACAAAAACAACGTCATGGAAAAAGCTTTTCTATTGGACTTCAGGTTCGGAATAACATTAGGTTATTAGTTTAGTTTCGGCCTGTGCTACAAGTACATACCTCTGAGGTAAAAATTGAACAGCTAGTTCTTGGTTGTTTCACAGAGCTAGCCACTTAATGGTTCATTCACAATTGCCCTGCAATTGACTAGTGACCAGTCTACGGTGGAGTTCACGTTTTGCCCAACAAATATGCACATTAGCGCTCAATATCATCATCCAAACTTACCTTTATGCATTCCCACATAGTATCAGCATTTGTGATCAAATATGAGGTGAAAGAAAAACGGTAAAAATACAGTATAGTAGTCTATCTGTGCAGAGTGGAAAAAAGGTAGCACACGCACAATGATGCATTAAAGCACCGTCAAACAAAGTTGGGGGGGGGGGGGGGGGGGGGGGGGGGGGGTCGCCGCTCGCAACAAATATATATACACATGCAAAAACTATGTATTATTTTTAAAATAAAAATAATGGCCCATATTTCCCAAATTGATATGCATTTACATTAAATTTTATGTAGTTATTTTCTTTAATCATTGCACCTGACAGCTAACCGCAGTTTGGTTTGGCACCGCCCACGGACTGGACCCATGCAATATAGTGTATCGTGACACCCACATTTTTAGGTATTCCTGAAGTTGTGGTTAGTTATCTCAACTACCCGAACTATTTGTCTGATCATCAACTTAGCACAGAACGGCAACATTTGGTTGGTGTGTCCTATTCAAGTCACTAGTTCTGTTCTCAAGTATTGTGTTTTGCACCGGACACAAAACTAATCAACATTTGGGCAAAACTGAGAAGGTATGCATTGCGAAACCTAAAAGAGGACAAGCACATTTGGGGGAAGCGCTCAGTGCCACGGTGTTGACCTCTGCAGTCTGTATCTGCCTAAGAGGATAGAGGACATGCTGACAAAAACAGATACAGAAGAGAAGGAGTCAAAACAACGTACTTGGTCCACATACAATGACAATGTTGATGCTTTGTGGCCAGCCCTGAACGAAATCACTCGTCAACCCCTAATCCAACAACAGACACTTCCTTCCAGCTTCCACCAAGCCTGAACCTTTTCACCCCTGATTTTGGGTCAATTCTACCTTCGCACCCTCTGACAGGATTTACAGTTACAGCTGAAAATGGTCAATAATAAAGAACAAAAGAATGGAAAGACATATACCTTCATTTAAATGTGTGAGTTGATTCATTTATAGTACAATTAAAACTGTGCAACTTATCCATTGTCATGAACCTGACCTGCACAGGCCAGGTAGAGTGTGTCACTTGTGACAGTAGTTAAACCGGCTTTACTTGTTGCTGGTATGTGGCATTAAACATAAGCGTGTACCGAACCTGACATTTTCCTTTTACAGTGGAGCCTTAAAATTTGAATGCCCCCAAGGTCATACAGTTTGGAAACCGCCTGAAATAAAATATGCCTCGATAGATATGCGACACAAAAACAGCATATTGCATTGACTCTTCAGTTCAGTGGTACGGTACAAGGACCGGTAAAAAGTGCGATGATAACCATAGAAGTGTAAATGGAATTTATTGCAAAGAAGAGTTAGTGTAGTAAGGAAAGCAGTACACACATCTCCGTCCTCGCTGCTCAGTTTAATATGAAAAAAATGAAAATGGGTTGGCATCAATAAAAAAACAAAAAAAACATGCAGGTTTAGCGTTACAGTGAAGCGATTCTCCTCCGAGGTACACATGCACTGCACGTTCCATCAATGCATACAGTTTATGCTGAGTAGACCATTTATTGTTTTACTATATAGCGGTCAACATATTACAGATTAATTATATCAACAAGTCTCCTACTTAAATTAATACTCTATGGTCGTCCCTCGCCACTTTGCGGTTGGAGCACCGTTCCCTCACTGGATCACAGTTTTTCAAAAATTTATCGCCAATTCGTTGTTGACTATGGCCTATTATTAATCGAAAAATATTGAAAGACAAGTCATATGTTGTATTCTACACTGGTCACGAGGCGTAATGTTACACTGATGAGACATTATGTTAACTTGCACCGCAAAGTGGAAAAATGTTCTCCCATTCCGTGTGGAAGTGGTATGTTTTTGGCTTCATACTGGGTCCTTCCCCATTAAGTTTAAAATAAATAAATGTACAGTGCAGGCCAAAAGCCTGGACACACCTTCTCATTCAATGCGTGTTCTTTATTTTCAGGACTATTTACATTGTAGATTCTCAAAATTATGAACGAACACATGAGGAATTATGTACTGAACAAAAAAGTGTGAAATAACTAAATATGTCTTATATTTTAGACATTTAGATATTTTATTTTATGTCTTATCATTTTTTTTTATAGCGATGCAAACAATTGGTGTTCTCTCAATGAACTTCATGAGGTAGTCACCTGAAATGGTTTTCACTTCACAGGTGTGCCTTGTCAGGTTTACATAGTGGAATTTCTTGCCTCATTAATGGGGTTGAGACCATTGGGTTGTACTGTGTGTGTTCAAAGTGGCCTGTACTACACAGTATGTGTATATGCCAATTGCATGTCAGACTGGCTGCCCTGTGTATCAATACAGTGACAAAAATCACAGTGAGGATGAATGAAAGACTGAATGGCATTTTTTTTTTTAATGCCATACCATCGACCCACATAATGTTTGTTATACTACAAGGAACTTTCCCCATGCTAACGTGTTATTATCATGCTTACTATATTGGGTAATACCAGTGTAAAGGTGACTACAAGGGTATTATTTCATGTCTACAGGGCTCTAATAAAAAGGTAAAAACCATATTTAGAAGGTCATAAACCGGTTTTCAATGCTCTAAGTACAATAATACCCCATATATAAATAAGCAAGCCAACTTTGCGGAAATTCACTTATCACAGTCAGCTCTGGAACCAATTAACCGTGATAAATGAGGGATGGCTGTACATCTTTGTAATGTGTTGTCAAAGGGCGAGTAGTTTAAAAAAAAAAAAAAAGCAGTTCACTTTGTTTCTGACTTTGTGTTAAGAGCATGCCTGTATCGTTCATAAAAGTTTTATGAAGGCATCAGTGTGACTCTGATTGGTTCCATTTCCATTGTTTCCTATGAGAAAATTTGTTTTCAAATATAAACTTAACAGATGTTGGCAAGCATGCGGGGAAAGACTGCGTTCAATGTGTCGGTGTGACTCTCCCACACTATACATTTTTTCTGTATCCCATTCACTGTGTTCGCAACACAGAGAACCTGATTTTACTGACTCCCTTTATTGTCCATCAATGTGAAAATGACAAAAATGATTGAAATTCTATCTTACGGAGAGCCTTAGTGTTTGTAAAGTGTTTATTTCTGGCTGGCGGAGGAGCTTGAGAAAAATAAATCAAGATTTTTCAGACCTGTTGCTCTGCTAACTTCAGTGAGATCCATCCATCCATTTTTGGTATCGCTTGTCCACATTAATGTCATGGGTGAGCTGGAGCCTATCCCAGCTGACTTCAGGCGAGAGGTAGGGCTGGTCGCCAGCCAATTGCCGGCCACATATAAATAACCATTTAGACTCACATTCACATCTATGGACAATTATCAATTAGCCAATTTAAAACAATTAGTATCATAAAGTGCTTTGTGACGCAGTCCATCACTGGGCGTGATACATGAACGGTTTAACTGAATAGTTCCATCAAAGAAGCAAAGTTTATAGTGAAAATGCCTAAAGAATGACACGCAAATGAATCAATTTCACAGCACAAGAGTGTCAATTTTGTAAGGGACACGCAATTGGCTCCTGCGTTTGCCTTGCTTATCGCAATGCCTGTGTTTGTTTCTCATCCGCAGGGGGTGGGTTGGAAGGTCTGGGCAATGAAGACAGTTTATGCCAGAGGTTTTCAAACATGAAACATTAACAGGATGCAGGGGGCTGCTTTGATTATAAACAGGCTAAAACTTTTATATATTGCATATATTTAAAGACAAAGCTTTTGTGTTATTAGTAGCATTAGTTAGCAGGATCATTTCAGCCTTTCCTCTATACATTGTGCCTTATTCTATTTTTCTACTGTTTTTTTCTAACTAAACAACACCCCTGGTTCATGTTTACCATAATAATAATTTATTTTAAGCGAAGCAGTCATGTTTCCATGACACTTTGCTGTCACAGAGCAATACCGGGCCGTGGGAAACTTTCAGGCGCAATGGTTTAAAAAAAAAAAAAAAAAAAACTTAAAAAAAAAATTGTAAATAACTACATCACATTTTATGTAAATTGATGTCAAATTTGTTTTCGTTTTCTCTTGTTAGAACGCACAGAAAAGGGAAACAAATATGTGCTCATGTTTCACATAAGGACTGTGAGGACTGTGAATGATGGGCAAAATTCCAAAAAATAATTTTGTGCTTTTACTTTGATGTTGTTCCTGTCTTAGTTTTGAGCCTAGGTCACAACCAGCCGTCTACATGCAAAAAACTAGCGCACGAAGGGCACGCTTGTGACGTGCTGATTTTCAAGCCACAGCCTGGCCGCAGAGGTTCTCTTCTCAAACTATACAGGCGCTTATGTTTTTTTTTCAGGTTGCACGACAAACTTGCTACGAAACGTCGTCCGCATGGCCAACGTGTATCTTTCGTACTTTTTACTGGTGTCAGGTTTGGGCAAAATGTCTATTTTTTCGTACATCGCACTTGCGGACTACTGTGCGTGTTTTGCACCACACGTGCAACCCACACACGTAATTAGTGTGGCCAACACACATTCAGATAATTCGCATGTCCTCCATGCATGTTCAGACCTTACTTCTTCATGGTCACAACTACATTCTACACAAACCAAAACACTAAATGCAGCGATTTGGGGAACGCCAAAAAATTGCTCTGCCAAAAAAAAAATTCATACGTAAGGTTGTGATTTAGGTTTTAAACCGGGGTGGGCAAACTTTTTGACTCGCAGGCCACATTGGGTTAAAAAATTTGGCAAAGGGGCCGTCTATTGACAGGTTCATGTCAAAAAATCCGAACTATCCCTCCTCTAAGAGAAAAAAAGTCATTATACAAAGGAAAAAAAGAAGTCACAATTTTCAGAGAATAAACTCAGAGTATCATGAGGGTAAACAATGTCATTTTAGTAGCATAGAGTTGAGATATTAAAAAGAAAATTCAAACTCGTAATATTAGGTAAAACAAACTGAACAAAAAGTAATTTTGGGGAAAATTAGGTTGGGGTAAAGGTTAGAATATGGCAATACAGAAAAAATATTATAGGAATAAAGTCTTAATATTACGAAAAGAAAATGTTCAAATATTCAAGAAAAAAAGTTGGGGGAAAAAAACAGCAGCAAAAAGTGGGGAGTTCATACCCTTTTTTCACCTGTATCACAAAGCTGAGATGCATCTTTTTATTGAAATATCGAACTTCTACATGTGTCTGTTCAGAAAAAATCAAAGTGGTCTTTGCATCTTAATTTTTCAGTATGTGGCCCTACATGGAAAAAGTTTGGACACCCCTGTTGTAAGCAATATTTGAATGCGAACTGTGAGCATGGTCTGTTGCTACCAAACGGGGGACCAAACTGGGGAGGGGGTAGCAAACAATGCCTGAGAGGCATCTGCGTCTGTAGCTCCCCAAAGCCAGATGGCTCGCTACTGCAAGACAATAAAGTGCAACCCCACGCCATGAACTTAACTTTATGTGACACAACAACACACAATAAAGCAGCAGCAACAACACAGAAAACGTTTCTACAAAGGCACGCAAACGTGGTTTCACTCTGTAAAGCAAAAGGTCCCAAACTAAGTGGGCTTAATGGATTAACACTGCCTGAATAAGTAATCAAGTATGTTTTGGAAAGCAGATAAGACTATACAACTCACTATCAAACACCACAATAAATATTTCACTTTCGCGATCTCATCGCGTCATCGCTGGTGACATGTATGGACTGTGAAGACGATTGATTAACAGGTTAATCGGAAGTTTTATCTTCGCTAATCGGTTAGCTAGCTTGCTACCCAGCAGTAACGTTAACGCACGAGAAGATCAAAGACCGCAGCTAGGGGCGGCTAGTTGCTCCTAATGAGCCGCGGGGGAAGAACAAACTTAAAAAAGATGACACAAACAACACTTCATTTCCAAAGTAAAGGCTATTGATGTTAAAACATGCAACATATATACTCCACTTACCTCTATTTCAAAGTCGGGAAGGTTGAACGCTGCCCTGAACAGCGAGCAGAAGTGGGCTATGGCGGGGACTTCCCACCAAGACTGGACTTCTTCCACAGAAACTGTACATCCCTGGGACATTTTCGGAGTGGAAGAATCGAGGTGACGTTTGTTTCTCACATTAGAAAGTGGTGTCGTCGTCGGTGTGTGGTGTAAAAGTTGAATGAAACTCTTGTTAGAAATCCGACACAAGTTGCTGGCGTAGTTCAACTCTCGCTGCTGCCATTGCGACTCAATCTGTTCCTTCTTCTTCTTCTTCTTTTAGTTTAATGGCGGGTTGCAACCATGACTTGAAAAGGTGCATACCGCCACCTACTGTACCGGAGTATGTAACATGGGCCATATACAGTATCTTACTTTATGCTATCTTAGATAGTGAGGAGACTACTTATACTACTACTAATAATAATCCTAATAATAATACTTATATAATACTATATATTACTATATAATACTATATAATATAATACTAAAATATTCTAATACTTATCTATATTCTATTATATAATCCTGTGTCCTTCAAATATTCTATCACTGCCCTCTGTATATCTCTTACCCCCTCCCCACCTGTTCCTAAGATACCCTCAATGCTCCATTCCCTTCCTATCTTCTTAATTCTTTTCCTTAACGTTACACGTTCTTCCCTATATCTCTTGCAGTGTAGTAATATGTGTTCTACGTTCTCTATACTTTTGCATTCCATACATACTTTTGATTTACATTTCCCTATCAAAAACATCTTGTCATTTAACCCGGTGTGATTGAGCCTCATCCTAGTTAACACTATTTCCTCTTTTCTGTTTTTTCTCTTCACCCCTTGTGTGCTGATAGATTTTTGTACTTTATAATACTTTCTCCCGCTACTACCCTTATCCCACCTATTTTGCCATTTCTCCATCATTTGTTTTTTGATTATTGCCTTTACTTCGTCTTTACCAGCAGGTATATCTATAATTTCATTCCTTCTAATTCCCATTTTAGCCATTTTATCTGCCACCTCATTCCCCTCCACCCCTACATGTGCAGGCACCCAGCAAAATCTTATGTCTATTTTTAACATGTGTAGTTGGAATAAGTTTTGATGTATTTCTAATAATAAATCCTCTCGACTTGATTCCATATTTTTAATACTATATAATGCTGCCAGAGAGTCCACACAACATACCACTCTATCTGGTTTTATTTCCTCTATCCATTGCAAGCCTATAATAATTGCCATCATTTCTGCTGTATAAACCGAGAGCTGGTCAGGTAATCTTTTAATGATGCTATAATTCATTGTTGGTACATAGATTCCAATCCCCACCTTCCCTTCTTCGCTTTTTGATCCATCTGTATACATATCTAAGTAACCATAATATTTGTTTTTAATATATTGACTTGCCTTATGTCCTTTTTCATTATCTTTCCATTTATTTTTTAACTCTGTTATATGTATATCTACTTCAGGTTTCGGAAATAGCCAAATAGGAATATTCTCAATCTGTTCCAATCAGTCCCAGCAGACGTGAACAGACGGGCAGGACGATACCATTATTCGTCAGAAAGGGGGGGGACGTGTAGTTAGTGCTTTCAGTTAAACGATAAATAAGCTCACTGGTGGCCTGATTCTTTAAATATATAACAGTAACATATCATTTTAAAATTAAGCTTCATTTAGTGTTGGCGATTTAATACACACATTCTTAAGTGCTGCGAAATTGTATAATATTGATTACCCATTTGTTTGATAGTACCGTCTCCGTTTAAAGGGAATGTTTTGAATGACAAAATAACAAATGAAATAACAAATAACGATTTAGATAACGATTTGTCAGATAACCCACCAACAAATGATTATTTATTCAACAGTTGTCAATTTCTTACGACCAATCACAATTTGTATAATTTATACACTTTTTTTTACAACAACAACAACACTGTGGAACCATAATCCCCATATGATCATGTGATCACTGCAACGCAACACGTTGGCAGGGACACTTGGATTTAGTAAACAAGATCCTCTTAAAAGCTTTGGCTATTGTATAACACAGGAGCGCCCTCTATAGCAATATACACCAATTGCAAGCTGTTAGGGCACTGTGGGCCGCTGTCGCCATAACAATGCCATTCAGGATAAACAGAATATTTTTTTTTATCAAGTGTTATTATAATTATTTATTTATTTATATACAAATCATGAGACAACATGCCAAACTTCATACTTGACCTCTTCAACCGGCACACTAATTTCAACTTCATTCATTCTTATCTTTTTTAATCGAAGAAATATTGATCATTTTTGTTTTTAGTCTTTTTTTTAACTTTGACTTTTTTCTTTACCACTGCACAAGCTATAATCTGTCATTTTTTGTGACTGCTATGTGCACTGCGTAAGATATCAGTCTATTGCTACACAATCTCGATTCTTTTTTTCTCCCTAATAGAAAACGATGACACTTAAAAACAGGAAGTGAACAAAGTATGTATTTTATATGTTATAAAACACATCTGATCCTTGTCTCATATCAACTCTCCTTTCCGCTTCCTGCCCGAGCGGCATCACAGAACAAAACAAAACGAACAATTCACTCACTGTGCCTGCCAGTCAGCCAAGTTTGACTGACTCACGGGTGCCCGAAAAAGACTCAACTTTCACTGACTCACGGCTGCAACTTGTTGCGCATGCGCGATGGGAAGTGTGTACCCAAGTACCCAATTCACTTTAGTGAGTGACTCATAACGATTTGAGTCAGCCAAAGGAATCCTGTTTCCCATCACTATATCACATCAACCAATCCTTGCCCTTAAATTAGGGGTGATCAGTCTTTTTCCAGCAAGCGCCACATAGTGAATGTGAAAATGAAAGGAGGCAAGGGCCTTTTAGTATCAACATTGCTTTTTTTTCTCCCAGTTTTGTTGTTGCTTTGCTTCTTCCTACTCCTTTTTGGATATGCGGAACTGTGAATTGTAACATGAAGCATTCAGTGTGAACCGTTGGAAATAAATGAAACCATTACCACAACCATAAATATATCGACTTTGCACACACCCGCATGCGCACATGCATAGTTCAGTTCCAAATGTGAAAATTGTAAATATTCATGGTGTTATATTTGTAAATAAATTGTTATTTTGATGTAAAAACAACCCCTTTTTGTGTTGTTTACATTGGTATAGTTGTTTAGATATCTGAGCTGTCACAAAAGCAACAAATATTTGTGTCAAAATGAAAGTTATGCTTGAAATGTATCATTTCGCAAAAAGCTGGTTTTAACACTTTTCTAGCCGGGAACTGATACTTAACGTACCCGTGTTTTACTGCTGATTACTAAAGAACAGAAAAAGGCAGAAATAAACTTTTTTTCTGATGAAAGACGGGAGTCTAATCTTTCTTTATATAGCTTTATATAGCCGTACAACACAACATTCTGTGTGCCATGAAAGATCAGTCAAAATATTCTAAAATGGCCGGTACTGAAGGGGTTGTCTTTTGAAAAATGGCTGAGATTGAATAAGTTAACATTTTGACTTCATCCTTGTAAAAGCTACTGCAGGTTTTTCCATTTTTTGCTGTTGACGTTTTCTGGGACGCGCCGATAGATCAGTCGATTTCCGTAAAAAACGGTGTGATCGGCATATGCCAATAAACGCAACCAAGTCAGCCGTGTGGAACTGCTAACACATTCCACGAAAACAATCTTGCGGGGGTAAAAAGCTTTAATACTGCATTTGAAGAACAACACTTGACGAAGTATGGTGAGTTTTGGAGGCTCACGGCAGCTCACGCCAAATGACAGCTAAGCCACGTGGCTAACACTCACCTGTACGTGTGTGACAGTCAGACGGCTAAGCTAATAACCCGAAAAATAATTGAATTCAGCAGACGAGAGCAGACGAAAGCAGCCTTTCTCAGCGGTGGAAATTCACCAAAGTGTCATCCTCTGGAAGTTTCACGAGTTGTCTTCAAAAAGTAAGTACAATATGTTTTTGTCTAAATTGAGGTTACTTTATGGTTCCTTTTTTCATATCATATGGCCAGTAGCAGGGGTGAAAAAAAATCACATTGCTCCCCCCCTTTTTATTTAATTATTAATGTTATTAGGAATTACCTATTTTTCGGCCCTTTGGCAGTCAAAGGACCTTGGAATTGTCCTGACTTTTCCCCTTTACACAGCACCCCTGGCCAATAGCACTCATAAATAAGTTGAAAAATCCACAGTATAATGAATCCATGTGATCGGTATCGGGCTGTTTCAGTACTGGATGATCGGTATCGGAATCGGCAGCACAAAACCCCGATCGGAACATCGCTATTTGTTTTAGTTGCTTTGTTTTCTTATTAAATTTTGAGAATGTGCCGCGGGCCAATAAAAAACAACCGTGGGCCGCAAATGGCCCCCAGGCTACACTTTGGACCCCCCACCTTCATGTTCAACCCCAGTTCATCATATGTGCAAGGAAATATTTACTTACTCTGCCTTTTTCTGAAGCTGTCTTTTCTAGTTATGATTAGAATGTGTATGCCGAAGTTTTGTTTATGGTGGTTTATCATTTTCATTACAAATTCTCTCAGGCCATTAACAACAGAGCAGGCTATCTATCTTTTCCGCAGGCACCTATTTACTTCTTCAAATGTGCTATGTACTTACAATTCTCTCTGCTCAGCCCTGGAATTCTGTGAAGTGAAACCTCAAGCTCATGTTTGATAGCTTGTAGATGTTATGTTCATGGGAAATATGTCTGGAAGTCCTGTCGTGTCTACCGGAGCTGCAGCAAAGGCCTGAAAGAACCAGAAGTCTCCATAACTGGACTCCTAATAGCAATGGTGTCCAAAGTGAGGCCTGGGGGCCATTTTCGGCCTTTGGCGCATTCTAAAAATGTAACGAGAAAACAAAACAAACAAAAAAAACAACAGCAACAATGGAAAAATCAGCAGAAATCTTACAAGAATCAAGTGAAAATATTAATAGAAAAAAGTCGTAATTTTACTAGAATAACCTCGTCATATTATGAGGAAAAATAACTTCATTTTAGTGGCATAAAGTTGAAATATTAAAGAAAAAAGACTTGCGATACAACTAGCCAAAGAAAAAAGAATTTTCCCCAAGAATTTTGTGGAAAATAGTTTGCGAGAATGAAGCCAAAATATTATGAGAATAAAGTCATAAATACAAGAAGAAGAAAAAATAAAATTAAAATAAAAAAAAATAACTACAGCAAAGATGAAAAAAAGCAGCTGTAATTTTACGAGAATAAAGTCAAAATGTTAAGAGAAAAAAGTCATATGCTAATGAGAAAAGTCACAATTTTATGAGAATAAACTCATAATATTATGAGGAAAAATAATGACATTTTAGTAGCATAGATTTTAAATAGTAAAGAAAAATATTTATTAGTTATAAAGTTGTTGTTTTTTTCAGCCCTATGGAAAAAAAAACAAACAAAACAAAGTTGTAATTTTTCCAAAATCGGTTTGGGGAAAAAGTGACAATATTATGAGAATAAAGTCATAATATTACAAAAAAACCTAAGATTATTTAAGAAGAGAGTGGAAATATTTGGGTAAAAAAAAACAAGAAAAATGGGGAAAAAAAGAGTGTTGGAGATGAAATTCTCCACAACCTATTAAAGGTCAAAGGACCACTTTAGCATCTCATCCACCGGTCCCCTGGTCCTCCACGCCAGCTGAATGAGAGAGGGTCTCGTACACTCCCCTATTCCGCCTTTTTATAATTGTTATCCTCAGACTATTGCCGCCAGTCTCTCCAAAGATAACTTTCTCACGGATTCTTTGACTAAGTTGTGTGACGCCAGCTGGTGATAGTCGCATAAACATCACATCCTTCCCAGTCTATCTCAAGGCTTATTGACTTGTTTGTGCCCTTATCTGGCTGCTGGTCCCGGCTGGCCTTCACTATGTGTGAGCACTCACTATTTGTTTAACCTTTGACACACATAAACAGTTCTTCAACTACTCAGCTAATTGTTGAATAAAGCATTATTTCTATAAACTAGTACTTGTAATCACTCACTCACTTAAAAGATTAATTGATCAAACAGTTATATCTATACTGTACTTATTTTAAGGCACTCAATTAATAATTCAATCAATAAACATCAGTGCAAACAATTGTTCTAAAATGTACTTGTACAAGCTACTTAATAAAATCAGTCAGTAAATCAGTTTTTAGCCTACAAGAGTGAAGTTCATATTAATAATAGGCTTTTTCACCAATATAACAAATCTGAGATGCAGTTTGTTCTTGAAATACAGATAACGTCTTAGCATATTTACAAAATATCAAAGGGGCCCATGCATCCTTTCATTTTTCAGCATGTGGCCTTCGGTGGAAAACGTTTGGACACCTCTGATCTAAACTGACTTGAACGTGGTCAGAGCCTTTTAGATGATGTGCCCCCTCCAGTGGTTGTAACGGCAAGAATAATAACCGCATCTATGCCGCTTATCCTCACTAGGGTCGTGGGGGTTGCTGGAGCTGACTTTGGGCGAGAGGCGGGGTACACCCTGGACTGGTCGCCAGCCAATCGCAGGGCACATATAGACAAACAACCATTCACACTCACATTCATACCTATGGACAATTTAGAGTTGCCAATTGTGTTTTTTTTTGGAATGTGGGAGAAGACCCACACACTCGAACCCAGGTCTTCCTGATCTCCTGACTGTGTGGCCAACATGCTAACCACTAGGCCACCATGTGGCGAAACAGCAATCATTTGGTAATTAATACATTTTTGAAAAACGTCAATAGACTGAGGGAGCGATGTCCGAAGCACGATGGAGCGATGGACGACTGCAGTCCCCACCCAGCTACCTCACCCCACCCCACCCACGACCCCACCCCAGGAGTCACGATTTCATTACAAAAAAAACTTGTGAGTTTTGAACGACTCGTTCATGACTCGCACATCTCCTGTGGTAGTCACATGCGCTTTTTGTTGATGTCCTTGTGTAACCTTTTGGCTCAGTGACCCCCCTCCCCCATATTTGAGATATTTCCCTCCTAATCCAGTATGAGACCAATTCATGTTGGTTATCTTGGGAATACATGGAAGTCTGGGAACATTTTCCGAGTGAGTTATTATGTAACACAAAGGTCATTGAATAATAAAGGGCCCCTTTGTTTCTGAAAACAAACACGCTGGGGAGGGACTGTTTTGTGTTCCTGTCGCTGTGATCCGTCTCAGCAGGTACACGAGTTAACGTCCGTTGCGTTAATGCAGTTGTCAGGTCTGTGTCACACACACAGAGTCGCCGTGAGAGGGAGGGACTTAGGCGATGAGACAATGCTCGTGTTTGTGCAACGGCTCCTGAGTGGAGGCTGGCTCTCTCCGCTTGCTCTCGCTTGGCTACCGCTGATGCACGCATGGTTGGAGGGAGCGAGGACAGTGGGCAGCTTGATCCAGGCTGTGGGATGCACCGGCAGAGGTAGGACACCCCTTCTCCTTGTGGTGGAATGCAATTGCAATCGCATTTTTCAACCTTTCTTTTCTGACCAAGGAAGCTTAGGGGCGTGGGGAGGTAGAGGTTGGCTAGGGGGTCTCTGGGTTTTGGCACGGTCACTTCCCTCTGAGGGTGTGAATGGAGCCTGGCTGAAAGAAAGTTGCATGCACTGAAAGAGGCTCAGTAAAAAGCATGTGCAGAATGTGGCTGGGATCCAGCAATGGAAACATCCAAGTTTAGTACAGGAGAAAAATACAAAAAAGCTATGTGGCAATATGTGGTTGATGAAAACATCATTTGTTTACTGTCATTTCCAAAGGATGTAGTGCAGGTTTATGGTGGTAAAAATAGAGGCACAGGAGAGGTGGAGAGATTAAGACAGATTAATTAGAGAGATGAGGGAAGAGGAGGAAGTCGGGAGAGGAAAGGGAAGCAGGGGAACTTTAGCAAGTTTAACATTTGCCCTCTGGTATCTGCAATGCAGTCAATATGTTTCTTGTGCTACATCAAATACGGTTATCCAGATAAGAGACTCTCGCTTCTGTTGAACTGTGATACATTTGACTGATTTGGCTTTTTTACCTCATGCAATCACATTTCCTGTATGTGTTTTGCATTCAAGGCAGCAGCAGGGGAAAGTTTGTGCAGTGGTGTGAGGGAGAGGAAAAGCACAGAGGGGCTGGCCTTCAAGATACAGATCCAACATTGGTTTTGGCCCTAACAGAAAAAAGGGTGTCCACCAGAGGAGGAGAAAGCAGTCCGCTGGCGTCACAAAAAAAGACGCAGTGAGCTACATTAGCGGGCAAAGTAAGGCCACCGCCGGGAAGAAAAAGAGGAGGAGGACGTGGGTGGAGGACGACGAAGGGAGTCGTGGGCCGAGAGCCCAAACACAAGCAAGATGACAGAGAATAAGATCAGGTTCATGTTTTGCTTTTGTTACAAAAACCCAGAATGCTGCTGCTTTACTTTAATCCTATGAAAGGACGATCCCTTTCCATTGGTCAGCGATCTGCAGTTCCGGCGCATGTCTTAACAGACGCGTGGCTTGTGTTGACAGCTGCGTGTAAATGGCCGTGTGCATGCATGTGTACCGTGTTTCTATATGTTGATCCCTCTGCAGCCTCCCTGCTAAGCTGATTAATGGGGGCGTGGCGGGCCTTGTTGGTGTGACATGTGTATTTCCTATCGATCTGGCCAAGACCCGCCTACAGAACCAGCAGGGCACCCAAGTATACAAAGGAATGTGAGTACAGCCTCCCAAGCACACAGTACACAAACCCAAATATGATCTTCTACTCCCAGTGTCTCTGCATTGCAACAACTTTGACAAGAATTTCAAAATTAAGTGCTTGCTTGTGGGTTTTGGTTGGTTGGTTAAGGTCCTGTCCACATGGAACCGTTCTTGCGTTTTTTTTTTTTTTTTGGTTTTTGCCGGGTTGAAAAAAATTTGCATCCACATTGTGCTGGATGACTAAATAGTTGCATCCAGACGGGAACAGGTCACTGGGTGATAACCATGTAAGGGCGCTGTAAAGACACAGAACCACGTGACACCAAAACTTTAGAAGAAGAAAGAACGCATGCGCATAAAGTCCGCCGTCTTCCGCTTTCCGAGGCTTGTCCAGACTGACGACGAAGTGGAATTACTTCTGTGAGTCATTTGGTAGTACAAGACAACAAATTATAAGCAGAACATCGACTGGAGTGAGTCGTGCCAGTCGAAGTATTCAGATATTTTGTCATGTGACGGCAACGACAAGCCAGCGTTTTCAGATTTTCCCACTTTGGGTACCGTTTCAGGGCACCCAGGACGCCGCTTTCATGTGCATGAAAGGCTGACATTTCCATGTGAACAGACCCTTACTTAGCGTGGTTGTAGACCTGTCTTTTGTGACAAGAAAAGTCAAGTCAATTTTATTGATATAGCTAAATAAATGGAATTGGCTTGAAAAGTCAAGCCTTGTAAATTTACGACTTTATTGTTGAAATGTCACATTATTTTAAGACTCCGTCGTAACAGGCATTCGCTGAGACAGCTCTGAAAAGGGGGGACTTAATATTACGTTTTATTCTTGTAAATTTATGACTTTTTCTCCTAATAAACTTACGACTTTTTTCTCATATATTTACGACTTTTTTCTTGTAATGTTACGACTTTATTCTCATAAATTTACAACTTTTTTCCTCATCAATGTACAACTTCTTTCTCATAAAAGTACAACTTTTTTTCCTAATAAACTTACGACTTTTTTCTCATAAATTTACGACTTTTTTTCTTGTAATATTCCGACTTTATTCTCAGAAATTTACGACTTTTTTCCTCGTAAATTTACGGCTTATTTCCTTGTAAATTTTGGACTTTATTCTCCTAAAATTACGACTTTATTATCGAAATCTCAGGTTTTTTTTTTTTCAATGTATTCCTAACACTCCCTTGTAGAAAGAAACAGGAGTGACTTTCTAGCATAAAATTAGCAAATACATGAAATATAGCCAGCAGGCTCTTTATGCTAATAGCATGGTGACAATAATCACATTACAGTGATTCAACAAAAAAAAACTTTAAAAATAAACAAATAATATAAAAAAAAAATAATTGATACAGAAAAATAAATTCTGATTGATCCAACTTCCTGTTGAACATGTGACGTGTAGAATATACCAAACCTGACAGGACTGAGTCAAAACCCTGGGACACAACTTAAGTGTGAATTTTAACCAAATATTCTTTTTTTCTCAAGAAAATACACCTGAAGTATAGTTGGGAGAAGTAACACACATATGTAAAAAAATAAAATTCAACATTTCTGAAGCATTTAAATTATTATAATTATGAGCTGGGGGAGCAAGCCGTACGAGACCAGCGTGTGTGAAGAATAATTTCATAAAAGCCTAATGCAGGTGTGTCCAAAGTGCGGCCCTGGGGCCATGTTTGGCACGCGGCACATTCTAAAAACATAGTCTAACAAGAAAACTATTTTTAAAAAATGGAAGAATCAGCAGTAATTTCACAAGAATAAAGTCAAAAATTTTGACTAAAAAAGTTGTATTCTAACGAGAAAAAGGTGTAATTTTAGGAGAACAACGTCATCATTTTAGGAGGAAAAATGACGTAACTTTAGTCGCATAGAGTTGAAAGATTAAAGAAAAAAAATCGTAACTGTACAAACTAAACAATGAATAAAGTTGTCATTTTTGGAAAATGAGGTTACGGAAAACAAAAATAGGATGGATCCGCAACCCACTTTTGGGTCCTGAGCCACCAGTTGAGAACTACTGACGTAGACCTTGTAGATGCAGAGAAGATGGTAGTTATTTTGGACGTGTCTGTGTTTAGGGTTTAAGAGGTTAATACGAATGGAAAGATTTCACATACTTACCATCGAGGTGTTAAAACAGTCTATCTGCAGTGTTTGCGCAAGTTTAGCGCTAACTCATGGGATTTTAAAGAAGTTGCACCACACACCTTTTCAACGTAGCCGGATTATCAGATGTTATAAAATATGAAAGTGGTAGAATATGACCAACAACTAAGACTGGGTGTCCTCACAAGACCCCGCTGCGCTCATGTGCTGGGCATGCGTCCTGCCTTTTGAATGGGTGTGGCTAAACTTCCAGACTGTGGTTTTCCACTGTGACTCAGAGATGGAAAACTAGCCGGAATGACTTATTCCCGTCAAGGCCTAATAATGATGAAGTTTGTTTCATTGTCCAGACAGTACTGTGGACTGTTGTGTGTTGAAGTGAAAGTAAAATATATTGTTATCGTTCAGTTTTTCCTCTTTTGCCATTGAAGGTGGGACTGTCTAGCCAAGACGGTGCGCTCAGAAGGCTATTTTGGATGCTACAGAGGTATTCTTTGCATTTCAAACAAACCTACAGCTGTGCCTTACTTTGAACTTAATCCCGCCACTGCTTTTTTCACTGTTTTCACTGCAATCCCTCGCTCATTCGCTCAGCGGTGGCATTGCCCTCCGTGGTAGTGAGCCATTCTATTCTATTTGTGTTTGCGACTGAGTCATTAGCTGGTTTGTGTCCTTCAGGCGCAGCAGTCAACCTCACTCTTGTCACACCGGAAAAAGCCATCAAACTGGCAGCTAACGATGCCTTCAGACAGAAACTCTCAAAGGACGGGTAAGCTCTCAAAACACTGGATTTTAAGTTGGAACTTACATATTTTACTGACACGTTAAATAGCATGAAACAGGGGTGTCCAAACCTTTTTTTTTGCTGGGGGCCACGTTGATATTTATGTATATTAAGTGGTGTGAAAAAGTGTTTGCCCCCTTCCTGATTTCTTATCTTTTGGCATGTTTGTCACACTTAAATGTTTCACATCATCAACCTAATTGAAATATTAGTCAGTGACAACACAGCTGAACACAAAATGCAGTTTTTAAATGAAACTTTTTATTATTAAGGGGGAAAAAAACATCCAAACCTACATGGCCCTCCGTGGAAAAGTGATTGCCCCCTAAACCTAATAACTGGCTGGGCCACCCAAAGTAACTATATTAAGAATGCTTTTGTCTCTGTGTCATTAGGCATTTGCCCCTGTGGGGGGAGGTTCTGGCAGGGTGTGGGGCTGGTACCTGCCAGGTGGTGGTAACCACACCAATGGAGATGCTCAAAATCCAACTACAGGACGCAGGGAGGCTGGGTGAGATAGTCGCCGATCATTTACAAAAAACTGGCTTCCAGAAACTCAAATCCTTTGTTCAACGACAAAATTACATCCAGTGAGAGGAATGCGGGCTCACATTCGTTTCATTCATCAGCTGCCCAGAGGAAAGTCCAGACACCAGCTCAGGCTACCGGTCCTGGTCCAGCTCCATCACTGACGGCACCACAGCCGGCCCGACCCGGTGCTCCCCAGCGGACGTCTGCCACCAGCATCACGGTGCAGCTGCTGAAGACTCGAGGTCTGGCTGGTCTCTATAGGGGAGCAGGAGCCACCTTAATGAGGTCATACACACACACAAATGTTTGTTTTTTACACTTTTAGGGTTGCTCTTAGTTCAAATCAGTAGAGGTGGTCCTCCTAAATCGGGACTCATGCCTAAATAAACACTTAAGTTATTCACACCGTACACAGAACACAGGACAATACAGCAGAGGTGTCCAAACTTTTTCCACCGAGGGCCACATACTGAAAAATGAAAGGATGCAAGGGACACTTTGACAATTGTAAACCAAGATGATGTATATTTCAAGAAAAAAACTGCATGACTTCATTCCCATAATATTGTAACTTTTTAGCAAACCTAATTTTCCAAAAATTACCACTTTCTTCTTTTATTTATTTATTTTTTAAATAATATTATGAAGAAGTAACGTCTTTCTTTAATGTTTCAACTTTATGCTACTAAAATGATGTGTATTTTCCTCGCTGTATTACGACGTTATGCTGGGAAAATTTGTTTATTCTTGTAAAATTTCTGCTGATTCTTTTCTTTTTTTTTTATCACTGTCGCTTTCATGGGAGCAGATCCTTTAATATTCAAGGATACAATCTTTATCCTTAATGACGGTCGCAACAGTCGAGCGGTCCAGACCAGAAGTGCGTTTCTCCTCTCTCTGAGCGACTGTATTTATGACGTTCATTTCCACTTCCACTTCCACTTGATGGCTTTCCTTTTCTTTGGCGCACTGCCACCAGAAGAGCCTGCCTTATGTTTGGAAGTCACATGGATATGTTGTAAATAAATGTACCTAATCATGCCCTGTGCCCCTTGCCTAAAGTCAGGATATATGGTCCAAAATGAATGAAGGAATGTAGCAAAAGGTATGGCCGAGTATAGTCTATAGGCTAAGAAAATACTTTTAAGCTCTATGTCATACTAAGTACAGAAATCCCTTGTTTATCGCGGTTAAATTGAATATTTGGGTAGTTATGGCGTAGAAAACCTGTTTACGATCTTCTAAATACATAAGAGCCCTCTAGACATGAAATAACACCCCTATAGTCACCTTTACATGAATATTGGCCTACATAGTAGAGTTTACCTTGTAGGGGAAAAAAGGGTGGCGGACGGGAAGTGACGTCAGGGTTTCGGAGTCGAGTTTTAGCTTGTTGTGGGCTATGGCCGCAACAGTAGCCTGTGTTACTATTGTTATGATGATGATGATGATTATTATTATTTCAACCTGCAATGAAAGCTTGTTGTTCCGGTGATCAAGTTTGATGCAACTAGTGACCAATGTGGAATACTACATTCACAAGTTGAATGGTGGTCTTAATGGCTTATGTTTGTATTTTAGTTCATTTACCGGGCAAAAAAACCTGACAATTTGCTTAAAAATTGATATTTTTGGACTAATAATAGGCCATAGACAATCATAAAACAGCAATCATTTATTAATTTCGGAAAAAGCGCAATAGAGTGAGGCAGGACTGTTTATTAGTATTTTTATCTTAGCAGTAAGTTGATTTCTCAGCTGTTTCTGCTTGAATTCAAACGTTGTCGTTACTCTTTTGATTGGTTCAGTGTGGATTACATAAGCGTCATGCACAGTGTTTGTTGTACAGGATCCTCTAATCAACACTAATCAATACATTCCCCCAGCTATGTCTGGCTTCTATGTTATAGTACGAAAGGCTGTGTCCCTGCTTTGGTCTGATAGCTTTCAGTCACTGATATCCATCCTTCTTTCCCAGTTCTCACCTAGGATAAAATAAGCTCTGCGTTCACATGCAACTAAACCCTTTGACGCGACATCTTTTTCAGGGATGTCCCCTTCTCAATGATCTACTTCCCACTGTTTGCCAACCTGAACTCGCTGGGGAGGGAAAAACACGGAAGTCCGAGCGACGTGCAGGCCCGAGCGCCTTTCTGGCAGTCCTTTGTGGCCGGCTGCGCTGCGGGCTCGGTGGCAGCTGTGGCCGTCACGCCGCTGGACGGTGAGTGTGGAAAGTTATCAGGAAATTATTGCATAGCCACCCTGACTTGGTGTGTTTTGGCTCATTGTCCTGCTGCAGAACCCAAGTTGGTTTCAGGATTTTTTGGTAGACAGCAGAATTCATGGTTCCTTTTATCACAGCTTCAAGGTCCTGAAGCAGCAAAACAGCCCCAGACCATCACACTACCACCACCATATTTTACTGTTGATGTGATGTTCTTTTTCTGAAATGCGGCGTTACTTTTACGCCAGATGTAATGGGACACACACCTTCCAAAAAGTTCAAACTTTTGTCTCGTCAGGCCACAGAGTATTTTCCCAAAGGTCTTGGAGGATCTGCAGAACCCAAGTTGGTTTCAGCTTGAGGTCACAAACAGATGGTCGTACATTTTCCTTTAGGTTTTTTTGGTAGACAGCAGAATTTTTCAGAGCAAGTCTTCCACGTCCTGAAGCAGCAAAACAACCCTAGACCATCACACTACCACCACCATATTTTACTGTTGTTACTAATAGCTCTCACTGTGGTTTGCTGGAGTCCCAAAGCTTTAGAAATGGCTTTATAACATTTTGTAGACTGATAGAGCTCAATTACTTTCTTTCGGTGATTTGATGACCTGAAACATTGAATTGTGACAAATATGCACACAAAAAAAAGATGAGCATCACACTACCACCACCATATTTTACTGTTGTTACTAATGGCTCTCACTGTGGTTTGCTCGAGTCCCAAAGTTTTAGAATAGGCTTTATAACCTTTTGTAGACTGACAGGGCTCAATTATTTTTTTTGTTTGGTGACCTGAAATACTGAAGTGTGACAAACATGCAACAAAAACAAGATATCAGGAAGGGAGGGCAAACACTTTTTCACCCAACTGTATTTATAAATTATTCCCGACATATGGTAAATAAGATGTGTTGTCTGCCTAAAAAGGCCTATTTTCGGAGGAAAATATGTTTGACCAAAAACTCTGTATGCATGCATTTGACTGACAAGCTACTACAGGTATAGCTGACAGTCATGTCGTAGTTTAAATTAACAAGAGGTCTTTCCCACCCATAGTCATAAAAACCCGCCTGCAAACACTGCAAAAAGGCGAAGGAGAGGACAGCTACAGAGGAATCATTGACTGCACACGGTAAACGTTTTATTATATATATATGTATATGAGTGTAACATTCGATTTATAATTGTGTGCGTGTGCTTTTGCAGGCGCATAATGAGGCGAGAGGGGCCGTCAGCGTTCCTAAAGGGCGCAACGTGTCGTGCGCTGGTCATCGCCCCCCTTTTTGGCATTGCACAGGGTGTCTACTTTCTTGGAGTTGGGGAGATGCTGCTGGGTTTGCTGGGATAGCGATACCTGCAGTGCTGTCTTCTCCACGTGTCATTTTGCTGCATCAATCAGCAGTACCCTGTGCACATACGGAGCGGGTGACAAGAGGCTCTGCTTGTGAACCCAGCATTATCGGGTCGCAGGCAACAGGGTTCTATTGGTCAAACAGGGTCCTATGCATGTGCTGCAACACATCTGGAGCTGTTCCTTTACCCCAGAAAAGACAATCTGGTTTTAAGATTTCATACAGATTAAAAATTGGATCTATTCACGCCTGCCGTGTTACGTATTCCTCCCACTCCATTCGTGTGCTCTGAGTTGTAATCTTCAGATTCCCTGCCTGGATTGACATGTGCGTCCTGTCAGTAGGTTGTTTGCTAATCTGATGGTAATGATTTAATCCCTGTACACACACACACAAACACACGCGCAGATCACTTCCGGCCTAAAAGACGACACACTGCTGGGCTACTATTTAAACCTTGACTTCCTCCTCTTCAAAACTTGAGAGCTCAACAAATTGGACGAAGCGCTACTGAGTATGTTGCTTCACAATATGTGTGCCCAGTAAAAAAAATGTACGAACGCCTTATTATTGTTGCAAGTTTAAAACATTTTTTTTCTGTTGAGTATTATTTTGGAGTACTATTTAAAAAAAACAAAACAATTAAGCACTAAAAACATTTTTTATATAATGCACATGCATTGCTGTAGTTTGTATAACTAGGCTACTTCATTTTACCAATGTAGTGTGTTTACAACTTGGAAATAAACACACAAGTCTTCTGTGTCCCACTCATTTATTACTTTGGATTTTGAATACATCATGCACATACTGTACAGTAATCACTCGCTACACGTTTCTTGGTTGAATACGGCCTATTAATTAAAAAAAATAATGCATATTTATGCAAATTGTGCTTATTCTTGGCCTAAATTAAGCATTTTAAAGCATAACATGGCTAAATGAACTACCTAAATGAACTGAAATACAAGGCAGAAGAATCATTCCATTTATGACTGTAATACTGTTATTCTACATTGGCCGCTAGGTGTCAGTAATTGGTCAGTGAAACGGGCACGAACTCGTCACTACAGTTCCCCTGGGGAACACTTTTACTGTAACACTTCTCGAGCAGGAGTTTTATTTACTCCTTAAATGTCTCATTATGTCGACTACATTGGGTAATACGAGTGTATTGTAATGGCGGAAGTAGGCTGTCCAGAATAAAATAGAACGACGACGTATGAGTCTTTATCTTATTTATATATATGTTTGATTATATGGTCTAGTTAGCAAGTTGGCCACAGTCACAGTCAGGACATCGGGAAGACTTGGGTTCGAATCTCATTTATGGGGCATTTCTGTGTGGAGTTTCTCCCTCGTGCGTGGGTTTTCTTTCCTCCCACATTCCAAAAATATGCATGTTAGGTTAATTGGCGACTCTAAATTGTCCATAGCTATGTATGTGTTTGAATGGTTGTTTGTCTACATGTGCCCTGCGATTGGCTGGCGACCAGTCCAGGGTGTACCTCACCTGTCGCCCGAAGTCAGCTGGGATAGGCGACCTACTAATAACGACCACGAGCCTAATGAGGAGAAGCGGGATAGATGGATGTCTGATTATATCTACTATATCAGGTAATACAAATGTAAAGGTGACTACATGGGTGTTATTTCATTTCTTGAGGACTCTAATAATGATAAAAAAAACGCATTGAGAAGATCGTAAACAGGTTTTCTATGCCATAACTACGAGAATATTCCATTTATTAATATTTAATCCTCCTTCACTTGTCGCTGTCAGGTCTGGAACCAATAAACCGCGATAAACGAGAGATGGCTGTACAGTATATTTCACACACCCGGTTGAAATTACATTCAAAGCAGTCACCTCAGTTAAAACAATAATTAAAAAAATAATAAGGCACTTGGGTAGGTGTTCTCGTCGCCTTACTAAAATTATGCAACAATGCTCCGTTCCACTTTAGGGACAGTGTTGACCAACTGTTCCCTTCAAATCCGTGGTTAATCTGTAAATTTGCGGTTGGGGTTGGCACCAAACAAGGACACTCTGACTTCAGGCATCATCTGTATGAAGAAAAAACAACACCCAAAAATCAAAGGATATTTTGTAAAGCAACACATGTCGATATGGTATGTGTGTGTGTGTGTGTGTGTGTGTGTGTGTGAAGAAAAAACAGGTGAAATGCTACAAAAATGACATTTTCTCTCATATTACGAGTTTATTCTGAGAACATTTTAACTTTTCTCCTTCAACTATGCCTTTTTTTCTTAATATTTTAACTTTATTCTTGTACAATTACAGCTTCCCCCCCCCATTTCTCCTGTTTTTTTAAATTTATTTAAATGTGCTTTCAACTTTCCATTTGTACATTTTCTTCTCATAATTATGACTTCATATTTTGATTTTATTCTCATAATATAACTTCTTCCCCAGCCTAATTTTCCAACTTTTATCGTTTTTTTCCCATGATATTACGTCCTTCAATTTTTCCCCAACCTAATTTTCCAAAAATGACAACTTTATTCATTATTTTGTTTCTAATATTACGTCTTTAAAAAAATATATAATTTTTTTTAAACATTTAAACTCTTATGCTACTAAAATGTCATTATTTTTCCTCATCACATTCCGAGTTTATTCTTGTAAAATCACAACTTTGTTCTTGTTAAAATACAACTTTTTTTCCTGAATATTTTGACGTTTTTACCATTTCTGCTGTTGCTTTTTTTTTTTTTTTTTTTTTTTTTAAAGAAATCCAAATATTTCAACTTTCTTCTTGTAATTTTTCGTCTCGTGAGGAGGACTTTCTTCCGAAAATATTTTAACTGTATTCCCGTAATATGAAAATTTCCCAACCTAATATTCCCAAAATTACAACTTCATTCTTTTGTTTGTTTCTCTTACTATTAGGACTTTTTTTTTAAATAACGTCTTTTTTCAACTTTATGCTCCTAAAATGATGTTATGTTACCTCATAATTTTACAAAGTTGTTCTCATAAATGACTTTTTTTTTCTTAATATTTTCACTTTCTTCTTGTGAAATTACTGCTGATTTTTCAATTTTTCCACAGCGGTTGTTTTTTTTAAATCTTTTCTTGTTAAGTAATATTTTTTAAACGTGCCTCAGGCCAATAAAAAAACAGCCACAAGCCACAGATGGCCCCCTGGCCGCACTTTGGACACCCGTGCTGTACGGTGTATATATAAACAGAGGGGATCATAATCCCATATGTCCTATTTATGAGTGAATATACAGTGACATTAACCATACGTACACATCAGAAACATATGTAGCGTATTGCCAAATTCTACACCTTTATGTTGTGCAACATTTGAAGTGTAATTATGCAGGAAAGCCAAGCATATAACCCCCAAAGATGTACATAATATTCTGTACCAGTGATGACTGCGTGGACTGCAGCGCCCTCTACAGGCCGCCGGTTGCAAATTCTGTTAGTTGACGTGAAAAGGAGCCCGATTCTGCTCATTCCAGGGGCAATCAAAGCGATACTCTAATAAAACGCGATATAAATGTGCTAATTGTTACCAGAAAACAGGAAAAAAGAATTGTTACGGGAGAATCTGGCATGGAGACGTCCCCTCAAACCAGAAGTACTTCCCTATATCACCACCAAGTGGCACTGTGCAATATTACAGTCCCTGAAAACAAAAAAGTCTTTCCATTCTGCCTCAACTTCCTAAAGTTGTGACGTAACAAATTCTATCGCTCTCGTGGAAATATTGTAAAGTTCTGGTGTCCAAAAAGTGCGGCCCGGGGGGGCCACGTGCGGAGCACGGCTGTTTTTTGTAAAAAATATAACAACATTGTAAAAATATAATTTTAATAAGAAATCTAAAAAAAACCCAAACCCAACAACAGCAAAAATGGAATTGTAATTTTACAAAAATAAAGTGAAAATATGAAAGAGAAATTGTTGTAACATGTTGTAATTTTACAAGAGTAACATATAACAATATTATGAGGGAAATAACATCATTTTATTAGCATAAAGTTGAATAGCACTTTATTTATTTATTTGTATTATTTATTTGTATTAATGTCTCTTCTGTTTTTGTTGCTTAATTTATTGGTATATATGTTATTGTGTTTATGTTTCTTATGTTCTTATTCTTTCTTGTGTTTTCTTTCTTTTCTTGGGAGAATGAACAGAATAAGATTTTCATTGCATGGTATAACTGCTGTTTTACCATGCACATGACAATAAAACTCTCTTGAATCTTGAAATATTAAAGAAATATGTTTTTTTTAAGTTATAATTTGAAAAACAAACAAAACAATGAATAAAGTTGTAATTTTTAGAAAATGTGGTTGCATAAAAAGTTATAATGTTATGAGAAAAATGTCAAAATATAATGGAAATAAAGTCAGAATTCCAGGAAGAGCATTTACAGGAAAAAACTGAAATATTTGGAAAAATGTAAAAAAAAAAAAAAAAAAAAGATAAGTGAAATGGAAAAAAAGCTGTAATTTCAAATAAAAATAATTAAAAAAATTTTTTTTAGTATCTTTATCTTAGAATTGAAATATTAAAATGTTTTTTTAAAGTTGTCATATGAAAAACAAAATAAAGTTGTAATTTTATGGAAAATTAATTTGGGGAAAGAGTTAAAATGTTAAAAGTAATAAAGTCTAAATATTATAGGAATAAAGTCATCATATCAACAACAAGAAAATGTACAAAGATTATTTAAGAAGAAACATTTGGAAAATGTTGGAAAAAAAAACAAAAAAAGGGAAAAGTCACCACAAATGAACGATAATGATGATTGATAGACTCAAAGCTGTCTCGCAGCAACTATGGTGCATTCAAGGCCTGCCGAACAAATCTCAGCACTTGATGAAAAACTAAACAGAAACATGTCAAATTGTGGTCTCTCCATTTTACGTAATATCACGCATGTATTAATTATTACTGATTTAATGTGAATGGGAAGTGTTAGGATGCTGAATGGCGAATGTCCAGACATCCACTGTACATAAACCTAACACAAAGGAAACGTAAGATAAGGCCTCGCTTCTTTACCTGATGCGCTAGAAGCTCTAGTCTGTTCTCCAAAGTGTTGGACACTTTTATCTTGCCATTGTCATTGTACACGTCCACCCCTCCACAGCTGGAAAAAACAAACATGTCCAAAGTATGAGAAAAGCAGTCTAAGGAATAAGAAATGTAAGAGGGTAAAAGGTCAATGTCCTGACAGGCTTGATGGTAGAAAATGTTCCATGTCCACTTTGACGACGATGTGTTTTTTAACAGCCTCCTTGTAGATGGGGATGCTCTTATTCACCGCAGCCTGCCGGACACAGCAAGCCAACATGAGAAACCATCACATCAACTAACTAATCATACACATGCATACATTATTTCCCTAATTGCTTTTCCTCTCTTCACATCTTCCCCAGTTCACCCTCACCTGAACCATCTCCACATCCTGCTGTCGACAGCGAATGGTAACTTTGTCTTCTAGCAGCTGGTAGAATCCCTGTAAAGCAGGAAGACACACACTCACATCATGAACAAAGCTTCGGAGTTTTGTACGGGAAATTGTGATCACAGAGGACATTAATGGTACAGAGGTGAGGGGTGACGTCCACTAGAGGGTACTGTTTTTCCAGTCATCATCCATCCATCCATCCATCCATTTTCTATACCGCTTCTCCTCATTCGAGCCTATCCCCACTGACTTCGGGCGAGAGGCGGGGTACACCCTGGACTGGTCGTCCAGTCATCATGTTCAAGCTTATATGTTCAGCGACAAGGGTGAGCATTTATTTAAGGCGGAGTATTAGGGCCACACTGAAAAAACCCCCATAATAATCTGAGATTATGAGAATAAAATTGTACATTTCCGGGAATAAAGTAGTAAATTAACGAGAAAAAAAGTCATAAATTTACAAGAAAAAAACAATCGTAAATTTAAGAGGAAAAAAAGTCGGAATATTACCATTGCCCAAGGCCAAAGATCACATAAATCCCCCCTTTCCATAGCTGTCACTAAGGAGTATTAAAATACTCAGAGATTTCGAGAATAAAGTCATAAATTTAAGAGCAAAAAAGTCATAAATTTAAGAGCAAAAAAGTCATACTATTACCATTGCCCAGGGCCAAACACATGCAACAGAGCACCGATAGATCACTTTAAATGCCCTGTCACACCTTGACGATTTAGCCATCTTATGCCAACGTATGAAAAATTTGGCCAATACTGGCGTACGTCGAATAAGTTATGTGTAAGTTTTGTATATGTTTACAGCACGTGGAAGCACGCCGGCATACGTCTAAGTCGTCCAAAAATGTTGTGCCTGCATAAAACTTTTCGACGTATGTCAACGTATGATTCATCCGCGGGCAATAAGTTATGCCATCGTTGACACCCGTTCACACATGTTATTTGTAAGTTATGCACAAGTCGTAATATGTCAACATACCTTGAGACAAAACTATCTTAGCTTGACCAGTAGAGGGCACTGTGACACTAGGAATGGAACTAACATTAATTTTTTTTGTTTTTTTTGCGCTTTGCCTGAGAGAAGCAATGCACTTTTTAATCAAGCATTATGGATCACTTCAACATAAAGTGCATAGGAGTATTTACATTCAAAAAGAATGGAGAGATACAGCATGTTACTGTCCAAGTTAGCGTTAGGTTTGATGCACTGTCAGCACTGTGTTCATACTGGTCAAGTATGGAATCACAGGAGTGCCAAAATTAAAAGGGAATACGTGTGGAAATACAAACAGAATCAGTAATAAAAATATATACAAATGTAGTCATATTCTTTTTCCATTTTGTCATTGTTTTTTCTGTATTGTCTTTGTTTTTTCCAATTCGCCGTTGTTTTTCCTGTTTTGTATTTGTCTTTTCCACTTGCGTTTTGTCATTGCATTTAGTAATGACAAAGACAAAAGAATGATTTCTGCATTGTCTTTGTTTTTTCCATTTTGGCGTCGCTTTTCCTGTTTTGTCTTTGTCATTACTAAAATGACATTATTTTTCCTCATACTATTATGAGTTTATTCTCATAGAATTGCAACTTATTTTCTTGTTAGAATGACTTTTTCTCTTAACATTTTCACTTCATTCTTGTAAAATTACAGCTGTTTTTTTCTCCTTTCTGCGGTTATTTTTTGTAATTATGACTTGATTCCCATAATACTGTATTTCGACTCCATTAGAACTTTTTCCGCAACCTAATTTCCCAAAAATTACAACTTTATTCATTGTTTGGTTGTTTCTGATAATATTACGGCTTATAAAATAACATCTTTTTTCTTTAATATTTCAGTTTCATCCTACTTAAATGACGTTATTTTTCCTCAGAATGGGCCGTGATACATTTTGTGCATTAAAGATGCTAAAAGCAAACCATTGTAGGTCAACATATGCTATGCTAGCTGGACACAACATGCTCCTTTCTGTGTTATAGGCGGCAAAGCAAATTAGTGTAATATCTAATAATATGTCAATATGCATAACATATGCAAAAGGATCAATAAAAAACGAGCTGCAGGCCGAAAATGTCCCCCTGGCTGCACTTTGGACAGCCGTGCTTTATGCTCATCACAGTTGCATCAGCTAGAAAACACACGGAGATCATCAGAGATGAGGATCTTACCTGCAGTACCAGTCCCTCCAACAGTCTGGAGTACTTGGCAGGGTCCTGGGCAATCTCTGCCAGTCTTTGGCGGGCTTCCATCAGCAAATCCTGAAATCGGTTAAAGAGACAGAAATATATATATTTTTTAATTCGTATACATTCCAGAAAAACATTTTTCATGATCTCTCACCGTGATCATGTCATCACGGGCCTTCAGCACCTTCAGCCTTGCTTGGTTCATCAGGTGGGACATCTGGCTGTGGGCCACAGGAGGAACAGTCACAGAATAAATAAGACCTCCACCAAGGCTTTAACACGTTTAACCTGTGTGGGAACGGCTACCATCAGAGTCAACTGTATAAAGGCTGCCCGCTTCCACGGGATTGTGAATGTGTGTAAGCTGGTGTTTATGCTGTAGTAGAACTTTGAGGAAATAGCCACAAAGGAACCAGACTGGACTGGAGCTGCACTTGACTGTCACGCCGTAGGGGTACATCTGTAGTCAGGAAGTCGGTACGGCCATTGAGACGTGCACACGTGTACATGTGTCAGGCCTGTCTCTTGTTGAGCCGCAGAAAATGGTTGCCTGAAAGTATGCTATGCATCATTTACGCATCATCTGTTCAAGCCGGGAGTGTCCAAACTTTTCCCAGCAAGGGTCATCGTGACAAATGAAAGGATGGAAGGCCCACTTTGATATTTT
Organism: Dunckerocampus dactyliophorus; assembly: GCF_027744805.1. Lineage (NCBI taxonomy): Eukaryota > Metazoa > Chordata > Actinopteri > Syngnathiformes > Syngnathidae > Dunckerocampus > Dunckerocampus dactyliophorus. Next base: position 4,774,819 of record NC_072823.1, read on the forward strand.
GTAGACAGATATGCTAAGAAGAGAAAAAATGCATCTCAGCTTTACGATATACACGGTGGAAAAGCCTATTATTTGTATCAACTTCAGACTCTGCTCTTTTCCTCCTCATTTTTGCTGTTTTTTTAAAACTGTAAACCAAATAGGTCATTTCTACTGTGTTTTTTCCCCAACTATTTCAATTTTCTTCTCATAATATTATGACTTTATTCTCATCATATTTTGAGCTTATTCTCATAACTTTTTCCTCCAACCAAATTTCCAAATACCACAACTTTGTTTCTTTGTTTCTTTTTTTTTTTACTTGCACACATTTGAGTTTCCAACGTTGGTAGCTATGTAAAGTGGATATTTACAGCATACGTGAGGAGGTTATAAAACAATACATAAGACAGGACAGGTACCAAAAGGAAAGGAGGGTTGTGCGGTGTCGAGAGATCCAGCATGTCACAGAACGAGAAGTGGGCTGTATACTCGCAAAAGACTATAAATCAAATATGAGAGGAAAATAAAGTAAGATAATGATACACGGTAGGGCCGCATGGCGACCGAGTGGTTAGCATGTTGGCCACACAGTCAGGAGATTGGGAAGATCTGGGTTTGAATTTTTGTTGGGCATATCTGTGTAGAGTTTGCATGTTCTCCCCGTGCGTACGTGGGTTTTCTCCGGGTACTCCGATTGCAAAAAACATGCATGTTAGGTTAATTGGAGACTCTAAATTGTCCATAGGTATGAATGTGAGTGTGAATGTTTGTTTGTCTATATGTGCCCTGCGACTGACTGGCGACCAGCCCAGGGTGTACCCCGCCTGTCGCCCGAAGTCAGCTGGGATGGGGTCCAGCATACTCGCACCCCTAGTGAGGATAAGCGGCATAGAAGATGGATGGATGGATGGATACATAGTAGTCATGTAGTTGTGCTATGTGAGAGAAAATAAGAAATTGCACGCATGTGTAGAATCATAAAAAATGGGTCAATGAAAATAAAATAAGGAGAATAAAAGTAGGCTTAAATTAAACCATCAAATCTGCATTTTGTGTTGTGCATTAAAATATGCATCACGCATACCCTATCCTTGCATGTTTTTTTGTTACTTTTTTTCTTCCCCCTCAGTATGCTTGTGCTCGAGCGTGTGAGGCAGCGTTGCTTTCACCATCGGCTAGCTCAGTGGAGAGGAGGGATGTCAGGAGAGGCACTCGACCCCACATCCGAAGCGGGCTGAGCACACACACAAAAATGTATGTGTATATGATATTATCAATAAGAAATAAGATCAAAGAAACCATACTTTGGGAGAAAAGTAAAACAAGAGAGAAATAATAAACTTGCACAAAGGATGCAAGTTGCAAAAAATGAATAATAACTATAACAAACTAACTTTTTTTTTTTACATACCTTGTTCCCTCGCATTATGTAGATAGTTTAGTGAATTATTGGTAAGTGTAAATAATCTACAAATGGTGTCTGTATTTCAGTGAAGGCTGAAATATGGACAACTCTGTTTCTCATAATAATATGATTTTTTTTTTTTAAATAACATCTTTTTTTCCTTTAATGCTTCAACTTTATGGTACTAAAATGATGTTATTTTTCCTCATAACATTAAGATGTTATTCTCACTTTTTCCTTGTTAGATTACAACTTTTTTCACTTCATGTTTGGACTTTAGTCTTGTGATGATTTTTCCATGTTTACTTTTATTTCCCCCCTTGATAAATTGTATTTTTGGAATGTGTCGCGGGCCAATAAAAAATTAGCTGCAGGCCGCAAATGCCCACCCCCCGGCCGCACTCTGGACACCCCTGTATCAGGAGCTTCACAGTCACATGACTGTGACATCTCCCATTTACGCTTCCCAACTTTAGACTCACATTTTCTTGTGCTGTTCAATCTGCTTTTCCTTTTTTTCAAAGTATTCCATTATTTTCACTCTCTGAGTCTGCACCAGGCGACCTTTCTCAATGTTGAACTCTTCCTCTGCCTGTAATCAGTTGAGCATGACAAGACTGTTTGCAGGACACAAGTAAAAAAAACAAAAAACAACATGACATGGCAAACAAACACAAAGACAGACTTACTTTGGCGTCTATTTCCTCAACCTTCTCACTCGCCTCTTGCTCGATGAAGGCCATCATGTGTTTTATCTGACACAACATGAATAGTTGTTACTTTTAACTCTAATCTTTTTCATGACAATCCCAAACATTAAGCGGCGTAATATCATTTTACAAGTAACGGTACTTTTTACCTTTATCATCAAAGTTTTATCCCCCCCCCAAGGGTTGCTGTCAAGTTACGAGACGGCTGACTACATTACCTGTTTCTGCACGTCAGCATCGGTGAGCGCCATGTCTGTTATCAATAATAAAACGCTAACTTTGCACAAAGCGTTTAAAAATGAGATTTGATGACAACTTTGTGGGATCCCGTTCACACGACAGGAACTCGGCGCTTCCTCTCTGGTCACATTACGGCGGATACAACAAGACAAGACTGAAGTTCCGGTATTTTCTTTCACAGTAAAACAAGAGCGCAACATGTCCGCTTTGAAATTGAGAAAAAGAAGGGTTACTCAACATTTACCCTCTGCTTTGAGATATAATAGAACGATACAATGTGCTTGCCCTCCTTTAATTTTCTGTCATGACGCAAGTCGTGATGATTTTAGTTTGAAGGCCAAAAGACAAATACTGCTTTTCTATCTTCGCTAGCTTGTTTGTGTAGCTCCCCAACGCGCACTGCCTGTACTGGGGTCTCGCCTTCGTGCTAACACTTTTAAGCTGCAGGAGTGTTGCACAGTTCCCCCCTTCGGCCTCCGTTTGTCAGCACCTGGCTGCCTTTATTCAAGGACGGTAGGTGTGTCCTTCATTTCGATCAAAGTTAGGCATAAGGTTGCTGAAATAGCGGCGTAAACATATTACCAATCAAGCTAGCAAAACGTTATTGTAGCTGTTGCATGTGAGTGTCGTGGTTAGGAGATGACCCGTCGAACTAAATGTGGACTTTCTTTCACTGTCAAGACACCTGTGTAAATTGCCATTTGGGGACTTAAAAAATTATATTTAGTGGAGTTGCGCAGTACTTTTCTTTGTAGAATATGAATGACACGCTTTCATCTCTTAAAATGAAGTTCCTAACCCCATCAGTATCACTAAAAGGTGCACACTGGTGCTTTTTATGAGACAAATACATTCTGATGTAATGTCATTCATTTAGCATTACTCACAAGATCTTATTGCTTACTGTCTATCTCATATTGTATTTGTACACTGTGTTCTTTGCAATGTTTGGCAGTTTTTTAAAAAAATTCTGTCTTGACTTTATTTTATTTCTAATTAATTTCATTTCATGTATTTATTCATTTTATATTTATTTCTTATTTATTTGATTTCTGACACTTGTGTTACTGAGAGTGCAGCGTGAGTCCCGGAGTAAAATTGCAGCGTTAGTGATGCAGCTCATTTAGTTTACAAAAATGTACGCGTTATTTAGATCACGTTAGTATGACCGAGTATTTGGGCCACATTGGGAAAAAAAATCAAGAGATTTCGAGAATAAAGTCGTACATTTACGAGAATAAAGTTCTTAATGTACGAGAGTAAAGTCGTAAATTTACGAGAAAAAGTCAAATTTACGAGAATAAAGTCGTAAATTTGCTATTTAAAAAAGCAGTATATTTATGAGGAAAAAAAGGCGTAATATTTCGAGAATAAAGCTGTAAATTTGCGAGAAAAGTGGTTAAGAGATTAAAGTCATACATTTACGAGAAAAAAAGTTGTACATTTATGAGCAAAAAAGGTGTACATTTACAAGAAAAAAAGTCTTAAATTTACGAGAATAAAATTGTAAATTTACGAGAATAAAGTCGTACATTTATGAGAAAAAAGTCATAAATTCACAAGAAAAAGACATAAATTAACGAGAATAAAGTCATAAGTTTGCAAGAAAAAAGCAGTAGAAAAAAGTCGTAATATTATGAGAATAAAGTCGTAAATTTACATGAATAAAATCGTGAATTTACATGACTAAAGTCGTAAATTTACATGAGTAAAGTTGGGAATTTATGAGAAAAAAGTTGTACATTTTCGAGAAAAAGTCGTACATTTACGAGAATTGCGAGAGAAAAAAAGCAGTGAATTTACGAGAAAAAAAGTGGTAATATTGTGAGAGTAAAGTCGTAAATTTACGAGAATAAAGTCGTAATATTACATGTCAGAGGGAAAGTAGCTCTTCAGGAAGGAAGGAAACCCTCTTCTTGCTTCAGGCAAGCTTTTATTTATAACGTGGCAGCAAAACAGAGCAGCTGAGCACCAACAGATTAGCATTGCTAGCCCTTCTCACTTCCGCCTTCCTAACCCCGCCCCCTCCACATGCCCAAAGCCAAAGGTCACATAAGTCCCCCCTTTTCATAGCTGTCTCAGGCAATGCCTGACAGAGTATTAGCGCGAGAATAAAGTTGTAAATGTACAACTTTTTTTTTTTCTTTTAAATGTACAATTTATGACTTTATACTCGAAATCTCAGATTGATTATTTTTTTCATTGTGGCCCTAATACTTCGTCGTACGTTAGGGTGAATTGAGATTGCATTTTTTTCCCCCCAATTTGCCAATTACCGTTTTTGATGCACTGAAAAGGTAAGTGTAAGTAAGGGAGTGCATGAATTGGGACACAGCCAGATGGGGTAGGAGGAAATAAGCTGTGCTTCTTCCTACTCCTTTTTGCTGCTGTTGAACTCTGCAAGCGTAACCGTGTGATGTTCCTTATCCCACAGTGAAACACATCACTCTGTTTTACGTTGAGTGACCCAAACAAATGAAACCATTCAAGCACGTAACACTTTTATGAACATTATCATCATCATTTGGCTCTCCCCATCATCAGGTGAAAGTGACTGTAAGAACATATGTGCCTGCGAGTGTGACACGCCTCTGATCAATGGCTACCTCAGGCTCCACCACTCTTCCTACGCCCGCCGCTGTGCCTGAGGAGTTCCATTATGAGACAGAGTACATTGTGCTCAGCTACCTGGGACGGCTTCCTGCTGGTCGAACACAAGCAGCTGAAGGTGGGAGGAAACATGCGGCCATATTTGTTTGGGGTTTTCAGTGTACACTACTGTAGTCTATCAAATAGTCTTTTATCACTAGTAGTGTTTTGACAAAATGACAGGAGTGTTACTGTAAGCTACTTTTTAGATGACTGCCAACATTTTATTGATGTACAAAGCCGATCTCCACTGGAAACTCTGTGCTCGTTTTCTTGTTGTGCTACTTTATGATAATTTGTCATCAAGAAAGGAGCAAAATGAATGGAGGAGTAATCCCTCGTTTATCTGGGATATGTCCGCAAAGTAGGATTATTTCTTCATAAATGGAATATTTTTGTAGTTATAGCATAGAAATTGACCTTCCAACATTTTTAAACATTATTAGAGCCCTCTAGACATGAAATAACACCCCTATAGTCACCTTTACAATCGTATAAAAGCGATAGTTTCCAAGCCAAATGCCACAGTTCCAGTGTGGATGTGCTGAGGGGCATTCGTCCCGGCGGTTGGGGCTTGCTGGGGTGTTTGAGTGGCAAAGTGAAGGTATAGTGCCGGGCGGTGCGAGCTCACGAAGCCCAGGGTATGTGAAGTGGTGACACCCCGCCATTCGTAAGTGCTATAGTAGGCATCTCCTGTGCCTCCCACAGGTACACTACACTCGAGTATCATCTAGTGGCTCAAATGTGACATGACACAGTGATCACTGAATGATAAACTTAATGATAATATGGTATAAAAAAAAGTCGAAATTATCGATTATCGTCAATAATTTAAAGCACAATTATCGACTAGCAGAATTTGTTATTGTGTGGTAATACAAACCTATAGGTGATTACAGGGGTGTTATTTCATGTCTAGAGGGCTCTAATGATGTTAAAAACCGTATTCAGAAGATTGTAAACATGTTTTCTATGCCATAACTATGAAAAGGTTGCATTTATTAGTATTTAACTTAATACAGTCAAACCTGTCTATAGCGGCCACTAAAGGGAAACGGCAAAAGTGGCCGCTATAGGCAGGTGGCCGTTATAGACAGGTTGGCTGCCATTTTGAATTTGTGCGCGCACATATTAACATGTCTGTGATTAGAAGCTTGTTGTGTTTGCAGATACACTAGGTCCCAAACTTACGAACACAATTGGTTCCAGACGACCGTTCTCATGTCAAATTGTTCTTAAGTAGGGGAAAAGGTAATATTACCAATGATATAGGTACTACATGAACATGTATACATATACAGTATATGTGTATGTATGTAAATATGAGTTTGGATGCAGTAGTAATATTAAACGAGGATAATTAATGAAAAAAACAATAATAAAAGTGATATAATAATACGCAATGATAAATGTTATTTACCTTTGAAGAGGAGTGGCCGAGCATACGTCGTTGTGGTGGAGTTGGAGGAGGAGATTTTGAAAAAAAGGACAAATCGTCGTCATCGTTAGACTCTTCTAAAAAGAGGTAGTGTTCTGTGGGTGGTGTAGAATTAAGCAGGCCTATTAACTCTTCATAAACTTTAATCACACGCTCTGTCCAGGTTTTATAATTTAGCTTTCCATTTAGCTTTATCTCCCCAGCTTCTAACTCTTCCTCTGTTGGTCCCTTTAGCTCTAACGCTTCCTGTGTTGGTCCCATTAGCAGTGTCACAGTGCCCTCTACTGGTCAAACATGTACAGTAGCAGTATAAATACTGATTGAGCGACTACAAGGCAAAATAAAATAAAATATAGACCAGTCGGCGTGTGTTCGTATCCGCGAATGTTTGCTAGTCGGGTGTTCGTAAGTTGGGACCGAGTGTACATATAATTATACTGTTACATGTTGACCAGTAGAGGGCACTGTGGGACTGCGGATAAAAGTTGTAAAGAACTACTAGATTAATAAACCGCTGTTAATAAAGCGATTAAAGTGCATCAGCGACGTGAGTCTCTCCTTCCCCACAACAAGGGGCTTTACAGTATTGACCAGTGCACATTGTCTCACACCAGGAAATAATGTCTGCAACAAGCTCCAAAGAAGACGGCTTTTTTTTTTTATGTCGAACAACTGAAAGTTTGTGTGGATCTTGTGAATGATTGTGACTGAGCTACGACTCAGTTATTAAAAGTCTACACACGACGGCTTCATTGCTTAAAAAACAAAACTTTTTCGGGCATGAAGCTTCTGCTTGAGTCGGCATTTTGGCCGCTATATGCGGTCAGATATTGACCAAGGGATACAAAATGGGTGACCGCTATACACAGGCTCTATAACACGTAAATTTTCCGAGGGGGATGTTTCAGTGGCCGCTATTGGCAGGTGGCCGTTCTATAAAGGTGGCCGCTAAGGCAGGTTGGACTGTAGTTAACTGCGATAAACGAGGGTCAACTGAAAATGCATTCTTTTGAAAAGCAAAAAAAAAAAAGTCCCTCCCAAAACTCTTGGCCTTGGCTACATGCTTTTAAATCATTATGATTATGTCATTAAATTAGAAGCGTGATTCCCAAGTGTGACCCAAACTTGCTAAAATACATCACATTTTGACAAGTCTATATATGTGAATGATAAAGAACACAACAAACTTGAATTTATTAGACTGAATATGACTCAAGTCCTGTCTGTGCCTGCTTAAAGAACAATGAAATAGTAAGTACACACCATGTTACTCAGACAAACTGACTAGGGACCAAACTAGGGTTGGAATCGATTACATGGACAGAAAGAGTGATGGAAGAAAGCAGAAGGAGCGCAAGTGAAGACAAAGAGGAAGGAATTTAGCGCATTTCCCGTCTCTGTGATTGTCATGTGTCTGCATGGAGCGGGGCGTGGAAGCGCGCAAGAGTGTCTGATCCCCTGCTTTCCGCATGACCCGGTCCAATTTCTGACAGCTTGTCATGTGCAATCACAGTCGGATTACTCACACGTTAACGGACCAAAGCAGAATAGCTGGCCTTCTAGCTGCCTGATTGAATGCTGAAACAGCACCGAGCCAATGGCAGCCAATGGCCAAAAAACAACAGTGATTCTATGGGCATTCACGTATGAGCCAGAGGGGCGACAGAATGGGACGGGGCCACTGATGTCCTCAGTTTTAACTGTCACGCTCCATGGATACACATAGGACTCATGCACACGCAATAGTTGTATAAATGACCACTCTTTACTTTCCTTATCAAACGCTTGCTTGACCTTTCTAAACTGAATTTCTGCATTCCGAATGGGGAAGATTGTGCTCACCGCTGCCGTCAGTTATGTGTACTTTGCGTGATTCATCATGCCCTCAGCTGTATCCTGTAAATATTTCACACAGGGCGTGAGCTCGACATGGGTGCCTTGCGTGCACGCAATGTCAGCTTGTTATTTTACCATCCACACAAGGCTCCCAAAACGACACAGAAAGTTGTATTGATGTACACAGCTGTTTTGCAACAAAACAGTACTTAGTACTTTACTTGAGACCCCCCCGCCCCCCGCCTATTGTATAGCCAATCCATTGGAATACATTGCATTTGTACACATTTGTGTCTGTGACAGGAGGCATGCCATGCATTAATGCGTGTGTAACAGGAAGGGGGAATATGAAAGGCGTCTTCTTGTTCCGCTTTATAACATTGCATGGCTGCAAATTATTAGCAGGAAATGAAAAGTTAAGCGCCATATTGGGGTTGAAAAAGGGCTCTGATTGTGAATTCCATGCACGTGTACAGCAGATTCTGTAATAACAAGGCAATATTTTGCTCTTTCAAAACTGTCGGGGTCAGGGCAATTTATTTCCAAGTTTGTTTTCATTATTTTTCTGTATGTATTTATTTTTAATTATTCCTTTAAATTAATAGTTATTAAATTGTATTTAATTTGTATTTTTTCTATGTAGTTTAGAATAAAAAAGTGCTGCAATTAATGCCTCTATGATATGTCATAAATATTATTTTAAATGATTGGTTTTAAGTTATGAAGTTTCGAATAAAAAAATGCTGCAATGAATGCCTTCATTAAATCTAATGTATATTAAGGCATTTAATACATTTTTTATTCAAATTGTTTTTCAAGCTATGATGTTTAGAGTACAAAAATGCTGCAGTTAATGCCTCTACTATAAATATATTATTTTTAAATTATTATTTTTAATTAGTAATTTTTTTTCAAGTTATGAAGTTTAGAATAACAAAATTGAGAAAATAAAGCCTTTATGATATATTATTTTTAAATTATGATTTTTAATTAATAATTTTTTGTTATTAAAAAAAAAATTCTAGTTAAGTTTAGAATAAAAAAAATCTGCAATTAATGGCTGTATTTTATATATATATATATATATATATATATATATATTATTATTATTATTATTTTAAATAATTTTTTTTTCCTAAGATATGAAGTTTAGAATACAAACAATTCTGAAATTAATGCCTCCGCTATATATATGTTATTTTTCATAAATAAATGTTTAATTATCTGCGATTGGCTGTACCCCGCCTCTCGTCCGAAGTCAGCTGGGATAGGCTCCAGCATACCCGCAACCCTAGTGAGCATAAACGACATAGAAGATGGATGGTTTTTTTTTTTCAAGTATCTATAATATATATATATATACATATTTTTTAAAATTATTATTTTTAATTAATAATTTGTTTAATTCATTTTTTTCAAGTTATGATGATTAGAATAATATATATGTGTGTGTATGTATTATGTGTAAACTAGCATTTTATGTGATTTACAAATTCAAATTAGCAGTGGGCCAAAAACACAGTTGTGGCTGGAAGCAACCGTCTGCTGCCCTTTGTTTTTTTTAATTGTCTCCACAAGACGGCAGGGGCTGCATGTGGCGTATCATGAGTGGTCAGCATGCAGCAGCTTTATCTACCTCTGCATGCGCTTTAAAATGTTAGTTTCTGCACTCGGCTGTTGGTATGATAGTCATGCTTGTTACGCTTGCCGTTCTGTTGTTCACAGCAAACTCATCAGCCGTCTTAATGCTGGCTGAGCAGTGCGCTCCTCACCGCTATTTCAGCATTGGCTCTGTTGCTGCTGTGTTGTGCAATATACTGTACAGTACTAGTGTATAAATGAGCAACCCGGGTAGAATTAGGCATTATGCACTGTTAGTCTTCTTGGTGCCCTAATCCTTTTAAAGCCTATAATTCTCAGATACTTAACCAAATATGTTATGTGCTTTGACATTTCATTTCAGGAGAGCACGCTAGCGTAGTTAAAAAGCAGGTAGAAGAAGAGCTGAGACGACTAGAAGATGAAATTGCTGCCGGTGAGTAACTCACTGAACAAAACAATTGCACAACTGGCTAATTGGTTACACAGTGACAGTTCTTTCCTGCCAAAATCCCAAACCTGTCTGAGATGGCATTTTCTGTGCACACACAGCCTCTTCCAGCACAGGCTTCGACCGGCGTACATCACTCGTGTTCAGCCCAGCCAACCCCGAGACGTCAATCGAAGACTGCCTCGCAGAGCTGGGAGAGCGCATGGTCCGAGAACTGGACGCACACCTGGACGCAGCTGCACAAACACTCCTCCCGGGGTCAGTTGGTTTTGTTGTTTGGAGTAAGGATGGTTGCACGTGTTTAATTCCATAACGTTGCACTTACACTAGTCGTTCAGCGTACACGCATGCATGTCTGCATGCATTTGCATGCATGTCTGTTTTCCTCGACTCTCGCCAGGTGAGGAAGGGGGTACACTCTGCATTGGTTCAGCACCTAGAGGCATCATTGAACAACGGCATTCCATATAACACCGGCATGATGGAGTGAGCCCTGTTGTTGTCATATAGTCGCTTAGTCTCTGTGAGGGGGAGTCAGGGCCGCTAGCATACACACAGCAGATGGGCGCAGCCTCGTGAGGCGTAGTGCAAAGGTGGCATAGTAGGAATTTGGAGGGAAAATATGCTGGGCAAAGCCAAATGCCACAGCCCTGGTGTGGCAATATTACGGCTGTGTGTTGAACAGGAAGTCACTGTGTGGGCGTTGTAAAGCTGTGGAAGTAGACAGTAGTTAATGTCGCTGTTGTCGTTTCACGCTGCTTAGCAATAATGATGACGTTAACAATACTACAGCACATGTCGACATAAACGGACCCATTTTTCATTGGCTGTCAAGTTTTTGACCATGTATGTGAATGTCTATTAAGTGGGAACGTTTTAGTACGAAGAAAAACATGCAGCACCAGGACTCAATGAGTTGATCAACATAAGCTGGCGGACTTAAGCGGGTTCGACTGTACTTCATCCTGCCTTGGATGTGTTTTAGGCCTTTGGAGTACGAGAGATTCCGAGATGCAACACTGGACTTGTCAAAACACACACAAGGGGCGTGGAGCAAGGTGAGCTTCCCTTTTCTGTTTCACACCGTTTGCTTTTGGAAATCAGATGAGTCTTTATTGTCTCGGTCACTTTTGTAAAAAGAACGATGGAATCGAAAATGCAGTTGACTCAATGTACAGTATAAAAAAGATAAATGGTTGGAAAGAGTTCAAATAAAAGCACACACATACAAATATTGCATTAAATGACATCAAAATGGTAAAATCACTTGTTTAATTCATGTTTAATACATTAAAGTGCTCATGTCACCAAAACAAAGTTGGAATAAAACAATACCAAAATGAAAGTACTTGCCCAATAAAACATTTTTGCTCATACTGCTATCCTTCCGTGTGATTGACACTGACAGAGTAACTGCAAGATACAGGATGAGTGAGTATTGATTGCTGTTTAGCCTTGAAATTTGGCATGAAATCCCATATTATTACTCAAAGAGTCGTAGAATATATCTAGTAGAAAAAATATGACTTTACTTACGGACAGTGACAGATGGACTGCAAGATAGACTGAACGGCGATCGCCATGTATCCTGCAATTTGGCATGAAAATCCATGTTATTCTAAGATTCATAGAAAATACACTCCTGATCAAAATTTAAAGACCAGTTGAAAAATTGCAAGAATTTACATTTTTCACTGTTGGATCTTAAGGAGGTTCTAAGTGAAAGCATGTTGGCAATAATGTGGATTGAATGTCATTTTCTGTCAGGTATTCACACTGCCATGATCTCTTTGGCAAAGGCAACAAAGCTTTCTCTCTTTGAACGCGGATTGTTGAGCTGCATAAGCAAGGCCTCTCGCAGTGCGCCATTGCTTCTGAGGTTGGACGCAGTAAGACGGTCATTTTATAGTTCTTCAAAGATTCTGAGAGTTATGGAACAAAAAAGTCAAGTGGTAGACCCAAAAAATGTCACCGGCCCCAAGGACAGTCAAGACAGGGGACCATCCTCAGCCCAAATAAAGGTTGTTACTGGTGCCGAGTGCAGTCCCATAACCATCAGACGGCATCTGTGAGAGAAGGCTATTAAGAACAAAGAACATCTTCAAAGGCCTCGTCACAAAATTGCCCGTTTGGAATTTGCACGAGAGCACCAAACATGAGACATTGAAAGGTGAAAAAAAGTTTTATTCTCTGAGAGAAAAAAATGTAATCTAGACGGCCCTCAACATTACTGGATTTATGGAATTACTGGATGTTTTCCACACGGCACAGTGGAGGGTGCACCATCATAATCTGGGCTGTTTTGTCAAACAACAGATGTAGAGATATTGCAGGGGGCATGCCTCATGACTCATTTCCTCTGTGTAACCCAGGTGCTGGTACCTTTGGTGTTGCTTCAGGCTTTACAAAGTGAAGGTCAGTCCCTGTTAAATCTACTAGATCTTGGAGTGCGCTTCCTGGAGGAGGCTCAGGGTGAATACATCATCCAACATGGGGGATATGTGAGTACACCTTGCACATATGCTTTGTAATTTACACCAGCGTTGATTTTTAATTGATACAAATAAATGCTGTAGAAGTATGAAGAGGTGACACAAAAGGCATAGGAAGCTGGAGCAACAAAAAGTTCAAGCGCAATAGTCGTCCCTCGCTACATTGCACCCTCGCTCTTATCACGTTTTTCAAAAATTAAGTAATAAATGATTGCTGTTTCGTGGTTGAACATGACCCTAAAAAAAATGCATATTCCAGCAAATTGCATGTATTTTGGGCCTACATTAAGTGTTTTCAAGCATAAAAATGGCTAAATTAAGTACAACACAAAATACAAGGCAGAAGAAGCATTGTTATTAGGGCTGTAGTATTCTACCCTGGCCACTAGGTGTCAGTAATTATTTGGTGAGACAAACACCAGACTTGAGTACCAGAACAGGCATTTACTGTATTGCAGGTTTAAATTATCTCACATCATGCACAATAATAATAACATAATGATCAATAATAATAATCCTAAAAATAACATGGACTACTGTTGTGGCCATAACCCACAACAAGCTAAAACTCAACTCTGAACCTCTGACATCACTTCCTGTCCGCCTGCCACTAAGGTCCCCCAGGGAAGACTGTGACTTACTGTGACACACACAAGCAGAAGTTTTATTTATGTCTTAAATGTCTCATTTTCTGTGATTATATCTACTATATTGGGTAATACAAATGTAACGGTGACTCTATGGGTGCTATTTCATGAGTAGTGGTCTCTTATAATGTTACAAACCGGATTGTAAATAGGTTTTCTATGCCATAACTATGAGTGCTCCATTTATTAATATTGAATCCTACTATACTACTACTATATTGAAATTTACTTATCGTGGTCTGGTCTGGAACTAATTAAGCATGATAAATTAGGGACAACTACTAAAATTTAAAAAGCAGTAAGTGCCTTATGGAGTGGTCGTTGGAGGACTATAAATGGACAGAAGAGGGCATCAGTGAGCCACTTTTACAGCGGTTCCTTTATTATTTACATGACAGTGGAAATCTTTGTAATAATCTTAGTTGGCCTTGTTGATTTTATGTTTCACAGAGAGCTTAAATGTCAGATGTAGATCCTACAGTTGGCAACGCTGCTGAGGCATTTTCTTGGTCTTGTATCTCTGTATTTCTGTACCAGTCTTGTATAAATGTGTGCCCAGTGATGTCACTAAAATACCACTTTACTAATCCTCGTTCTGAACAAGGTCACACTGACGTATGCACCGTCATGCGATTGGACATATGAACAGCTGCTTTGGTCCACATGACCTTATTGTCATGACGCTTTTTCTTTTCTATCTATCTATCTATCTATCTATCTATCTATCTATCTATCTATCTATCTATCTATCTATCTATCTATCTATCTATCTATCTATCTATCTATCTATCTATCTATCTATCATAAATATATATATATATGTATATATGTGGGTGTGTGTGTGTGTGCAATTCAATATGAACACAGTGTGCTGGCTCTGAACAAGGCTGCATTCTCGCCCGGCGTTATGTCACAGGGTATGAACAGATGAGTGCTGGGGCAGGATCTGCAATGGAGGGATGAGGTGAAAGGAGGCGGCCGCCAGTGCAAAGGCTGATGGTGATAGGAAGGGAGGGGTGGGGTGGGGTGTGCGGGGTTTGGTTCTGGTAGTGAGACTATCGTGAAATCTGCGTCTCCCCAACTGGCTTTTCTGCGCTACTCCCGTTTGAGCTTTGTCTGTGCAGCTAAGTGAGACTTTGCACTGAGGTAGGATGTGCTTTATTTACTTTTGTGTTGTAGTTTGCATAGCCGTCTTGATGCATTACAAAAAAGAACGTGAAAGATCTTTAGTGTCCAGTAGTATTTGTAGCTTTTGTCATAGTTTAGTTGCCGTGACGGCGTTGCACAATTAAATCTGTAAGTTTTGAGACGAAAAATGTTGTATTTTTCCAGTATACAGCTGACTTTCCGTTTGATTTCACAAGGTTTCACAAAAATATGCCATCTACTGTTCATGAATTACTGGCATTTTCGGTGGGTAATAAAATTCTTTTTTTTGCAAACTGTGGGACATTAAGCATCTTAACAGAAACAGTACTTGTGATTTGATTTCAATGCACAAATTAGACCTGCACTCTGTATTAAATAATTGCAAATAAGATGTAGTGTATCCTGTCCGAAGTACAGTCGATTTGATGATCTTTGATGGTCCGTAATGAGTCGTTCTTCATTCCCTTGACATTACAATACAGGTTATTATGGCGCAACTGTGGTGTACACTTCATTTGGCAGGAACAAAACCAAGTCGCCTCCTGAAACAATGCACAGCCAGGGGCAAATAGGAGGAAGACACGCATAGGGGGTGGAGGGGCAGGAAAATGGACAGCAAAGAGAAAGTGGGTAGCGTAGTTGATATTGTTAAATATTGTTGTTGGTGTGACACCATTTCACCTGGCAGTTGACGAGAATGTTGGAAGTGGCATATTTTAAACTGCTGCAAAGCGTTGTCGGTACACAGGGTTCCTGCTAGGGCACGTTCCACTGCGCCCTGCATGCTGGAACCGTGCTCTCCCCGCGTTATGTAAGCACCAGCTCATGTGTGAAATATGTGCATCACCATGCCACTGCATTGACACGAATCTGGAATAGAGCCGAGTGCCACAAAAATAACTCCGACAATCCTCTAGAAACATCCTCACCGGGGATTAGAATGGCCCACTTGTAGCTTTTTGACAAGCGCCAACGTCGGATGCCACTTTAGTACATTTTTAACATAGGGAATTATAAAATTGAATGGCTCTGTTTCAGGCAGGAGAACTGCAGAGGCAGTGGTTTAGACCAGAGTTTTTCCAACTGGTTTGGCTGTGGGACCCACCGTCACCCATCAGTGCTAAGTGGTGACCCAAACTGGAGGAATTTTTAAACTCAAACTTCTCATTACCATATATTTTAAGGGACTGCTTTCAGCTGAGACGCTGTCTCTTTATGGCGTGCTCTTCTCCAGCAGATATCTGCAGCTGTGTGTCGGACGGACGGACGGCACGTTGAGTCTCCACTCGATGCCCTTCCTTTCCCACTCAAGCGCGACAGTCAGCCAGAAACATGACATGCACCTCACGGCAGCGTAGCAAGCAAATAGCACAGACAAGGACGTGAGGTGCATTCACAGACATTGGGCCATATATTAGCAATTTTGCTTTTTTTTTTTCTAAGAAAATATGTTACGACTTGAGTTGCATTATTGGCCACAGGATTGCCATCTGATACACTGATGCACTGATATTGAGCTACATTGCATTGGTTTTAGCATCTCTAATGCGTAAAATGTATTTTTAAAAAATGTGCATGCGGCCCTCACCTAAAAAAGTTTGGACCCCCCTGCTGTATATTGTAATTGTGAATATCTTGTGGAATAGGGACAAGGTTTTACTGTTACTACGCAAGAGAGAAATGTTGAGTACTGATCTGGTTGTTCCAACGTCATCCACTGACATAAGTTCAAGGGTGTTTATGAACCAGACTCATACTTGTGAATGCCCTTTCCCATTTTCACCTTTTGTTGGCGTGTGCCGTATGAGTGGTTGATATATCCCGTATTAGATTTGTGGATATGCAGGAGGCTGCAGCACATTGCTATTAATACTGTGTGTGGCAGTCAAGTCAGTCAAACAGAGTGGTGTCCAAAGTACGGCTCGGGGGTCATTTACAACCCGCTGCTGTTGTTTTTTTTTTTTTAATTGGTCCTTGGCAATAAAATGAAATAAAAAAAATCAGTAAACACTGAAAAAAGAGCAGTAATTTTACAAGAATGTAAAGAAAAGTCATGTAATTGAGAGAGAAAAATAGCAAAGTTAAAATGTAAATAGTATTATGAGAAATAAAGAAAACAAAGAATAAAGTTACAGTTTAAGGTTGGGTAAATGTTACAATATTACAATACAAAAGTCAAAATATTATAAGTAATAGATAGTGTTACAAGAAAAAACATTGTGTTAAGAAAGTTGAAATATTTTGTAAGAGGACCCCCGCCCCCAACACAACCCCCGGTCTACCACGTACTTGTAACATTCACATTAGCATGTTAGCAGTCCTCTGCATTTGTATTTAGAGCAGCGGTGTCCTAACTTTTCCCAGCAAGGGCCACCTAGTGAAAAATGAAAGGATGCAACTTTGCCACTTTGATATTTTGTGAAGCAGCACATTTAAGATATGCTAAGAAGTTATATATATTTCCAAAAACCCTTTACACTCCTTTTATTCTTTGTTTACACCACATCACTAGTGTGCAGGCTACCTGATCATTGCAGGGACACGAGCTAGCATGCTATGCAGCTATGCAGTCGCTAGTTAGCATTCATTCATTCAATGCCATTATTCTAAACTTAAGAAAGGGTTCCAAACGGAGTGGGGAAGAAAGACAAAGTAAGAAGCCAAAAGCTTACCACTTCCACATGGAATAGGAGGAGAACTTTTTTTCCCTCTCTATCATGTTGGGCATGCCATGGCTTACTACATGCAGTGTGTCATGTCTCATCATTGTAACATTGCTGACGCCTAGTGACCACATATCACTTGTCTTTCAATATGTTTTGACTAATAATGGACCATAATCAACTATTTTGGAAAAAACCCGATAGTGAGGGAGCGGTATTCGAACCGCGATGTAGCGAGGAACGACTGTATTCATATTTTTTTATATGCATATAAATATATATATGGCAGTTAGAAGTAACCATAGCTGTGATGTTGCCCTCGATGAAAACGAGGTTGACACCCACCGTATTATTTTTCCACATAATAGTACGGGTTTATTCTTGTAAAATTGCAACTTTTTTCTCTTAATATTTGGACTTTATTCTCATAAAATTACAGCTGTTTTTTCCATTTGTCTTTTTTTCCAAATTTTACAACTATTTCAACTTTCTTCTTGTAATTACTACTATCTGCTCATAATATTTTGATGTTATTCTCGTAACATTATGAATTTTTCCACAACCTCATTTTCCAAACAATACAGCTTTTTTCATTGTTTTGTGTGTTTCTCATAATATTACGACTTTTCAATATTTCACCTTTATGCTATTAAAATGAAGTTTTTACTCATATCACAACATTATTCACTTAAAGTTCCGACTTTTTTCCTCATTAGATTACAGCTCTTTTCTCTTAATATTGTGACTTTATTCTTGTACTGCAAATGTTTCCATTAATGCTGCTGTTTTCATTTTAATTTGGCAATTCAACATTTTCGGCAACCTAATTTTCCAAAAATTACAGCTTTATTTGTTGTTTTCTGTGTTTTCCATATTACGGAAAAAAAACTTCAATATTTCAACTTCATGCTACTAAAATGCCGTTATTTGTCTTGTTAATATTTTGACTTTATTCTCGTGAAATGACTGCAAAAACAAATGGCTCCTGGGCCGCACTTTGGACACCCCCGATTTGGAGGGATTTTAGGTGGATACCCTACAATGTCTCCGGCACCTTCCACGTCACAAATGCCTCCCAGATGTTCCGTTCATTTGCAAGCAAATGGGAGGGTAAACAGTAGGCAGGCAGGAATGTGTTTTAATATGGTTTGACTGTGTCTTCAGGCAACGGGCGGAGAACGACTGTTGACTTGCATGACTGACGTTCCCATTGAAAAGTACAAAATCAGAGCATACAGAGTCAAACATTTACTCGTATATTAATTTTTATTTTAGATCATAGCACTTGGTAACCATCTAATCACATTGCTCTATCGCCAGCCTTACACGTATATGTAACAATGTCTCGGCCATTATTACGTGCATTACTCTTGGTGTGCTCTCTTTTTTTGGATGAGTCAGAACTGACACTGGCCAAAGCAGGCATTGATTTTGCTCTTTAACACCATCAGCAGGCTACACCACATGACAGCACTGTCCGCTTCAGTCCAGCTGATGTCCTGAGGGTGCAGGTTTTTATAAACCACTCTCATGCAAATCAGCTTAAAGAGAAAGCCAACGTTAGATAACTATATCATTTAATCTCTTTCCTGAAGGGCGACGCTACAACGTTATGAGTGTTCTTGTTATGGGGGGAAAAAACATTTACATGTAGTGGCTTTTATATTGATGTTGGCTAGTATTATATGCCGATATATATTGGAATTGTATGTGGATCAGGTGAGAGGCCTTTGTTATTATATAACAGTCATATTAAAATATTATAATATACAATAGGGCTGCAACTAACAATTCTTTTCTTAGTCGATTCATCTGGAGCTTGTTTTGATTAATCTAGTAATTGGTTAAGCCCTAGACCAGGGGTATCCAAAGTGCGACCCGGAGGCCATTTGCGGCCCACGGCTGTTTTTTTATTGGCCTGCGGCACATTCTAAAAATACAATTTACAAAAAAAACATTTTAAAAATGGCAATAGCAAAAATCAAAATATTAAGAAAAAAATTGTAATCTAATAAGAAAAGTTGAAACTTTACAAGAATAATGACAAGAATTGTAATAATTAGTAGCATCAACTTGGAATATTACAGAAAAAAGACCAAATAAATAAAATAAATTAGTAATTTTATTAAAATGAGATATTAGGAAAACTGTATAATATTACAAGAATAATGTCAAAATCTTATGAGATTAAAGTCATAATTACCAGAAGAAATTTTACAAGAAGAAAGTTGTAAAATTAAACTAAAAAAACAGCAGACCAACCGTTGCACTGACTGTTTACGACAAAGTCAAAATATTGAGGGGAAAAAACAAGAAGAAAAAAGAAAAAAGCACGGCCGCGCAGTGCTTTTCACGACATAACATTTGAGACCCAAAGGGGGTAATTTAATGTCTGTGTTAACTAGCTAAATTCATCATTATCGCTAGGCAGTATGAAATGGAAAAAGGGGCAGAAGGGAGCGTGCTGTCGAGTTACATAGCAGTAGAACGTGCACACAGTGACTTCCTGTTTAGTGCAAAGTAAGCTTCAAAATCCAAGCCTGATTACCCTGGATTCTACCACTGCAGTTAACAAAATGCACCCATTTTTTATTTTTTGAGATTGTTTTCCACCGGAAGAAAGGTTTGCGCACGTATGAAAGCGTGGTCAACATGGTCAAAGCTAATTTCGGTGACGTCGACCAATCCGGGGGATGTGGACTTACACAGGTTCCATTGCACCAAGACGTTATCAGATGAGTCAGTAGTGCTGTGGTGCCAAGCAAGCTAAAGTGACGTATTATCAGATCCTTTTTGTCTGTGACACGCACACACACGCACACACTTCCAGTATGTGACATGCACTTGTAGAGTTCATCTCATGACTGATCCAAACTGACATGTTTCCTTACTTGGCACATAGCAAGCATATTCTCAGGGGTAAATCCACTGAGTTTGTAACATTTAAATATGACCGAGCGTGACCTTTTTTAATGAATGTCTTGGGCTCCAATGCGCATTCGTTTCAGCGGGCCTCGTCGCTTGATGACATTGAACTGCCTGCTGCTGGCTTTAGCAAACTGACCCCTGTCATTCAGTTGTCCCTGCACGATCACGATGTGTTTGTTACATAATAGAAGGGCACAGATGTCTCTGTGGTGGCATTAAGGCACAGTGCTACAGTGGGACTACTGTTTTGAAATGAATTAAAATCCCACCCGTACCCAGAATACTGGCAATTATTCTACACTACAATAGTGTTGTGTATATATACGTATATCGGGGCAAAATATTTATTTTGATAATATTTTATTTGATTATAAATAAATAAGTATTTTAGCATTGCAGGTCTATACCACTGCAAACTAGTTAATGTAATCACATCATTTGCACAAGCCGTATGTCTGCGTGTATTTCCTCTGACTTTATTAAACAGTGAGTGATAATTGAGGCCATTAGTTGGCTTGTTGGCGGCCGATGGAACCATTACACAGCAGTTTTGGGGGCAAACTTTCCTTAATTTCCCAGTAAATAATGCTTGAAATGTAATGACAAATGCAAGTGGTGGATGTACTGTATATGAAAATAGGCTGTACAATTTGTTGCTGATCTCAGTTGTTCAGGGGTAACCAGAGGCCATTTTGTTGACAATAAGGACTACATTTTTGTCTTGTTGTCTGCCACAGGGTGAAATATTTGGCCTTGGCTCAGAAGAGGAGCAAGGCGTCGTCATCGCTGAAGACAGCAACGACATCTACATCTTGTCGGGGGATCAAGCGCCTGACCAGCTGAGCCCTCCGTCATCTCTGCTGTGCACGGGCGACAACAGCAGCGGGCACAGCTCCTGGCAGACGGAGAGCTTACCTGTGTCTCTGGCCGGCCACGAGTCGTGGGCGCAGGTGTGCGCGATGGACCCCGAGGACATCAAGAGCCTGGACAGCAACGAGGGCGTGGCTCTGGCCGAGGAGCGCAGTGAAAACAACTCCTCCAACTCGGACATCGTCCACGTGGAGCGTGAAGAAGCCGAGCTGCTAGAGGAAGGCAATGAAGGTGGAGCCATCGAGGAGAGCATGATGAGCGTTTTAGGTACGGAGAGCGAGCTTGCTCAGCTCAGGGAGGAAATTAGTAGCCAGATTCCAGCAGCTCCTGTGACGTCAGAGTTAGACTCCACAGCACCAGGCTCCCTGATCTCTCTAGAGGAACCTGTTGTCATAGAGACGCCTGCAAGCTTGTCAACAGAACCTTCCCTCACCTCTACAGAACCGGAGCTTCCTCCTCCAGTCCTGGAAGATGTTGCTCCCCTTCCGTCTGAACCAGAACCTGCAGTACCATTACCTGTTCCTGCAGTAGAACCAGAGCCTTCTCTGGTTGCACCCCCATCTCCAGCTAAGCAGGCCCAGGCTGCAGCTTCCACAGATCCAACAGAGCCTGAAGCCTCCTCACAAGCAGCCTCTGAACCACAATTAGAGCCTGTAGCTATTCTCCCTCAGCAAGAACCAGAGTCTGTGAGCGAGTCTGATGTACCACCCGCTGCGACCTCGAACCCAGAGGCTCCTGCGCAGGCCGTCACCGAGGAGCTCGCAGTGCAGCCAGAGCCAGCATCAGAGCTCCAGGTTCTGCTCTGTGGAGGAGCTACCTTGGTGCTCCTTGCTGCTGCCATGGCATATGGTGTCATAAGATACAGGAGGAAGTAGAGTAGTAGACACGTTTCCTTCTCAAGGGGTGCGAGTACACACGAAAGGATGATAGTAATCAAATTGCTTAGTTCACTGAGGCTGGATCTGGAAACTCCTCATGTTGTTTCTAAGATCTCCAGTCCAACATCAAGCCTCTCACTTGAACCCTGACCTCACCACATCCACTCAGCAGGTGCAACCGCAGGAAAAGGGAACTGAATGCACTTCCTGTCTGATGTACACCACCTCTCCTGCTTTTGCTTTCTCTCGAGTGTCTTTTCCCTTTCATTGTGTATGTGTGCCATGTGATTGACCATACCGAGGTGAAATTGTCCAACTGGAAAGTACCATGATTACATCTATATTGTCATTGCATATAAATGCTAAAAGTTGTCATACTTGAGTCATCAGTCATTGAGAGAACTGCAGCACGAGTAAATATAGGCGGTATGAAGTACAGGTGGTCCTGGGGTTACGAATGCGTTCCGTTCCTAGACTGATGGAAGTGGAGTTTTCGTGTAAGTCAGAACCTTTACTTAAATTAACTCCAAGTGACTCACACTGTACACACAACACATGAAGGACATATGAAACACAGTAATAAAAAGAACTTTTATTTGTATGGTCCTGCCGTCTTAAAATTTTGTCCCAGGCTCGTCTGGAAGGATAACCTCTTCTTCCAGATCTCTCTGTAACAGCACATCCATGACCCCTCTAGCCTTCATTAGCATTCAATCATTTTTATCCTTAACGATGACCGCGACCAATATCGGTGGGTGTTTCATTTCCCCACCGAGATTTTTGTTTATTTTCACTTTTGTGGTGATGGTTGTCCTTTTCTTTGGCGCACCGCTGCTTGGAAGACATAATGAAGTCCAAAAATTGAATAAATAAGCAATGGTATTGTTCCTCAGTGCAAGCACATGCTGCATTCTTTGAACCAAAACTAAGTTTGGAATGAATTTATGGACAAAACATAACACGGGGACCGGCTGTGTTAAATTCAACTTCCAATATTTGCTGAAGTGTTAATAAAATTTTGCCACATACGAATGTGATGAATATGCGGTTTGTCCTTTTATTTATGCGTTATTTGATGGCAACTTGTGATTGAAACTGGAGGTTGGCCTTTGATATGCATCCAATTAACACTCCCGAAGTTCATGTCAAGGGGATTTGTTTTTTTTCTCTCCAGTAAAAATCAAGAGTGTTTCATCAAACTTTGTACCTTGAATTTCCTACGACACTCGAGAATAAAGAAAGTGAGAATGTGTCTGATGGTATGATTCCAAAACCCCATTTACTTCAACATGTGAGCAAAGCAGAGGTCATTTCATTGTCTGTACAGTACTTTGGAACAACAAATTCATTGTAAACGTCAAAATTCACACCAACTCAAACCACACCATTTCCTGTTTTCAAAATAAGACTTAACATTCAAACAACGCATCCGCACTTTTCAGGGTCAAAAAGTGGTTTCGTTTGTTCACATTCCCGTTTTTCCAGTACACATGAAAATAAAGTCACAGCGCCCTTTGAGGGCTGATGTACTGCAGCGCCGTGTTAAAGAGGCCTCTGAGCAGTCGCGGGGCGTGTTCACACACCTGCTTCACCAAGGTGAGGCTGAGGGCCATCATGACCCTTTCCTGGGGCAGCTGCTCCAGACCAACTCCTTGCCTCATGGCCCTCTGCACCTCACATCTGAGGAGGTCAAGCCACTGCTGCAAAAAACAACACAATGAATGGACCTGTCAGTACAGTGTGTGGGACATGACCATCTTCAGAATCAACAGTATTAAAGTAGGAGTAAAGTAGACAAAGAAACAATGAAATGGAGAAAAAAAAATTCAGAAAACATCACCTTATGTTGGTAATTCATAATTATCTGATAATACAGGTATAGTGTACAGTATACATGCACCACTGTTTAAAAATACCACAATTCCGACATGTTTATGCCTTTTTGCATCACTGATAATGTTTTTTCATCAAATGTTGAGATTCACACTTTGTCTGGTGGCCCTTGAATACACCATAGTCGCTGTACCCCGTCCTTTTCGTAAGACGTCTGAAAACACAAAGCACTCTTTCGTTTTACAATAAAATAATATGAATGTTTGGTGGTGGTGGTGGTCGGAGAGGCCGTAGGCGTGAATTGGCAGCCACGTTTTACAAGTCAGACTACCCCTGGGCAGCTGTCCACAGCTGCAAGTGTAGATTACCACCACCAGTATGTGGCTGAAGAGTGAATGAATAATGTGTTCACATCATTTTGAAGAGCTCTAGGTGGCTTGAAAAGCGCAATAAAATCTAATCCATTATTATTATATAATCTGTAGGTTTTAAATCAACTAAATTATATTTGGCAACAGCACAGAAATGAAAGGAAAACACCTTTTGTGTACGATTTTAGCAAAGTTTCACTGCTACTGCGAGCTATTCAGTCAGGAAAAATACTGTAACTTTCAAGCATTTCATTGAAAATTGGACCAAAAAAAATGGGGCTTTTTAAAATACTGAAAACACAAAATTCAATCCTTTCATGGGGTTGTAGCAGTTTAAGATTCATAGCTATTTGTGCCCAGCGCACATCAGGACAGGATGTGTGTCAGATGGGCCCCATCTACAGGCACTGCCCTTCATACTGCTTACATGAAGTGGAAAAATGGAAAGGGTTCAACATTAGGCCTCAGCCCTCCGATTACTTAGAAGGTTAAAAAAAAAAGTAAATTACAACAGAAATTACTTTAAAACACTATAATACAGAATTGAATATATCACAAATATAGGGGTGTTGTTTCATGTTTATAGGGCTTTGGTAATGTTAAAAACCATATTTAGAAGGTCATAAACAGGTTTTCTATGCTCTATGAAAATATGATCCTACTTCACTTATCTCAGTCCCCAAAAGAGTTATTGTAAGTAATTAATAAATAAGTTAGTAGCACTTATGTTTAATGCCTACAGCCAACACTCCCGGTGTGCAGCCAAGATTCCTGTAACGTCAAATACTGTATGCGCCATGGCTTCATAATGGTTGGGAAACACTGTCGGATTGGGTGTGCAGGTGTGCCTACTAAATTTTAGCGCATACGTCACTGGGTGTGGACATGACGCTCCTGTGCAAGTTTCGTGCCGCCTGATCCACAACATGCTGCTGAAATTGGTCAGCGATTTCTCTCAGCCGTGCGGCGACCTCCTGCAGGGCTGCTGCTTCCTCTTGACCACCTACAGAAGGATATTGGTTTGGATTCAATGCATTGTTTTTTATTTGTTTATTCAGGTCTCAAACGTCATTGTATGTCGCGTACACATACCCCCACCCGGTGGTGATTTTGTGAAAAGCCTCTAGGGGCCACTGTTGTACAGTTGATAAGCCTTGTTATACATGTGATGTGTTTGGTCAATGTAAACCTTATCTACAACATCCATTGGCAATTAAATATGGCAATTTATATATTATTCGGTCACATATAGAAATATAGTACTAAATAAATACACAGTGGACTCACCAGGCCAGTGAAGTTCCACCAGCGGCTCTAAGTGGTCGATGGCAGCCGCGATGCTGGTGCTGGGCAGGTGTCCGTCGCTTTCAATGGCTCCGTCGTCATCACAACTTTCAATCCAAGTGTCAGTGAGTTCTTTGCCCAAGGAGATAACTGCCTTGTTATACTCCACGTTGCTGCAGTTCGCCTGGAGGAAGCTCAGCACCACCAAGGCGGCGTTTTGCTCGCTGGACAACTTGGTGAGATCCTCCATTTAAAGTTCCTCAAGCTGGGGCGAGAAAAGAATGGTTGTTAAGACTGCTACTCTGTTCATAAAGTCACTAGAGAACTTCTAAAACATCTCATACGGAAGAGAAACAAGCGTGGACAAACATCTGAAGACGCTGCTAACGCTAAAGCTAAGTAGCCTTACCTACTTCGTCACGTCTAGCTAAGTTAGCTCACAGGCTAGCTAATGCTAGCAAAGTTCGAACATAGCCCAAATACAGCCTAAAGCAAACTCCTTCCACCTCAGAGACATTTTTTGTAGTTAAAAGTTGAAGAAAAATAAGTTGGTGCACCATACAGACAAGCATCAGCTCTTCATCTGAGGGGCATTCTGTCTCCCTCAAGCAGAAGTCACTGGTAGGTGGATCTTCTCGACTTCTTCACTCATTGAATATTCAAATTGTCTGGTCGCGCCATATTAAATACTTATAAACTGTAAACAGCAATAAACAAAGCATCACTTTTCTGCCAAGTTAAAGTCTACAGACCAATATGATGTAGAACAAAGTGAATAGATACATGAAGTGGAAATGAAACATTTAAACAGGAAGCTAAACCACAGTTGAGTTTTGCAATAACTGGAAAGTCCCTGCTGTAGTTTGTCTAAAAAACAAAAGTACATGTTGAATTAAAAAGGAAACAAACAGCAACGACAACATCACAAGATAAAATTCTTAAAATGTTTATTCACACTTAAAAAACAATATTAAAAGTGAAGTACAGTGGTGGTTTAGTATCACATCAAACTGACGGTTTGCGTGAACAAGCACGTATTGGAGGTAAGACATCCCCTCATCACACTCCAGGACAACCAAAGCTCATGGACCGTGCCGTTTTCCTGCCCACAAGCCTTACTCCTGACCCCATCTTGGCAGGAAGCTGTAGTGCAGACACAGGGCTCTGCTTGTGGGACTCAGCAGCCTCACGGGCCTCCTGGAGCTCCCTGTGGAGATAATCATAGCATTTTAATAAGTATCATAAGCGAATGCCTACTAAAATTAATGCATAATGAAGCAGTATCTCCCACCCCAACGCAAATTAAACTTATTTGGAAGTAAAGAATGAAAAAAGGGACACCTGATGGGCATATTTAGTAGTGCACCTCAATTACCACTGCAACCAAAGCAATGAATGATTACAAAAAGTGACACCTAATGGTCATATTTAGTAGTGCACGCGAAATAATGACTAATAAAGTAGTGACACCTAATGGTCAGGTTTAGTAATAACTCAAAGAAAGAATAAATAACAGCTAATGATCACAGTTAGTAGTGCACTCAAAATAATCGACAAAGTAGTCACACCTAATGGTCACATTTAGCAGGGCATGCAAAGTACATAATAAATAAATGACGCCTAATGGTCATATTTAGTAATGCACTCAACAAATAAGGAAGTGACACCTAATGGTCATAGTAGTGCACTCAGAAAAGCACCTCCCATAATGCTGGCAACATAAGATACAATCTAGTTTGCATCCTGCACTTTTAGTGACGATTGTTCACGATTTTTCAGCATGGCCCGTGAACTGAACGCCTTGGCAGTTATATCATTCAGAGGTCAACCTGTAAATTTGCACAAAAATCTGTTACGCAAGACCTTTGCCAAATTTCAACTCAGCGAGCATCAAGAATGATTGATTCCAGAAGCTATGATTTTATTTTGGCTTATGTTATGCTTTTTAAAATTTATTTTTCTATTATTTTTTTAAATGTGATTCTGGAAAGGCTCATAGTACTTTTTAAAAGAACTAACTAAATAAAAAAAAAAAAAAGGTATAATCAATCGAGCTTCATCCCCAAGCGCAAGCATGGCAGTGTTGGTTTATCCTAACCCCCTTTGTCTCCAACCTTTACAGCCTGTAATGCTTTGGACGGTGGTGTTAGGTTTCAATGCCTGTTTACTAGGGATGTCAAAGTTAACGCGTTAACCGTTTCCTTCAATGGCACTATTTTTATTTTTTTTACATGCGATTAAATGTGCACACGTCCTGTTTGACCCTCAGCCGACGCCATAGTTTGAGGAAGCAGGGGTGACCATGTAGCTACAAGCAACAAAAGCAAATATTGAGCAGAAAAGAAAGGCGTATTTTGATTGGTGTGCTTAGCCGATGGCTCTCGCAACAAGACCAAAGTTATGTATCTACTTTCGCTGTGATTGAAATTGTCATGGACTACGTCTTTGTCGACTTGCCAGAGAGAAGCGAGACTGTACCAAAGCACTCCCGGTATTTTTTATTGCCATTTCTACAGTAGTACCTTGGCATACCAGTGTCCCAACTAACCAGTGATTTTTTAAATTTATTTTTTTAAGATGCAAGCTGTCCCTTTCTGATTTCTTGCTTGGAACCGAGGGCTAAAATTTGGGTACGAGCTGCTAGTTGACGGCAGGCATAACCGAGGACAGCTATTTGGGGGCTGCTGTCAATGTGACCACGGCTGAGCTGGCAGTGCTAGCATTAGCTGCACACTAGCTAGCCATCAACACATAAGTAAAACATGCAGAACATACAAACATACAAACATACATACATTATAGTGATCTAATTGATCTTATTTATTCTGTATTGTGGAACATCAAATTAAAAGCACAAAATGAATACAGAGCCACCATCCACCAGTACTAGCCTGGACTTGTTTTTCAGACAGGTTGTGTACCACAAATATGCACATTATCCCTCAATAAGGTCATCAAATCTTACCTGTCTGCATTCCCACATCATTTGGGAGCAAATATGAGGTGAAAGAAGAAGGGTAAATATACAGTATACTAGTCCATTTGTGTGAATTTCTCTCGGAGAGGAATGCAGCATGTGAGAACAGGAGAAAGTGCATTCAGTGACTGTTAAAGTGGGGCAAATCGCTGCTCACAGTAAACTTTTAACTTTTCTAACTGTACATTATTTTTGAATAAAATAATGGCCCATATTTCCAAGATTAATATCCCTTTACATAAAATTTGATGTAATTATTGTTGTAATTGTGTATCGAATCGTTTACCACAAAGAGATTTACATTCCTACTTATTTTAGATAACTTTCATCTGCGATTAAATACAATTTTGAGTTAACTATGGACCAAATTTGATTAATCGCGATTAAATATTTAAATCAATTGACAGGCCTACCGTTTACTTTTGCTTTAAAAGCGGGTGCCTTTCCTTTCATCCTGCACCAAAAGCGCATATAACTGAGCAACAAACGTGACGACACTGATAAATCGTGGTCAATACTACTGATTTTACACCATTCAAAAACTCATGCGCAGTGTGAAGTTTGCAGCTTTGAAAGCAGTTTGAAACGGAGCAGCTGTGACTGTGTCATCATGCTGCGCCAGCATAGAACGCGACTTCCAAAGTACAGCGGTTAATGATTAAACTGCAACTTAAATCACTGTACAGTTAATTAAAGCTACTATGATGCAGACTGACACTGGAACAGACGATTACAATTCATACAGTATATTATTGGGAGAAAATCATGAGGAATTTCTGAAGTTTGGCTTTAGAGATTCTACTTGTACTACCTCTCAACACGATACATGTCTCATGGTCATACTTTGCCCTCTTACTTTTCAAGCATGGCTGTCCTGAACTTCTCCACATTGAGTTCTCGACGTAGCTCAGCCGCCAGCCTCCCGGTCCTCTCCTGTCTCAAGACACTGTGCTTGCAAAGCTGCCGAGCAGAAGGCCGTTTGGTCGGGTCTGGATCCAACAACAACTAAACAAAAAAAAAGGTTCAAATTCAACCAACCAGAGTGAACAAGTGATTTTCTGCCATACGAACCAAAGCTTCACAGAGGAAAGGGGGGTACCTGGAGCAGACTGCGGAAGGGAGCAGAGAGCTCCCTTGGAAGCATGGGGAGGTTCCCCTCTCTGAGGCGGTGCCACTCCTCTCCATTTTGGGGCATTGGAGGAGCGCCTGCTGCCAGTAGCACTGTGAGGCCCAAAGCAAAGATGTCCGCCATGGGAAGATTGCCGTAATCCTAGCGCACACGAGAAAGACAAACACTTCAACTACACCTTGTAGATATTTATTTTCAATGGCTCCATTTTACCTCATGCAGAACCTCAGTGGCCAGAAAGCGGCTGTCCCCCTCTTCAACTTGAGGAGAATTGCTTGAGGTCACATGACCCAGATCTCCTGTGTGGAGGAAAAAGAGTAATACGGATGCACCTCTTACACATACAGTATCATGCCATGTACCCATCATACACAAAACATACCAATTTTGTATGTGACTCCTGCTGGATGGGTTCCTTCATCCTCTTCCTCACTCTCACCCACGCCCAGTGTGCTTGAGACAGAACGCTGGCAAATGAATATATTGCCTGCACATACATTTGACGTCTTTAATGCTGAGGCGTTTTAATAGCGGACCCATTACATGCATTAATAGCTATCTGTTTTGACATCTTTAGAATGAACAGAAAGAAAAAGACGTGTTCATGTCTCACATAAGGATTGTGGATGATGTGCAAAATTACAAAAGAGTGCAGTTTTCCTTCAAGGGTACTTTTACTTTTTCTTCATTGAAGAAATGATGAAAAGTGGTGGGGGTTGATCTCGCTGCCACATTGTGTTTTTGGGAACAGTCAGGTCTTCAGTGGGGGTAAAAGTAACCCTAAATGTTCATTCATCCCTTTCATTCGTCATTTATATGCATTTAGAATATTTTTTTATGCATATAAAACTATAAAAACATGTTTTGCGTTAACATTCCAACCGCTGATGACATCACATACTGGCGACATAATGTAGCTGACTTTTGGTTGACATTTTGTTGAACTAGCTCATAGGATGCTAACAGGGAAGGCACGTTTATTGATTTAAAAACTAAAAAAACACGGACTCGCACAGTGTATTAACAAGACGGGCGGCGTATTGTACGCTGACCTGAGAATGCATGTAAAAATAGGCAACATTGTTACATAAATTTTTCAATGTTAACCCAAAAAAAAAAAAACAAAAAAAAAAAACACCTGCTAACCACGGCGGTTCCACTGTATATATGTACTTATATGCATTTAGAAATATTGTAAACATGTAATAACTATCATTGTAAAACTATAAAAATGTTTTGTTTTAACATTTGGTTTGTCAGCCACCGATTCGCTGCTAAATGTTCCACGTGAACCGAAAAACATGCTAACCGGGGCGTGCACTCACCGAGCTTCCACTGCAGTGTGAATGAATGATCAGTGATAGACATAGAAGGGGTAGGATTAAATAAACTTCTTCCTGCTCCTTTTTGGACACCTTGAATTGTGCAAATATAAAACATGTGACGTTCCCCAAGTGTAACTTGTTTAGCTTGTCTGAAACCAGACGTTTGTGTGTCAGAAAACCATACCATACCACTTGCAATGTTAAAAATATGAAAACAAATCCTGGTTTTCTGCACCTTTATCCATATCTGCATTGAAATGACTGCATTCCTCGGCTCATGGCTTACTTCCTACTAAACAACCAACCACAGGACAAAACATAACATCCTTCATGGAGTAGTAAAGAGTAAAGTAAAAAAAAACTAACAAACAAAAAAACAAAAAAAGACTCACTTGGTTTGATGTCCAGGTGCACAAGTCCTAAACTATGGATGTATTTAAGACCCAAAGACACTTGAAGGATCAAATCTTTCAACTCTGCTTCTGAAAACATCCCCTTTGTCCTGATGACATCACTCAGACTTCCACCTGGCTCATGCGCACACAAAATATGGGATCGTCAAAACTGCACACACTTCCATTCATCTTGCACGTTTAAAAAGCATGCAGCCGTCTACCCACCATTGCAATATTCATTTTGAATAATCATGTGGTCTTCCTCGGCCCAGGCGGAGTAATAGCGGACGACATGAGGATGATGGCCAAGAACTGCATGTGCGTATACTTCCTTCAGAGCCAGCTTCCTAAGACGACGATGGAAAAGAAAATGGACTCAGCAGTCAACGTCAAGCACAGGACACGTGCGATATAGACAACCTTTCACACTCACATTCACACCTGTGGAGTGTTACCAATTAACCCAGTGGTTGTCAATTATTTTCAGAAATATGAGAGGCGGGGTACACCGTGGACTGGTTGCAAACATGTAAACAAAGAACCATTCACACTCACATTCATACTTTTGGACAATTTACAGTCGCCAGTTAACCTAACATGCATGTTTTTAGAATGTGGGAGGAAACCGGAGTACACGGCAAAAACCCACGCACGCACGCACGTCTTCCCGATCTCCTGACTGTGTGGCCAACATGCTAACCACTCGGCCACCGTGTTTCTCATTCATGAAAAGATTAATTGACCAAAAGTTACACGAACCATATTAAAAACACTTTCTATGATTAATTACAAGGGTGTCCAAAGTGCGGCCAGGTGCCGCTAAAATTGGCCCGTTGTAAAACATTCATTATTAATGATACAGTAGTTCCATGCTTTTTACGAGGGTTACATTCCAGCTCCATGAGCTAAGTAATTGACACACCGCTAAAAATGTCTATTCTTCACACACAGCTAGCTTCCCCCCCAAACCTTTCTGCCAGCTTGACATTCTCTGATTTTGGATCAACACTTGCAAGAAAAGTGACTTATAATTCAGCTCTAGAACCCTCCCAGTCTCTCTTAAGTACGCCTCACACACTTATTCAAATCATTCTACAATCAGAGTCACAGTGTGTAATTTATATGCAAGGACCGCCAGCGAAATCTTAACACTTGACAAAAAAGAAAGAAAAAAAACATTGTCACAGAAGCTTAAAGACAATCACGTAAAAAAAAACCAACCAAAAAAAAAAGTGTTTTTCAACATCCCCAATTTAAATGGGAACATTTCATCACAAAAAGCTGCTCACATACAAAGTGTATGGCTTGGCAGTATCAAGCTGCAAGACTCACTCATCGGCGGAGCCTGCGAGGGGTCGTCGGGATCGTTTGATGGCGTACAGGCAACCATCCAGCCTCTTCACACACTTGTAAACTGTCCCATACTCGCCCACGCCGATGCGCTCCAGCTCCAGGAAGTCGCTCTCATACCGTGACAGCATGAAGGCTTGGACAGCTTGCCTCTGCACACGAACGCACAGTATCACAAAGATGATTGTTGACTTTGATTACAGCCACAAGCGGACGCTTTTCTTTTGCTAATATTGGTGCGTTCAGGCAAGCTTTGCTTCATGTCGTCAGACGTTCCTTCAAGGAATTCCGGATGAAGTGTCAGTTGGACAAGAAAGGAATTGGAAGCGGAAGGCGGGGATGACGCAGCAGAGGATGAAGAGAAGCTGTCAGTGATAAAAATAGCTGTACCTTTGGTGGGAGGAAGTAGTCATCATCCTCCTCTGATGATGTCAGGCTGTGTTTCAACCTAAAAGACAAAATAGTCACATTTAACAACAACATCGACAAAGTATTAGTAATACAATAAAATAAATATTAAAAAAGACACTTTCAAATACTGTGACCAGGTATTCACACTGTCATGATCTCTTGATGGCAAAGGCAAAAAAGTTATATTTTTGAACACAGTCGGACTGTTTACAGCGCAATTGCTGCTGAGGTAGGACGCAGTAAGTCATTTGAAACGTCTTCAAAGATCCTGAAGGTTGCGGATCTTTGAAGCCGGAGGATTCCATTGGCTGTTCGTCGAAACATGGGACATTGAAAGGTGGAAAAAAGTTTTATTCTCTGATGAAAAAAAAATCGAACTTTGATGGTCCTGACGGCTTCCAACGTTACTGGCATGACAAGTAGATCCCACCTGAGATGTTTTCCACACGACACAGTGGAGAGGGCACCATCATAATCTGGGGTGCCTTTTCCTTCAATGGAACAATGGCGCTTCAGGTTGTGCAGGGGCGTCAAACGGCAGCTGGCTATGTTGCAGGTGGCATCCCTCATGACTGAAGGTCCTCGTCTGTGTGGTAATGACTGGCTTTTTCAACAGGACAACACTGCAGTTCACAATGCCCGCATGACAAAGGACTTCTTCCATAGGAATAAACTCACTCTTTTGGACCATCCTGTGTCTTCCCCTGATATAAATCCTATTGAGAACATGTGGGGATGGATGTCAAGGGAAGTTTACAAAAATGGACATCAGTTCCAGACAGTGGATGCCCTATGTGAAGCCATCGTCACCACCTGGAGCAACATTCCCACTAGCCTCCTGGAAACACTGGCATCAAGCATGCCCAAAGCAATTTTAGCGGTGATTAACAAGAATGGCACAATTTCTATTTCAGAGGTATTATGGTGTTAAACTTTTGATCAGCTGATGAGCAGCCTATTTCACTTTAATGCTTGTTTACAATAAATTGCTTCCTCAAAACATTTTTTGTCTCACTCCCATTTCTTCTTTTTGCATTTAAGCTCTTAGAACCTCCTTAAGATCCAACAGTGCAACATGTAAATTCTTGTAAATTTTCAACTGGTGTTTTTGATCAGGAGTATATTTACAGTGGTTAACTCATTTTTAGACTTACATGACGGCTAAGATTGTTCAAGCTACCTCTCCAGTCAATAACGGGTTTAGGATAGCAACAGTTGAAACACTGGAATTGGTTATTTCTATTTCCTTTATTTCATATTGTAAAATTTGCAGTTTGTTTTACATCATAATATTTACTGTTAACTTATTTTTACACTTACGAAACTGCTGCTTGCAAAAGACATGCACCTATCACGTGTATAATTCCAGGATTTTACCTGCGTCCATAATCGTCATCACTGTCACTCCTACAGCTGCGCTGCCACTGCTGCTCGCTGCTCCTATGCTCTGAGTTGGGGGTGAAAGGATTCACGTTGACTGAAGGCACCTGGAACAGGTTTGCAGCCACTGAGTTGGAACGCCGTGTCCTTGGATTTATCTTAACGGTGGTGTACGGCTGCGACGACTTAAACAACAGACTCTGTAGGAGGACAAAAAAAAAAAAAACGACAGACATTTAGGGGGTTATGTGGATAAACCATTAAAGATCACTAGGAAGACTGGGGAGACTCCCCTACCTTGGGCGTGCTTGGCGAGTCACAAACCCTCAGTTTCTTCCAGGAGGCGTAGGGTATGGGGCTGGTGCATCGTAAAGGTGACGATAAAGCGTTGCTTCGACTGCGGTGGCGTTGCACCCTCGGTGTCCTGCACACGGGGCTGCTGGGGCTTCGCAGTCTGGTGGTGCAGTCATCAGAGTTGTCGCTGCTACTGCCTTCTTCTCCACAGCTCGAGAAGACCAGCCTCTCGCTGATATCGTCAAACAACATTGCCATGCTGGGGCCTTCATTACAAGAAGGGAGACTAACTGGAGATTTGACTGACCTAGTCATGTCTGCATAATAGTCCAAATAATGTTGTGTTATTGTAATTTTGT
This sequence comes from Dunckerocampus dactyliophorus, assembly GCF_027744805.1. NCBI lineage: Eukaryota > Metazoa > Chordata > Actinopteri > Syngnathiformes > Syngnathidae > Dunckerocampus > Dunckerocampus dactyliophorus. The sequence continues at coordinate 4,809,864 of NC_072823.1, forward strand.
TATTTACTTTACAAATAAGGAAGGATTTGAATTAGTAGTTTTTGCTTTTTAGTTATTTTGCTCAAAAAAATTACATAGTAAAAAGGATTATATTTCGTTGATAGTGTTACATTGTCCTATATTGTTGTGCTGCATTGATACACAGTATTGTTCAATTACAGTATTCACAAATCTATGGAAGCCTGCCACTGGAAAAAAAATATCCCAATGCTAAGTCATAATTATGAGATAGTCAAAATTACAATATAAAAGACACATGCTAAAAAAAAAAGTCAAAATTATGAGATAAAAAGTTATGAGATACACACTGCACATGTGCCGAAGGCGGCACATGCGCAGTGTGTAACTCATAATTATGACTTTTTTTTCTCATATTTATGACTTTCTATCTCATAATTTCGCCTTTATCTCAATTTCGACTTTTTATCTCAATTTCGACTTCTCATATTTTAGACTTTATCTCGTAATAATGACTTTCCTATTTCACAATCATGACTTTTTATCTCGTCGTAATTTCTTTTCCCAATGGTTTAATGTGATTACCGTAACGTCAGCAAATTAAAAAGCGAAATCATTCAATGAAGTAGGAATGTTACAAAACCCATATTTTAGCGATGCAAAAATCTGACACTGTGCATGCGCGCTCAATTTAGAGAGTCCGTGGGGACGTCCTGAAAAATAACATTTTTTCATAGGACACCGGGTGTATTTTCATTCGCATACATGTTTTAGGTAGATTACTTCTTCCACTTCAGTTTTGTATCGGATTTTGGACCACACCGAGTCATACGAGTGCTTCGAAAGTTAAGTCCAACTTTAAGCCTTTCAAACTCACGGTTAGGAGCTTCAGGACAAGATAAAAAGGTATGTATGCTATTAATTTACTTTAATATGTTTTTTCTTTTTTTTTTTTTTTTTTACCGGGAATTGCCCTATTGCCCTACCGAATTGTCCCATTTTCAATGTGATGCCTTGATTGTAAACATCAAAGCAAATAAAATATGGATAATTTAGATATAATAAAATAACGCTAAAAAAAACATTGATTTTCTCAAATATGGAGTGGATGTTGGTGGATTTTATACATTCCTGTCATCGATGATAGCCAAGTATTTCTTAGTGTGGGGCGAAAACGAATACACAACTGCACTGCAGTGTGAGGCATATACATGAAAAATATGACACTTGAGTTTTTCCTTGGACTTTTTGATTATCCACAAATTGTAAACGGCCACTCTGTTTACTTTTAAAACAGATTCTCACAGCCCAAGTTATCATGTATTTTATAGTACTATTGTACTTGCCAAGTCCGTGGGTCATCACAGCTCAATGTTAAAGCAATGGGGATCAAAAGCACTATTTCCCCGTATGAAATCGGCCCTAATTTCTTTAATATTTGGGGTAGATAAGTAGATGATGTATCAAATTAAAGTCATGCTTTATCAGATAGAATGAATCACAGACTTGATTTTACATGTTTCAAAATGTTGTAACATTCCTAAATGAAGTTAAAAGCATGGATATTGACGATTCATCGATGCCCAAATTACTACAAATAAGCAGCACACGTTCTCCGTGTTGACCAACTACACAGTGTGGCTAAAAGTGGGTGTGTAGGCATTACCATCGCTACAAAGGCACGGTCTGTATACCCGAAATACTCCAATAACGTCCAGGTAACAAAACATTTACATTTTTAGGACGAGACATGTTAATTTCATGATGAGGCAACTGTACTTTTGTGTATTTTTTTTCTTCTAATCACTATACTCACGAACGGGATCACCTTCCACACCGCCACGCTGAAACTTCGCGCTACCCATGCAAATTACTTCCTGTTTAAATAATTAACGTCACGGGGTTAATATTTAATTGTCACACATAACAGACAATTCCGTTGTTTTCCAACTTTCTGCAGCGTTTCTAATTTTATGTTTGTGTCACTTTTCATGTATTAATTGTAAAGAAAATACATTTTTGTTAAAAACAAAACATCACATACATACACATACATATATATATATATATATATGTACACATTAAACCACATGAGGGCGCAATTGAGGACAAGACGAATATTATATTATACTTGGTTGAATAAATAAATATTATTCTTATTTGAATAAAATTACGTTTAGGATTACATTTAAATTGGGTCGCGGTGTGAGCCAGTGCCGTGGACACGTGGGCGGAAGTGGCGACGTCACCAAAAGAGAGCGAGGGAAAAGGAGCAGGAGGATCTTCCGCCCATCAGTGATGTGACAAGCTTACAAATGCAACCAAAACAACACCGCCAGCCATGACGCACTTTTAGTTTCCTCGATTCTTGTGGGCGTCGAATTCTTCTTTTATTTCTCTCTCAGTCTGCGAGCGCCATGGTGGAGCAGTCGGACAAAGCCCCGCTCCTGGACTGGGAGGAGATCCCACCGTCAGACGCCAACCAGGCGGCTCCGTCGCCACCTGCTCCGCCGCGGGAGAAGCAGGACGTTCCTGTGGGAAAGAAAAGTTCCTCACCAGTCAGCCTTACGGTGACGGATATCGGCAGGAGGGACATTTCCTCCACCACCGCCACCACCACCTGCAACCCAACAGCTGTTGTTGGCGGCCGGGAGAGAAGCAAGCCGGGGCGGGCACATATGCGGGGTCAGCCCGTACCTCCCTTCCCGGATCTGACGGCGAGAGATCAGTGGGAGGAAAAAGACCAGATCGTGGCTGTGTTTGTGGTCACGTTTAATACACGATCAGGTGAGAAAGACTTGAATTATTATACCTAATGATGCTATTCAGATATTAGTATATTTGTGGTGATGGAAAGGGTCACTGACACACTTTTAGAACTCATTTCCACAGTTTACAGTTTGAACGATTCTATCATCCGTCCATTCACTATGGTCACAGGTGGAATCTGTCCTAGCTAATTTTGGGTGGGAGGCATGGTACATCCTGAACAGGTCACAATCAATCACAGGACACATATACATGTAGACCCATATATACTTTATTTGAATTAGAAAAATGTCAGTGCTCACCATCAAGCATGCCGTGACTTATCCTGTTGAATGAATGGCAACAGGTGGATACACAGGTTAATCATGTGTCTTCTGCCATCTAGTTGAAGATCATTTGATTGTTCTGCCTGCTGTTGCTGGTGGGAAACAGGGTTCCTTTTACTGACTGGCGTTCAATGAAGTGAACCGGGTATTCGACGCTGTCATCGCAAAGCACACGCACAGAAAGTTGCATGTTTGGAACATGTCGCGCGTGTGTGAGTTCGGTGAAACTCGGGTCTTCGTCGAGCACACGTGAGTCGGCGAAACTTGAGTATTTGTCGAGCGCTTGTCAATCAGGGAAATTGGCGGTCTGAGTGAGTGAATCATTCGTGTTGGGAAGTCTGTGATGCAGCTGGGGCAGGAAAGGGAAAGAAGAGTTGATTTGAGGCAGGGACCAGGTCTGTTGCTTTCCCCCAGGACTAATACTGTACATTTTTTATACAAATGCAGTTTGAGTGTAATAGTTGTGTGTTTCCTTTTTACATTTTGCTATAGTGGGAGTGAGTGAATAAACAAATTAAGGGAGACGCGTACCCGTGAGTAACGATTCTGTAAAAAACTCCTGCATCTCAAGTCACTGTACGTATGTGCAGATAGATGAACAAATATGCATTTGTACTTATTTGACATTACAAAGCTTCACTTATTTTGATATGAGTCATGGCTTCCTCACTGGGCCTGCCTTAGTACTACTACTACTACTACTACTACTACTACTACTACTACTACTACAGAATAAGAGGAAGCAGCCAGGATGAAAGTGGTGGATATGACTGAATCGGTAAACTTCCTTTCAAGATTCAAGAGTTTTTATTGTCATATGCACAGTAAAACAGGTAGTTCTGCTATGCAATGAAATTCTCGTTCTGTTCATTCTCCCAAAAAAAGAAAGAAAAATATTGTGTGTGTGTGTGTGTGGTTGTCTACGGCAGGAAACATGGTGGAGTGGTGCCTGCCTCATGACATCAACCTGGATGGAGTTGAATTCAAGGCAATGGCCAGTGGCTCCCATAGGATTACTAACGACTTTATGTATGTACCCCCGGCCCCCACTCTTCCACGTGCTGTTGTGTTTCCGTTGCTCGCCGCTGATCCTTTTGTGTTTGACCCCCGGCCAGATATTTCCGTAAAGGCTGTTTCTTTGGGCTGGCCTGCTTTGCTAACATGCCTGTGGACAATGAGCTGGAGCGAGGAGCCAGGATGAAGTCTGTGGGGATTCTGTCTCCTTCCTACACGCTGCTGTACCGCTACATGCACTTCCTGGAGAATCAAGTCAGGTACTGAGACTCCGTGACCTCGTTTACCCTCACGAGCCATCGTGTTGTCCGGTTTGTGTCCTTTTGCTTACTGCTTTGTTCAAAGCAGACTCACCTTTTAAACAGAAGACCTAGTTAGGTTAAATCCTTTACATACGCTTCAATCTGGTTTTCTGCTTCACTGTCCGTACAAAACATTAAAGTGTAATCAAATATGTATAAACACGTGACTCAGTCACTGTGGCGATTACAAACAGGGCTTATGCACCAACTACAATGTACGGAAGAAGCCCGTTTCTGCCGCTGGAAAAAAAAAAAAACCCAATGGTAAGTCATAGTTATGACACAAAACGTCGAAATTACAAGATAAAAAGCCATAGTTATGAGAAAGGAAAGTCATAATTATGAGATAAAAAGTTGAAATTACTCGATAAAGAGTCATAATTTTGAGAAAGGAAAATACTAACCCTGAGAGGAAAAAGTCGAAATTAGGAGACAAAAAGTCATAATTATGAGATAAGAAAGTCATAATTAGGAGCTTTAAAAAAATAAAAATTACGAGATAAAATGTCCTAATTATGAGAGTCAAATATTTAGGACTTTTTATCTCATAATTATACGTTTTTATCTTGTAATTTTGACTTTTTATCTCATAATTTCAACTTTTTATTTCATAAGTATGACTTACCACTGGGATATTTTTTTTTTCTTTCAGTGGCGGAAACGGGCTTCCATAACAATGCTCGTTTGTTTTACCAGTAACACCATTTTTTTTCTTCAGCAGACTAGTAATGGGTTGACAGCAAAGAAACACCAGACATGAAAAGGATTTACGGTCCTCCCTCGCTACATCGCGGTTCCACTCACTCTTTTCATCGTAGTTTTAAAAAAAATTGTTAATTAATGATTGCCGTTTTGTGGTTGACTATGGCCTATTATTTTTTTTTTTTTTAAAAAGAAGCAAATTGTATGTATTTTTTGGCCCAAATTAAGCATTTTCAAGCATAAAAATGGTCACATGAACTAAAATACAAACGCAGTATGACCCATTAAGAGCCAAAATAATTGCATGTGTATACTATCGCTCTAGTGCCTCTTTGTATGTGTTGCAAATTGTGAACTATGACTCGGTTTGGTTTAATTTGATTTGAACATGCACGCAGGTCACACTAGAATACATCTCATGAACCATCGTTTCACAGTTACACATGTCCAAAAGGAGTAGGAAGAAGCAAAGCTTGTTTAATCCTACCCCCCATCCGTTCCACATCTTGTGCAGTACATATTATTCACTTCCTGTGTTCCATGTAATATTATTCCATATAATAATCAGTGTGGTAATAATAAATAAATAATAAAATGATATGACAGAATAATAAATATATAAATAAATAAAAGTCCCGGCCCTGTGGAAGACCTCCTGTGTGGTCCCGATCCCAAAGACACCGCGTCCCAAGGAGCCTAACCACTTCAGGCCTGTTGCCTTGACCTCTCACCTGATGAAGACCATGGAGAGGATTATCCTGCAGCACCTGCGACCCCTGGTGGGCAGTCAGCTGGACCCCCTGCAGTTTGCTTACCGGCCTCGGATCGGAGTGGACGACGCAGTGATCTACCTGCTGCACAGATCACTGCTACATCTGGAGGACAGCGGGAGCGCTGTGAGGGTCATGTTTTTTGACTTCTCCAGTGCCTTCAACACCATCCAGCCGTCACTACTCAGAGTGAAGATGGAGAGTGTGGGAGTAGACCAACACCTGACTGTATGGGTTATAGACTACCTCACCAACAGACCACAGTATGTGAGGCTCCGTCACTGTGTGTCTGACATGGTACTCTGCAGCACAGGTGCCCCTCAGGGTATGGTGCTCTCCCCTTTCCTCTTCACCCTCTACACCTCGGACTTCACACACAACTCCACACAGTGTCACATCCAGAAGTTCTCCGATGACACAGCCATCGTTGGTTGTGTTTCAGAGGGGAATGATCTGGAATACAGGACGGTCATCAGGGACTTTGTCAGCTGGAGTGAGCTTAACCAGCTGCAACTCAACACCAGCAAGACAAAGGAGATGATCATTAACTTCCAGAGGAAAACATCTCACTTTACACCGGTGAACATCCAGGGAGCTGACATAGAGTTGGTAGACAGCTACAAATTCCTGGGTGTTCACCTTAACAACAAACTGGACTGGTCCGTCAACACCCATGCCCTCTACAAGAAGGGCCAGAGTCGCCTACACCTGCTGAGGAGACTGAGGTCCTTTGGTGTGTGCAGGACTCTTTTACAGACCTTTTATGACTCTGTGGTGGCCTCAGCCATCTTCTATGCTGTGGGCTGCTGGAGAGGGGGCAGCACGGACAGGGACAGGAGCAGGATCAATAGGCTGATCAGGAGAGCGAGCTCTGTCCTGGACGGTCCTCTGGACTTCGTGGAAGAAGTGGGGGAGAGAAGGATGTTGGCTAAGCTGACATCCATCATGGACAACACCTCTCACCCGCTACATGACACTGTGGGTTCCCTTAGCAGCTCCTTCACCAGCAGACTGTTACGCCCACGGTGTAAGAAGTAGAGGTTCCGCAGGTCCTTCATACCGACCGCTGTCAGGCTCTACAACACCTGCACCACCTGAACCATGTTGTAGTCACTATGCATTCTTTACACTGTACTCTTTACTTGCGTATCTTGCTTGCTTGCTGCTGTAACAAGTAAATTTCCCCGCTGTGGGATAAATAAAGTACATACATACATACATAAGATGAAGGCAAGCATAATAAAGCAAGTTCAAGACTCTTCTGCCTGTATCATTAGCAAACATAAGGCAGTTTGGGCGCATAAGCCTGGTATGAAATTGCCAATTGTAAATTTCGTGTGTGCAATTCACCATCGGGAATTAGAATCACTTGGGATATTTTTTTCTGCAAGATTTGTTTACACCAGAGTTGTTGAAAGGGTGGCACAGTGCGCTTCCCCCGAGTGAATATACTGTAATACGGTTGGGGCCTCCTCCTCCTCCTTGAAAACCGAATTTTCTGAGAATATTTTGCAGCATTTTATGTCACCTGAGACTCTCTCATCGGTGGAACTAAAATCTATTAATTTTACCATTTACGCTGAAGTTAGCTTAGCGATGTAGAAAATGATGTTTTTCATTATTACTGTTGAGAATTGCTGGTCAACACAGACAATTTAGACAAGCTCATGAGAGCCAATACAAAGCCTGTATCAAAACTTTCCAAAGATAATAATACTCAGTTTTGATTGACACAATCAGAGAGGTATTTGTTTACCGATGTGTTTATTACTGTGGTTGTTGTTGCCTATTTTGGTATGCTTTCATCACCTCTGCCATGACTCTATAGGCTCCAGTTGAAGAATCCGGGTCAGTATTCTCCGCTGGAGGCCTTCTATGAAGACAAGAAGGCCATCCTCCCACCAACAGGAAACGGCCTGGTCAACGCTTGCCCTACCTTGAGTGTGACCACGATCAACCGCTGTATGCACCCGGAAATGAAGGTCATTATCAACACAGACCTTGACACTCCGTATGTTGTATAGTGTGTCCACAAACGAACATATCTGTTGCCTTTTGCTCACTGCAGATCACTCACCCAGCTGGCTGCATGTCCCAGTTCATCCAGTTTTTTGGGGAGCACATAATGGTGCTGTGGAAGTTCGCGCTGCTGAGGAAACGCCTCCTCATCTTCTCGCCGCCGCCTGTCGGTGTGGTCTGCTATCGAGGTGAGAAGCTTGTTTGGGTTTTGTACCGCAATCATGATGTCATTGTCTAATTTCCATAACTGGTTGTGACGCATGTGCATGTAGTTTTTATGGACGCTGTGGGCATTTCAACATGTGCATGTGGCACGGGGCTTCGTTGTGTTGAAACCACAGTGTCGCACATTCACCACTATGAAATAACGTAACAGTATGACTTTTTAAAAAAGTATTTATGTTGTGACTTTCTTGAGCCACTTGATTGCATAAATTTACAATTTTGCTTTGTTTTTTTTTTTTTTTTTACTCAGAAAATATTTATTGTGTTGTGACTTGAGTTGCATGATAAGCCACAGTAGACTGCATTGACAACTACAGTACATTTGATGTATTTATTTCTTTAGAAAGAATTCTTTTTTTGTGTTATTTTAAATGCATATGTTTCACTTATAATATAACATCCTGTTATATTACATGTAGGGCTGTCAATCAATCAATCAATCAATCAAAGTTTATTTATATAGCGCTTTACAATAGCCCACGGGCTCCCAAAGTGCTTTACAATAATCAATTGTCAATCAATTCAAATATTTCTTTGTGATTTGCTGTCAGGCTCTACAACACCTGCACCACCTGAACCATGTTGTAGACACTATGCTTTCTTTACACTGTTCTCTTTACTTGTCTTGCTGCTGTAACAAGTAAATTTCCCCGCTGTGGGATAAATAAAGTACATACAATACAATACAATACGATTAATCACATTTTGTCCATAGTTAACTCATAATTAATCACACTTAATTGCAGCTAGAAATAAATTTTTATTTATAATAAGTAGGGATGTAAACGATTTGATACACAACTACAACAATAACTACAACATTTTATGTAAAGGGATATCAATTTTGGAAATATGGGCTTCCTCCCTGCCTCATTGACAGAATTAACAATAGAGTTTGGATGTTCCAAATGTTCTTATTCGGGAGTGTGCTATTTTAATCTGTGTAATCTTCTCTTCCTCTCCCTCAGTGTACTGCTGTTGCAGCCTGGCCAATGTGTCTTTACCCACCATTGGAGCGTCTGTGCCAGAATTACGACCTTTCTTTTACATAAACATAGCTGACATCACTGCCCTGCAAACAGAGCTGTCATATGTGGCCTGTGAGTGCAGCTTTACTTATAATGACTATTTATTTAGTATAGAAAGGTCTGCTGGAAGTCTGATACCAGCATGTGTGCATATGTTCCCAGGCACCACGGAGAAGATTTTTGAGGAGAAGAAGGAGCTGTACGACCTTTACGTCGATAACCAAAATGTGAAAACGCACAGGAGCCACTTGCTGCCGCTGCTGCGACTGAACGCTGCAGATAAGGAGCGGTACAGGAAGCTGAGTGAGCAGAGGTACTCGACACTGTAATAGAAGCATCACATGTAAAGCGATAGGGCTCATTAAACAACGTGAACTGAAGTTGGTGCACTGAAATAATGAGAGTGAGTTGGGGTTTTGTTCGTGATCTCTGTGAGACCAATATTCCCAAATAAAAAGATCAAATGAGATACTTTATAATAGTATACAATAAATGACTATGTTGACAGCAACCTTCATGCTTTTTTTTCCTGCTATTTCTTCACTGCCGGTTGTGCATGCAAAGTGAGGAAACTTCCTAATGTCGACCTTCTGTCACTGCATTGTAGCTAAGCCTTTATTTAGGGAGAACAAAACAAAAATAACTGAAATCCTCGAAAGTGCACGAGTTGTTGTTGCTGCTTACCAGGCCAGAGTGGAGATTTTCAGAAACTGTGAGTGGGTAAAAAAGGAGCTTTTTGGTTTGGGTCATAACAAACGTGCAGCGTTATTTTATGTTTTGAAACCTCATTTAACAACAGAACATGAAGTTATTGGCTTACGTGTCTGTTTCATTTCGTGCAGTGGTATATGCACGGTTATATGATCAGTGTAAAGTGGTCTAAAATGACCACTTTTTCTGTAATGCGTTATTATTTCCACCCATCCATCCATTTTCTATGCCGTTGGAGCCTGTTCCACCTGACTTTGGGTGAGAAGCAGGGTACACCCTGGACTGGTCGCCAGCCAATCGCAGGGCGCACATAGAGAAACAATTATTCTCGCTCACATTCGAACTAAATTTAGTATTACATAGACAATATGTACCCACCAGGAAGGTAGCGGTCCATATATACGTATTTGTGACAGACCGCCACAAATAAATAAATATATGGAAAACATTGTATTTTTATTGGTGCTATTAATTTTATTTCAGTTATTTTTGTGTTCAGTTAGTTTTTTTATTTATTATTTTTGGTTTATAATATGCCCAATTTATTAAAGAAATAAATTGGGCCCCACTTTGGACACCCCCTGTTGTATACGATTGAAGCTAACGCTCTATGATCATTTTTGCTGTGATTTTTGTTGTAGTTTTCTTGTTTAGCCCTTTTCGAGGTTTTAGTGTTACGTACTTTTGTGTTTACCTTTTATGTTTTCTTTTTCTCAGTCCAGCCTCACATGTGTGACTAGGCAGTTATTTTCTCATTAGTGTCACACCTAAAATCAAGTCAGAGTTTTTTTTGTTGTGTAAAAACGTCTAACATGCATTTTGTAACTGAGAATGCAAGTATAAAGTGTATAAGTTAAGTTATTTACCTTCAACGTGACGACATTGTTGGGTTGCCCCCCCCCCCCAAACAAACATGACAAGCTTTTTCCCGCCAATAAGACGGTGGTGTGACATGTTTATTGCCGGTTTACTTCCACTTTCAAAGCGCTTACAAATGACGCTGTACCGATGAATGAAGGTCAGCACTGATACACATCAGTTTACTGACAGTCTACGTCGCAGCTTTGTGTTATAGGTGGCAACGTGTATTATTATTATTATTATTATTATTATTATTATTATTATTATTATTATTATTATTATTATTATTATTATTAGATTAACATTTCAGTTTTTTCCTTATTTGCTTGTTTTTCCCCATGTTTGCTGTTTTTTTTAATGTTCTTGTAATTTGGGGGGAAAAATGACCTGTAGGCCGCACTTTGGACACTTTAACTCCAACAGCCAATCACTGTTCCTAGGCAAATGTTGCTGTACTCTCAAGAGGTGGATGGAGACTGCACGTCCAATGAGGAGGACCTTTTTATTGTGTGAGTCCCTGTCATGTTCGTCCCAGTCCTAAGCGGTCGCGATATCGCCTGTGTATAATATCTCATCTCTATTCCTCTCACCAGGTTCTTCATGGAACTTAATAACCGCATCTTTCACATCCTGTCAGAGGTTGCGGGCAGCGCTGACCCCATGCTGACTGCTGAGCACGTGAGGGCCATGGGGCTGGACCCCCAGGGCGATCGCTTCTTCCTGGCAGAGCTGCTGGAGGTGTACGGTGTCGACGTCACCCTGGTCATAGACAACCTCTGCTGCCACTAGCCTTGGAAAATGGGGATGATAACGGATTGTGGTGACTTGAAGGTTCTCACACGCACATTGAGACACTACTTTCACCCTGACCCTTGCCTGATTTTCTCTCCTTTTTTTTGTATTTTTTTTATGCGTGTTGGTCCTTTGACTATGGACTCACTCTGGGCTGATGCCGCTGCTTTGGCGGTGCTCTGTGCTCTTTTAGCCGTCTTATCACTGCACTCTTTTTGTTTGAGCGTGTCTACCTTATGTTTTGTCTTCTACACTGAATGTGTGGTCGGAGTAGGGCTGATTCATGGACATCTGTCAAAGGCTTGACCACTCTTTTTGCCTTTAAAAAAAAAAAAAAAAAAAGCAATAGAAGTCTGTGTCTGTAATCAGCCTTTTATATATTACTGTTAGCACAGAGGTGTCCAAAGTGCGGCCCCGGCGCCATTTGCGGCCCGCAGCATATTCTAAGAATAGAATTTAACAACAAAACTAAAAATAAAAAAAAGGAAAAATTGCAAAAGTCAGCAGTAATTTTACAAGAAGAAAGAGAAGACAAGAAAATTGACCAGAATAACATTTTAGTAGCATAAAGTTGAAATATGAAAGGAAAAAATACTTAAAAAAACAAAAACAAAACAATGAATAAAGTTGACATTTTTGGAAAATAAGGTTTCAGAAAAAGTTCTAATGTTATGAGAATAAAATAAAACTACTGTGGGAATAAAGTCATAATTACGAGAGAAGAAAGTTGAGAGAGAAAAAAACAAGTAGAAATGGGGAAAAAAGAACTGTAAGAATTTAAAAAAATTAGTCGAATTAATCGAATTAGAAAACTTTACCAGAATAACATCATAATATTATGAGGAAAAATGTCATTTTAGTAGCATAAAGTTGAAATGTTCAACAAAAAAGTTTTTCTTTTTCTTTTTTCTAAAGGTTGTAATATTGACAGAAACAAACAAAACAACAACTAAAATTGCAATTTTTGAAAAATGAGGTTGCTGAAAAAGTTATGTTACATGAATAAATTCAATATATTACTGGAATAAAGTCATACTTACGAGAATAACATTTAGAAGAAGAAAGACGAAAAATAGCAACATTTGGAGAAACAAACTACAGCAGAAATGGGGAAAAAAATAGCATAAAGTCAAAATCTTAAAAGAAAAAAATCATTTCAAAAATAAGCTTGTAATATAAGGAAAGAATTTATTTTAGTAGCATGGTGTTGAAATATGAAAGAAAAATAGCGTTATTTTTTAAAAGTTCTAATATGAGAAACAAAGTGAAAATGTAATTTCTGGGAAATTGGGTTGGGGGGAAAAAGTTATAACATTATGGTAATAAAGTCAAACTATGGCAATAAAGTATGTGGAAAATTAAAAGAAAAACAGCCAAAATGGGGGGAAAAAAGAGCAAAGACAGAAGTTGATACTAATAAGTCTTTTTCACCTGTATCACAAAGCTGAGATGCACTTTTTTCTTGAAATACCGTATATAAAGTATAACTTCTGAGCAAATCTACATGTGTTTCGTTCATTTTTCAGTATGCGGCCCTCGCTGGAAAAAGTTTGGACACCCCTGTTTTTGCACCTTGAACATGAATTAAGTGGGCGCTTTTTTTGTCATTGATTTGAGGTGTGGATGAATGTAATGTGTTTGCACTCCACGCAATGTTATCATGAATGCTGCACCTGCACCATGCCACCGCACTAAAAAAAAAAAAAGCAAGAAGTGCTTCATTGCATCTTTACGGGTACAACACCTTAACACCTTGTCACTTGTTGTCAAAGGTGCCACTGCTTTTGTAGCCTTGACGCTTCACCTTAGAAACACATGCATATTTCTGGCCCTGGAAAATGTACAAACGGTTACCTCAGAGTCCGCAAAAATGTCTGCCTTCAGCTGTGTGAACGACTGCACCGCTACTGCAGATATGTCCTGTTTACGTTATACGCTGCCATGCATCAACCAGCGGCACATTTTCAGCTTCTGTTGTCATTCATACTCCATTTCGGACCCCTTGAGGTGCAGAAACTGGCTTCTAGTGTGCCCCCGTCTAGGACTGTCAGCCAGGGGTGTCCAAACCTTTTCCACAGAGGGCCACATGGTGAAAAATGAAAGGATATTTTGTAGATATACTAAGAGGTTATATGCATTTCAAGAAAAAAAACTGCATCTCAGCTTTGTGATATAGGTCAAAAAGCATATTAGTAGGATGAACTCTCACATTTTTGCGTTTTTTTATTTTCTAAATGTGTACATTTTCTTCTTGTAATATTATTACAAGAAGATTCCCAAGATGTTCTCACTTTGTCCCAAACCTCATTTTCCAAAAAAGACAACTTTTTATTTTGTTTTGTTTGTCATAGTATGACATAATAAAATATTTCAACATTATTTTCTCCCATAATATTACGAGATTATTCTCATTAAATGGCCACTTTTCTCTTAATATTAGCACTTTATCCTCGTAAAATTACAGCAATTTTTCCCATTTCTGCTATTTTCACTTTCATCTGGTAAATGTTATTCTTATAATATGACTTTATTCCCATAATTTTCTAGACATTTTTCCCCAACCTAATTTTCCAAACATGACCATTTTAATTTTTTGCTTTGCTTCTCACAATATTACGACTTAAAAAAAACAAACAAACATATTTTGTCGAATAAATTATGACTTTTTTTCTCATAATATTACGACTTTATTATTGTAAAATTGCAGCTGTTTTTTTTTTCCATTTCTGTTTTTCCCCCCCAACTATTTTAACTTTCATCTGGTAAATGTAATTCTCGTAAGATGACTTTATTTCCATAATATTCTATGCATTTTTCCCCAACCTAACATGACCATTTAAATTTTTTGGTTTGTTTCTCACAATATTACGACTTAAAAAAAAGCAAACATATTTTGTCTTTAATATGTCAACTTTATGCTAATAATTTATTTTTTTTCTCATAATATTATGACTTTATTCTCGTAAAATTACGACCTTTTCTTGTTAGATTACGTTTTTCTCTTAATATTTGCACTTTCTTCTTGTAAAATTACTGCAGATTTTTCCATTTTTGCTATTGATTTTTATTTTCTTGTTAAATTTTGTTGTCTGAATGTGCCGCCGCCCACAAATAGCCCCCGGCCTGCACTTTGGACACCCCTGGTGTAAGCGGCGCGCTTGTGTGCGCTGTTCACTTCTTCTCTGTGAGCCTGGTTGTGTTTTTGTGTGCTGTTGTGGCTGTTAATACGTTTACTAAAGCTGGTCCGTCAGCTTCATTTTCTCAGATCTTTTTGAGGGAACGCCAAGGAGATCCTCTTTCTGTGCGACAAAGTTCTCTTTGTCAACTTTGTTGTGGGAGAAGCTTTAACCTTCCTTATTGGAATTCACAGACACAAAAAAAAGACTCTCCCTGCTTCTCTCTTTTCATCGCCGTCTCATTGAGGGAATCCAATGAAGTCTGGAGTGCGACCAAGTGTGTGTTGGAACTCTGCTGGCAAACGGGAGGTGTTCGTCCATCACATTGCCAGTTTGGACGATGATTTTGTTCCATGTTGGAACACCAAGGACGGTGATAATATAAAAGAGGAAAGACGTCCAACAGCCTGTATTGTGGTTCCACCCCCATGCTTCCTCAATTGTTTTTAATATACAGTAAGTGCAATTTATATTGTATTTAAAAGAAGAAAAATGTCTAAAAACATGTTTTTACATTATTTTTAGGGGGGGGCTTAAGGAAATGTGAAATGTGTTTGTCAAACGATGTTCTTAACACATGGGATTAATCTGTTGCCTTGCTTTTCAACAGACACTCTATCAAACCTCCATGATTGGCGTTGGAGGTGTAAATACACACTAATACATGTGCTAAACTCTTTGTGGGGTTATTCACTGATGCGTATGAGCATTAGAAACAATTGTTTGTACAGCAAGTCACTCTGAATGTCCAAGACAGCGAAAGTATGCACGCATGCAAGTAAGTGTGCATTTTCTACTCTTTAGTGCAAAGTCGATCAATGATCAGTTGTCACTGTAACTAATGTGTAAGAGTTCTTAATATTCACAGAAACACGAAAAATATATAACAGGAAAAACCAAAAAATCAGCAGTCATTGTACAAGAATGAAGAATATTAAAACACAAAAAATTGTAATCTCGGGAAAATTTTACGAGAATAACATCGTAATATTATGAGGAATAATAATGCCACAAAAAGAAAGTTGAAATGGTTGCAAAATTAAAAAAAAACAAATTACCGGTAGTAGTAATGTCAATGTCAAACTATTAAGAGAAAAGCGTTGCGTTGGAACGAGAAAAAAGATAATTTTTACAAGAATAAACTCGTAATATGAGATGAAATATTCAAGAAAAATTAAAGGTGTAACATGAGATACAAAATAAAGTTGTCGTTTTGGGAAAATTGGGTTGGGGGAGGGGGGGGAGTTATTATTGGAATAAAGTCATAATACGAGAAGAACATTTAAGGAGAAAGTTGAAATATTTGAAAAATTAAAAAAAACAGCAAAAATTGGAGACATTTCATACTATTAGGCTTTTTCACCTAAAGCACAAAGATGCAATTTTTTTTCTTGAAATATATATATAACTTACATAGCATATCTACGTGTGTTGCTTTACAAAATATCAAAGTGGCCCTTGCATCCTTTCATTTTTCACTATGTGGCCCTCGGTGGAGAATAGTTTGGACACTTCTGCACTAAAGCATGAGCAACTGTTAATTTCACTGTACTGCCTTTGGAAGACAATAAAACATTGATTCAGTCTGTGTGTTTTGTCACCAACGACAAAGGTTTATTTTATAATGACTGTATTTATCTCACAACAGGCACAAGAATAACATAATTAGTCATCATAACACGGGCTATTGTTTTGGCTCTACTCCAGCTGAAACTCAACTCTGAATCCCCGACGTCCCTTCTTGGCCACACGTCCGGAAGACATTTATCGAAACACACATGATCATGAGTCTTATTAATGTCTTATTTTCTCTGCTTATATCTACTATATTGGGTAATATGAGTGTACAGGTGACTATAGGGGTGTTATTTCATGTCCAAAGGCCTCTAATGTTAAAAATCATATTTAGAAAGTCAACAGTTTTTCTATCCCCTAAATACAAAAATATTCCGTTGATAAATATTGAATCCTACTTCACGGAAATTCACTTACCGCGGTCGGGCCTGGTCGACCGGATTAAGAAGGGATTACTGGATAATTAATGACAGATTATTTATATGAAAGCACCCAACAAAACATTTTAAAAAAACCTATTGAGACAGTGAGTACAGACAAAATCTTGGTATTTCTCATAGAAAAATGGAACAACATGAAGCAATTAACCATTTTATAACTTTCACATAATATAGGATTGTATTAGTTTATGGTTAATTTGTAAAAAAAAAAAAAAAAAAACAGGCTAGCAAAGGAGGTGTTCTTGTGTTATTTTTGTCTCCACTCGGGTGTCGTGTTGTTTTTCTTTCTTCATTGCATCTGTGACAGAAGCTGGCGTCTGCGCTCTGCGCTCATGAAAAAGTGCAGTTTCCGTGGCAACAGTCTTATCTCCACAGGCATGGCTTCGTAGTCCTCATTGTCGATGCTGTAGAAGCCGCTGGCGCCCTGCAGGGTGGCAACACAAAGGTGAACCTTATGCGACACGGGCCAGCGTGACCTTGCGTGTTGTCACATGAACATCATTGCTCATTCCAGTGCCCTCTGACCTCGAGCAGCTGCAGCCGGCAAGCACTGGCCTCTAGTTTAGTGGCGTTTTCCGTCAGCATTGTTGGGTCCTGATGTTTTTTGTTTCTGTGAGGAGTTATTTATTGTTACATCTTTATCACCTGCGCTCAACGTAAACAACTCAACCAACCCGACGGTGATGAATTCTCCCACAGTCAAGTTGGCAGACTCTGTGCAGATCATCATGGAATCGTTGATTCGCTGCAAGTTCACATCAAAATAAACAATTTGAAGCGTCAGCGTGGAATAACTACTGTAAGTATGCGATGTTATACTCACGCGCTCAAGAGGGTTTTTGTTGTGCGTTTGAATAAACAGCTCGACTGAAGACAGCTTCTGTTCCTTCCACTGCTCTGGTTCTTCCGCTTTTGGAGCCTCTGAACACACACGTTGTTGTATTAAGCACGAGTTGGCACATTTGTGGATACACAATACCTTCAAGGGGCGGGTTCCAGTAGTTTTTCAGCCGGCGGATGATGCGACGGAGCAGATTGGGTCTGGGGGGCTTATGCGGGGACAGGTCAGGGGGCCGCAGGGTGGGCGCCAAGTAGTTCACTGTGACTTCACGGAATAAAGGCCACTCCTAGGAGGTTTTAGATCAGTGCACAGTCGAAACACGACTTGAAAACATATCACTACTACTGTAGTCTTTTGGTACTGATATTATTGAACATTTCTGAATAAATAGACATTCATTCATTCGCCTATCCCGTTCAGAGCAGGTGAGCTGAAGCCTATCCCAGCCGACTTTCGGCCAGGGTGCACCCAGGACTGGTCGGTTAGACAACCAGTTGTCGACATAACCAAAATCGAAACTGAATATAGCCGTTGCTTGCAGTGCTTCCTGTAGATTAATTTCAAACGTGGACCGCCACAAATGCATTCAGCGCTACCTGTTCGCCCTTGCTAGTAAAGACATTACAACGCACCTGCCAGAGAATAAGTAGACGGACCAGGAGGGATCGGTGTTGCCAACTTGACGAGTAAACCGACTCCTTTTACAGTCGTCCCTCGCTACGTCGCGGTTCAAACAAGGTGCCCTTACTCTTTCGTGGTTTTACAAAAATCAATAAAATGATCTCTGTTTTGTTGTTGAATTTTATTGTTTTTTTTATGCATATTTTACCACATTGTACTTATTCTTGCCATAATGAAGCATTTTCAAGAATAAAAATGGTTAAATGAACTAACTCAATGAACTAAACTACAAACACAAGGCAGAAGAAGCAATGTCATTGTGAATGTAATATTCTACATTGGCCACTAGGTGTCAATTGTGATCGCCAGACAGGTTTTTATTGCAGGTTTAAATGATCTCACAACAGGCACAATAATAATAATAATAATAATAATAACACAGGCTACTATTGGGCTACATAACACACGACATGCTAAAACTCAAGTCTGAACCTCCAACATCACTTCCTGTCCACCCGTAACTAAGGTCCTCCAGGGAACACATTTACTGTGACACACAAGCAGGAGTTTTATTTAATAACTGATTTACTCTTATGTCTACCATGTTGAGTAATACTGGTGTAAAGCCATTTAAAACCACCATTACAACACACTGGTGAGACACCCAGCCACTGCAGTATGTACGCTGCCCAGAAAAAAAAAAAAAAAACACGGAACTGCTAACCTGTGAGTCTATCTTATCTTATTTATGTCAAATAGGTCTTATTTTCTCTGATTATGTCTACTATATGGAGTAATACAAATGTAAATGTGACTATAGGGGTGTTATTTCATGTCTAGCGGGCTCTAATAAAGTTTAAAAAAAACGTATTTAAAAGATTGCAAACAGGTTTTCTATGCCATAACTCCGGAAACATTCCATTTATGAATATTGAATCCTACTTTGCGGAAATTCACCTATCACGGTGGGGTCCGGAAGCAATTAACTGCAATAAACAAGGGACAACTGTAGCTAAAAGTGAAGTATTTTTTCGTCTCTGACATGAAAGCGTGTATCGCTCTTCTCCCCGCCCATCTAAAAGCAATTACAGGCAGCTCCGTCTTGTTTGTGACATAGAAAAAAAACGACAAAAAGAAGCGACGGGCCTATTATGCAAATTCAACAATTACATCATTACTTCACATGTAAACAGAGGTGGAAAAAATATTCAGAATATTACCCGAAAGGTTTGAAACCAATGAGCAGCGTTTGTCTTCAGTGGTCCAAGGTACCAATATCTATGCAAAAATATATACTGTCATGGTTAGGAGCGATGTTATTTAAAAGACAAAAAAAAAAAGACCATAATGCAAAATCTTACTTGCTAATAGTTGCAGACACGTCTCTAAAAGCACCCCATCGCAGTCCCATCAGTGCAAAGACGGGCTTCTCTGTCTCCCCCTGAGAACACAAACACATGCACTTGAACGTCCTAACTCCTGTCTAAACACGGACGGTAGGCTGTCTCGTTAGAGTAAATGAACGAAAGAGGCAACCGGTTTCTCACTTTGATCTGCAGTACATCCAGAGGCACGGTCTCTCCCTTTAGGATGGACAGCGTCGCTGACGTAATGTCCCTGTGCAAGAAAAAAAAATATTCAGAAAGCTGTCATCCCAACTTTGCTCACTGCGCATTGCTGCAAGACACCATTGAACACTGGACAAGTACAATACTCACTTGACCTTGTTGTCACTGAGGATGTGAAGGCCGACACTCAGGGAATTTTGGGAGCCCAGCGGAATGAATCCAATTGGCGTGTGACTGAACGTGTCCTGTCCACATAAAACATGTATCTATAACGCAGAAAGACACACAGCAGCTTGTAAACGACGACACTGTTCGAGTAAACATACCCGATCAGATCGCCGTAGTAAACCTGTGACCACTTCCTGCAAAGTGCCATCCCCTCCAGCGACAATCAACATGTCTGTGTGCTCCAGGAGATCCATCAGTTTTTTGGCTTGACCTTCATAGTCTGTCTATTGAGAAATAAACACTGTTACATCATACTTTCCACAAGGACGCATACTTTGCCTACCAGTACACAGTAGGTACCCGCTTTTCGCAGGGAACCCGGAAATACACATTTGGATTATATACAAAATATCATACCTTCACCACTGTAACCTCGAAGCCAGCCAGATGTAAAATAGGGGCAGCATTCTTTTCAAACAAACTGTTGGCTTTCCTGTGGAGGTGAAATCATGAATTACACATTCAAGCCATACATATAAATATTCCTTACCCATTACAAGCTGCTGGGTTCAGGATCACAGTAGCTTTCTTTAGGCGCTCTTGAGGCGCAATTAGCTGACGTCCAAATTCCTGAAAATACATTTAAGTCACGTCGGCTTATTTTTAATTTGGTTCGTGCATTGTGAAAGCGTCTTTCATTAGTACATTGGTTACTTACCCTAGCCTCTAGGCAGGCCTCTCTCCTCAGAATATTGTCACTAAAAAGATAAGTGAATGAACCCAAGACAGATCAGTAGGTTGTTACTGATCCAAATGTTGTTGGTACTCACCAGTGTTTACCATAAAGCCAGTGGCCTCCGTAAGATAGGACGCAAACAGCAAATGCAGACTTCTTCCAATGATTTCGCAAAGTCCGAAATATTTTCACAACCCGCGCCATTGTTTGATTAATGTTTAATATTATATATGAATTATCAAAGAATGCTAAGACATGTTAACATTCATACAATTTGCTTTACTTTCGGTGGTGACCGCTTCCTACAGCTGTCACAGCATGGATCTCTGGTGTTACGCCAAAACAGTACGGGTAGACATAGGAGGTAACAAATATAGTTCCGCTTGTAGTATTACGGTTTCTTGGTAGAAAGCAAGCGTTTCGTCGTTTAAAAGATACATATAAATGATAAATACAACACAATGCAATTTTAAGAAGTAGTATTTAAATCCATAACACATTAAATATACATAAAAGCTATACAAGTACATTTCCAGTAGAAGAGGCGTTTAGGACCCTGCCTGATAGAATTAGACATACTGTCGTAATCGGTTCACGAGAGAGCGCATTTGACGGCCCTATATTCACATTTATTTAAAATTTCGGATTAAAAATGGCGAAAACTCATTGAATATGTTAATGAAAGCGTAAATATTTTTAATTACACTCCGGCAGGGGAGAAAGACCCACCACACGCTCTTCGGATTGTGTCATGGCGGCACAGATGGCGGTAAATTCGGGTATGAACCACATTTTCTGATTGTATCATTTTTAACTTATTTATAGCTAGCTGGAACGAATTAATAATATCTTCCGAGTAAACACACTTGTTTAAGTTTAAAGTTCCACATCGCTCGTGTTTAAAAAGTAATTACCACATGGTAAGCCCCGTGTTCACGTTGGAGCTGCTAGGCTAAAGAAGCTCGATTACCAACGAAGACAAGTGTACTTCTTTGGAAAGAGAAGTGTGTCAAACAGACAACGAACAGCTTTTGATTTTTATGTAATATATTTACCGACCCACGATAGGGATGATTTACATGCATGAACATGCATGATGTCAACGTAGAAGTTGTTGAGCTTGTTTACATAATAGCATTGTACAGTTTTAAATTTGCTGGGTTTTGCAAGCTATTCTTCTATACCGTTGAATAAAATGTACAGGGGAAAATGGCCCTATGAAAAACGCATGCAAAAGAGCGCCTATGATGCTTAATCCAATATAACATTGTTTGGAGTAAATAGGATATGGAGTTGCATGTATTTGATTCCATTTCTAGTGCCGAACTCTTGCAGATGTTTGTTCTTTTGCAGCAACACTTTTCTTTCCTCTCTTGTCGTTCTACTGTAGGCATTCTACAAATACACATAGATGAATACATTCTTGCACTTCAACACCAATCAATTGTCTATGCACGTGCTACATTAATGTTTCATAATTGTGTTAGAAATGCTGCTGCTGAACTGATGATACTAATCCCACATAGCAGCCGTCAGCCAATTTTGAGATTCAAAGAAGATTTTATTTAGTGTGATTTTCATGTATGTTATGTGTTATGTGATGAGACATTTTAATTCTTCTATACTCACCTAGGAGCCAGCCTATGGGGGCCTCTGAAGGAGCTATGGAAGACTGTGGAGGGGGCTGTGTTGAGGAGGCAACCAGAGAGCTTCCATTTGCTCGACCTGCAGTTGAAAAAACACAAGCCGCACTTTCTGTCCCTCTTTAAGAACCCGGTAAGCCGATGTAAACACTCTCTGTTGTGGCCTTTTACTACATATTGATAACTTGATGCACTTTCTATATCCTGTCATCATTTACAGCCAAAGAGTGCAGAGCAGAGAGAGAAGGTGCGCAAAGCCAGCACAGAAGGCATCGCTATTCAAGGTCAGCAGGGGTCACGACTTCTTCCGGAGCAGCTCGTTTCAGAGGCCTTTATCCTCAGTGACTTGTTTGACGTTGGAGAGTTGGCAGCTCTGGAGCTCTTGCTCGCGGGTAAGACAAATACAACATACTCGTCAAACAACATCTTTGACCGTACATGACAGTATTGAACGATCATGGTGCATATGTTTGAATAGAATAGTGTATGAATACCTGTATTTCCCCCCCAATCCCAGGCGAGCAGCAGCAGTCCCACTTTCCTGGTTTGACACGTGGGTTGGTGGCAGTGCTCCTCTATTGGGATGGCAAGCTTTGTGTGGCAAACGCTCTGCGCACTCTTATCCAGTCACGTCACGGCAAGACTTTCACCCTGAATTTAAGGTAACTGCTAGCTTTAATCCTCTGGGTTTCTTCACCACTCGGGCACATAAAGCTAATATATTGTGGTGATTGACAATGAAATTTATATGCAGGCGTTGTAAATAGTCATTCACCTGCTGTGTTCCCTTGTCACTCAGTGGAGAGCTTGTGTCTTTGACGACACATTTTACTGATGAACTGATGAGCCAGGGTTTGACGAAACGCATCTTGACCTTGGTGAACGAGATAAATCTGACACGAGAGTTTGAACGGCTGCAGAAGGAGCGAGGCCTCGGGAATGAAAAGCACAGAAAGGAGGTAGGAGTAGGTGTTTTGTGTTGTGGATGCAGTGTTTCCCACAGGGCTGCAGTATATTTATTACTTTTTTTAGAAAAATTTACGAAGGAACTGTGTTCTGTCGGTTTCATTTTGTTGTTTAAAAAAAACAACAAAAAAAAAACAAGGCTGAGCTGCCTGTGAGTGCTTTGAGAGGAGGGAGGGGCCCAGAGCAGCGCCTGCTGCTTGTTGAGAAGAGCATTACATGCTATCATGTCAGTCTCCAAAAGTCCCCAATAACACAGGAAAAAGTCACTAGATTTGTCGCACGTCACTGAAAGAGTCTCCAGAGGGATCTGAATACAGTTTTCACTTGGTACATTGCAGTTCGAACGTCGCGCCCTCACTCTATCGCGGGTTTTTCAAAAATGAATCACTTAGTTAAATGATCACTGTTTCGTGGTTGAATACGGCCTTTATTAGTTAAAAAAAAAGCATACTTAAGCAAATTGTATGTATTCTTAGCTTAATTAAGCATGTTCAAGCATGCAAATGACAAAATAAACAAAAGTACAAATATAAAGCATTCAGAAGACGTGATTTTTGTGTTATATCTGTGACTTGTTATGTGCGCCATTTATATCTAACAATATTTGCTTCAACTCTTAGTATTTTTTTAACTCTTCAATTTAGACGTTATGCTTGTATTTAATGACAAATGACCACAAAACAGCATAAGGACAATGAGCACACTGTTAGAGTGGAGGTGTGATTTGTAAAAGTGCAACAGAAATGTTGGCAGTCACATAAAACACAAATAGCTCATCTCTCCTTTCTTTTTATCAAAGTAGCTTCAGTCGTGCTGGAAGTTGCGCTATCATAAACCTGGACATGCAATTTATACTGTCCTTTTTCAGCAGGAGAGATTTTCAGTATGTATTCGTATTACTCTAAAACAGGCATCAAATTACACATTGAAAGGAGGGTGGTCTTGGAGTTAATAGTATTTATCAATAATACAGTGAAAATGAGGGGAAATGTTAATGCTTACTTTGCAAGCCCCTAAATTTTCTGCTTGCGCTCCTAAAATTTTAAGTTGTCGCCACTGTGCACTGTGCTTAGTCTGGACCCCTGGTTTCGGTTTTGTTCGTCTTGCTTTCTGTGTCACTTAAATAAATGAAGGTACTGTTGTTGCACACCCACCGTGCTTAGTTGTTTACCTGAGTGTTTTAGCCTGTCTCTTTTGAGGTGGAAAAAGACGCAAATGCGATCTCTTTGTCAGGACCGCCATTAGATTTGTTCTTAAAAACAAAACAAAAAACCAACAATTTGACTATTGACTAAATGTAATGAATCAGATTTGAGTATGAAAATCCTTAGTCCAAGACAGACCTGTGATAAAAAGATAGAATAACTCACATTATGCACTGCTGTTGGCTTTGTTTATGTCACATTGCTCAACTCTAGTGCGCAGCGTACAGGATCTCTGCAGGGACATAAGAGACGGCCTGATCTTACTCCTTCATGGTCACCACAACTACGTCCTCCACGAACAAAAAAAAACATGCGGCCATTTGGTGAACACCAACAATTGTACAGGCAAAAAATTGTATGTCTGGTTGTGACCTAGGCTTAATGTAAGGTCATTTCTCATCAATGTAACGTTACTGATGCCCGGGATAGAGTGAGGGAGCAATGTTTGAACCACTATGTAGTGAGGGACGACCATATAGGAAACACTGGGATGGCTGTGATGCCAGTAGCGTGTTATGGTTGACACTGATGTCACACGTCATGTGTTACGTTCACTGTCTCCCCAGGTTTCTGATTTCATCAAAGAATGTCGTCAGGCCCTTGCGGACAGCCTGTTTGCATGGACCTGCCAATCACCTTTGACTAAAGATGATACGCTGGCTCTCATTGGGTATTTGGAGACAGTAACGGCTCAAGCTGATGGCTCACTGGACAGTGTGAATCTGGCTGTGGTCATGGCACTCCTGTACTGTTTGGATGTCAGTTTCATCGAGCAGGGGACTGAAGACAGGGAAGGTGAGAACATTTACTAACATTATACATACATTTTGGAATTTCAAAGATGGACATTTTAAAGTATTTCCTTCACTGATAAAAGGAACAATTAACCATTAATTGTTTAACAACAACTCACGCTTGAAACTCACAAACTCACATTGTGTGTGTCTTTTATTTTAGACCTTCTTCAGACGCTTCCGCTGCTAACGGAGAGACAGTATGTGTCGGCAGTGCACAATCGTTTAATGGACAGTCAGCCGTGGAAGCTTCCAGGTCTGCAGGCTGTGTGTCGCCTGACCTGGGCGCTTTCTCTGAGAGTCCTGTCCCAGCTGCCACAGGGTGCCGGTGAGTCTCATCTCAGCTAATTTATTTACTCTTATCTGCTTACATTTGGAAAGTAACGTGCATTTCTAAAGCTGCTCATTTGTCTTTTTCTGGGCAGCCCTGGTGGAGTTTACTGAGGCAGATGAAGTGCTGGCAGACCAGGCTGTCCTGGGAGATGTCTTCCTGTTCCTTAAAGAGGGCATGCTCGATTGTGAGAGTTTCTTCCAGGAAGAGTTTTATATTCGCCGCCTTCACTCACTCATTACAGATTTTCTGGCACTAATGCCAATGAAGGTGAGATATCACCCATTGTCTACAATGATGTTGCTGTGAAAGATTTGAGACTTATTTCATCTCACACAATGTTTGTTTTCATCTACATTTTTGTGTTTGTGTACAGGTGAAGCAGCTCCGCAACCGTGCTGATGAGGATGCCCGCTTGGTGCATATGTCCTTACAAATGGATAATGAGCCACCATCGTCTTTGCGCAAGGACTTGGACCACCTCATGATGCTTGTCAGTCCTACACACACACACTTGCATATACTGAACATACTTACAATAAGTGTCGGAAGATTAGGAACCATAGGAAACCTGACATGTATAGAAAAAGTCTTATTTTCTTAAAAAACAGTGATTTTGGGTGTGGTTAGATCACGATTTCTATAAACATTATTAACACATTTGTGCAAATTATAGTCACGATTCTGAATGGATTGTAAAGTGGAAGTGTCAATCAAAACTGAGCTCAAGGTATAAACATTAGTCATTAGAATCTGAAGCTGTTCCTAATTTTATGGTAGGCAATCATCCAACTAATTAGCCAATTAATCAACAACTATTTTGGTATTTGGTTAATCATTGTTTTAGCGACAAATGTATTTCCTTAGTCATCAATGAAAGCAGACCTATTATTTTTGTGTTCTAGGTAAAATAAGATATTCACACACATCACAGTGATCAACATGTTTGCCTCTTTTCTGACATGTTGTCGACCAAACCACTCACTGTGTTTGGTTAATATTGATTTGGTCCATCTATGGCAGGGGTCGGCAACCTTTTATTATCAAAAGAGCCATTTTGTCCCCTCGCCCACTAAAGAAAAGCAGTATAGAGCTGCAAAATATAACAGCTTACAACAAACACAAGTGCCGTGTGCACTTAACTGATTGCAACTGGTGGAGTTATGATACGTTGGTCAAACCTCACCAGCTGACGTCTTAAGAAGTGCGCAGCACAATGAATTGATGGTCTGTTTCGTTTAGCTCGCTGGCTGATGCTGCTGGACTCAACGCTCAATCGCTGTTACACATGTTGGTCTACTTTGACTACTTTTCAGAAAATGTCAAGTGCTTGTTGTGAAAATGCCTTTCAATGTTTTTTGTTTGCTATTTTCTCGCCACATATCAAGCACACATGTAAGCCATTATCGTTGCAGAAACAACAGCAATCTGTCCTGCAGAATTAAATCTTCTGAAATGTTTCTTTTTGGTGGGTATATATTTATTGTTGGCTTGCCGCAGGGGCGAAAGACAGCTCTGTCATGTCTCAACGAACGCAGGCACCCAAACACCATTTCCCCTGCCCTTCCTCGCACTCATCCAATCACCAGTCAGAACTCAGCCAGGATGCGTTCAGTTGGATATTTTTAACTCCTTTCAAAAAACGTACAATTTCCCCACTCTGGTGTTTTAAAAAAATAAAACAATAAAAAAATAAAATTAGCGAAGGTAGCCACAACAAGGAGGCTGAACAACTGTGTGTGGTTCCGGAGCCTCACGTTGCGGACCCCTGGTCTAGGGCCTAACCCACTACTCGATGGCTCGAAAGAGAAAGCGTTTATTAAGATTAATCGACTAAGAAAATAATTGTTAGTTGCAACTCTAGTATAATGATATACTGCATATTGCAATACATTATACTGTATTGTTTTGAGCTGCGCCTCACCTAAACGTTTGATTCACTTGACTTCATGACTTCATCTTTTTGCTTTTACAGATAGGAGAGTTTTACAACAAAGACCCGTTTGGCTTAGAGTTGGGTCTGGAATTCTGGTGTCCCACAGAGTCCCTACAACACACCTCGCTGCAAGGATCCTACCTGGGAATGGCAATGCAGA